>NC_047157.1:3812500-4412500 GCF_009819705.1 Hippoglossus hippoglossus
AAAATGCTTTGCTAAAGCTGGTAAAATGGAACCAAATCAACTGTTCAATGGATTTGGTCCCCTTCAACCAGCTGTAGCTGTGCATTGATCACTCCAACACACAACCATGTACCCAGGGACCAGCGAAAAGAGAGAAGAAAGCACTGGGAGGACTCCAGCTCATTAAGGGGAAACGGCTTTTCAAATCTGCAAGTGAAGCTGTGTTAGTTTCTGCGCAGAACAAATTGGACTGAGACACAAAAAGTCATCCGGGGATGAAGATATTTCATGGGTCAGCTACTGTGTGGATTTATCTCTATAACACAGGTTACCCAAAAGACACTGAAGTCATTTGCTAAAGCTGAATAAAGCAAGCCAGGTAAGTAATGATAGATATTGTATCTTTGTGAATTTCTGTTTTAGTTATGTACAGCTGTAATTGCATCATTCATTGAGGATCTTTTATTGTTCTTTGTAGAAGTGTGTGTGTGTGTGTGTGTGTATGTGTGTGTTTGTTTTGTACACGAGGGAAACAGTATGTTGAAGAGCTATTAGCGTTTGTACGAACAAACACTGTGTAGGAAAAGCACTGATGTGTGTGTGTGTGCATGTGTGTGTGTGTGTGCGTGTGTGGGTGTGTGTATATGTGTGTCTGTGTATATGTGTGTGTGTGCATGCGTGCATGCGCTCTATGTGTGTTTCTCCTATTGCACATGTCTAATCAATAAAGACTCATCATGAAGTTCATATAAACTGCTGAAGTGGTCTTTGCTTTGAAGTGTGGTCTCAAGGGAGGGCTTGTGAAATGTATGGTATAACTGTGTATGCACTGTAAAAATCCTTTCGGTTGCAACAAGTGCTGACACAAATTTTAGTTTTCCAGCATTAAAGGTTTCGACCCAGTGTTTGGTGGACTGCACCAGTTCTGAGCAGCATCGGTTGCTAGAAGTGCTTGCCAGTGTATTTTTCTTTAAATATTGAGTTATTTAACTGAAATAAGATCCAGCCTCAGTCACAAAAAGCTAAAGTCTCATTTTTCAAGCTGTCACAATTTTTGGTTATTTGTACAATGTACATATGGCATGCAAAGCTGGAAAGGATACACACAAAATACACTCTCATACACAGTACACACACTATGTTTAAGTTCAGACTGTAACACTTTGTTATAACCCAGTCGCAATATATACAATAGCATTAATGCTCAACCCCATGTCTTTTCTATGTGTGGATCCTGGGTAAAGTTCAGCCATCATTCGCTCGATTCTGAGGAGTGGAAAAAGAACAAAGGATGATGAGATGGAAGGAGGGGGGGAAACGAAATGGGGGGAAATCTCTTAATAAGAGATCTCTGTTTTCTTATTGAGAACAGAGATTCAAATAAGAGTAAGGGGAGATGATTCAGAAATCTGAACATTCTCAAATCAATCTCTCTTCCTCTACTTTTACACTTTTCACCTCCTGTCTTCCTTTTCCCACTCCTCACATCCTACGTTCCTTCTTTTCTCGTCCCCTCCACCATCCCTTTCTCCGCATTCTCCGTACCGCCCGCTGAGCGTGGCTCTGGAAGTGTGACAGATGTTTTAATGTGGCTGCGATTCCTTATCACCACTCAGCTGAAAGCTCCATTTGCCTTGGTCCGCCGTGATAGATGGGAGGCTGAAGCTGAGCAGTGAGGAGGCGCTATGCTAACGAATAGGAAGAAGAGGCATTTCAGAAGGCTGGGGTGGAGGAGGAGGGGGGGGACACGATGAAGATGACACACACTGCTGGAAAATGGTGGATGTGGTCATTTTCTGTTTTCCATGTCGCGGGTGTGATGAGCAAGTGAGTAATTACAGGAGGGGAATGTATGCAATTACACTGGGATGAAACAGTGCTTGTCAAGACTGAGAGCGCTGCTGCAGAAGTGGAGAAATCAAGCAGAACATGCACGTTACAAATAAAGTTGCAAATAAACAAACAGGCCGACAGCGATTCTGATTAAACCTCAATGTGTTTACAACCCGTTAAATCTGTGGGATCATTGAAATTCGGCGGCAGTACATCGTCACGATGTTTCCAAGCAAAAGAAAAGAAAGAAAAGGGCAGAAGTGATCCATCAAGGCATCATACCTAAACCTGTGAACCAGGGAAGCATTACAGACTTACACAGTGTAAGTTCTCTGCAACGCTTCTGAGACAAATGACACACAATTTATAAGAACAGGAAAAGTTATTTTACAGAAGCCCTGAGGATTTACTGTGTGCACAGAGTTGTACAACTGGTAGAACTATTGCTTCTACTACGAAGCTAGTTCAACATACCAAGGATATCTTTCCCAGATCCAGCTGAACTTAACCTAACAAACACAGTCAGGCTAAGCTTGTTATCAACTCGTTAAGTTAACCCAGGTTTTCCTCGTCAAGATCTGAGCGTGTGCACATGAAAGGGGCGGTGTTTACTGCGTCTGACCAATCACAGACATGGAGAAGTTTGACTGGCAGCAGAGCCTCACATTTAACAACCAGGAGCAAACTGTTATATTATAAAATATGAGGAGAACAAACACATCATCCAGACTAAAAGAAACACAGTTACAGCTGCGGACTGCAGGAAGAACAGCTGGTAAAACATCTCTGATTGTGTGAATGTGTCAGTTACAGAGCCCTGTGACATTTGGGAAAAATTGATTACGTTACCATGATATAATAACGTGTGGGAAACGAGATAAATAACTCTTTGCCACAAGATATGAATCTGTTCTTTACTAACAAGACCTGTGGAACTGGACAGAAGAAGCCTCTTGATGAGAGATGAAACGTTTCACTTAATCACATGATGTGGCCTCTATAATGAGCTTTAGTTTGACACACACTGTCTGCACTGACTCTGAGGACACACTGTGTCACTAAACACCTGTGCACCTATTTTCGTGCACCATGGCGTACGGAACGTGAGTGTGCGCATTTAGTATTTTTGTGACAGGATGTAAGTATAAGTATAAAACTATGTCTGGTTATTCTGCCACTAACACACCCAGTACATCAACATAAGTAACTCCCAACAGTAAAGATCCCCAGGATGGCCTAAGAACGCTGATGTCATCTTTCAAAGGAATTGATTGGTCAGTGGGCAGAGATTAGTTACCATGGTGATTTACCCTGATAAGAAGTGAATGAGCCTTAGAGGACTGAAAACCCTGAAGTAAACCTGAAGTTACCCCGATAACTGCAAATCAAGCTTCATTGTACAGGTTTCAGGTGTTGATGGAATCAACCACATTGGAAAAATAATGAAAACACATTGGGGTTTTATAATTTTGTACTATTGACCTTGGCTCACTACCTAATTAGAATCAGTACTAAGATATGGCATGAGAGTCGGTTCTCTACTCCTCCTGGTTAAGTACCTGGAAAGCAGGTGTTCCTCAGGGATCAGTAGAAAGCCCATTTGTCATTTCCAGTTTTTTCCAGCAGTATGAATGTGAAATAACATTGAAATTCTTTTGGCAAAAAGATGAAACTTAAAAACTTTGGAGCAGACATAAATACATTTTTGGTAAGTTATGCTGAATAAACAACAACAATCAAATTAAGTCAAACATTTATAACTTGTTAAAACCAAGCTTCATTATACACTGTGCATTGTTCACATCCACTTCCATACTTCACTGACTGTGGAGAAAACACTATGTAGATACATTTCAAATCCTTTATTTTGATAGTGAGAATATTTACCAAAACGACATAACATAAACCAACAAAGTTACTGTTCATCAAATTAAATTAAATTGAAGCCTTTAAAAACAGAGATGTAAACACTTTGGAAAGACCTGGTTATTGATCTTCATTGAAGTCGCAAGTACAGACAAACACAATGTGATGATGATAATAACACATAAACAATCAGTAAACACTCACTGTGCTGGTGGATTTAAAAGCTGGTCAACAACCACAAACAAGTTCTACCAGTATTTGGACCAGACCAATAGCTCCTCCTGAACGTAATAGCTTAGGACCCTACAGTCCTACAGACCTGCTTCAGCTCAGATGTCTTCTTAAGACGTCTCCTGTGAACAGTTCTCTTGAGGTGATTCCACAGCATCTTTATTCAGATAAGGTCAAGTCTGTAGTAGATTTACTTTAATGCTTCGGGTCATTGTTCTGCTGCATCACCAAACCTCCACTGATCTTCTGCTGGCAGTCAGCAGCTCGGAAAAACTTGAGAGTTCATTTTCTCCTCCATGATGTTAAGCTGTCCCGGCCCATAGGCAGCTAAGACTCAAATTGTGATGCTCCCTCCACTTCACTGTAGTTGCACCACATGTTGTCATGTGGTGCATTTTCCCATTAACCCATTGAGAGGTGTGAAGCTATTTTTTTTGGCGAACTTCAGATTCAATGTTTCTTTTCTTTTGGTGAGAGCAACTCCAAACTTACTCCTGACTTATATTTTGTTGAACATTTTTTTAAAAGCGGTGAGTGCAATTTTCAGTGGGTGGGAAAAAAACTGTTTTAGCGAGGATATGATAATGACATACATTTTAAAAAATAGCAGTGAGTTAACCATATAACTCAACACCTATAATCTGCACTGGTGCAACCTCGACCCTGAATATCAATGTTAAAATAAATAGTCTAAATATCATTATTAAAGACAAAAGGTCATGAAAGACAATAATAATAATAATAATAATAATAATAATAATAATAATAATAATAATAATTATGTATTTTATTTGTATAGCACTTTTCATGAACTCAAAAACATATAAAAACTTAATATAGAATTTAAAAGAAAGACACTAAAGGTAAAAACATAAAAACATATCACATGACTCTCAGCAGGATATGTACAGTTCAGCTTCACACTGAATTCAATCTGGACAAACTGACGGAGGTTCAGAGTGAGAGATGACTGAGCCACTGCAGAGTACACGGGCCCATCATGGCATGTGATAACTCTGCCCTTTACTGTACATCGATTTATTTATCAGCCCGCTGACACTGGAGAGCAAGGAGCAATGTGCCAAGTCACATAAAACAATGGGAGACATTTTAATATAGAAATTGAAATGGAAGTTGGAGGCACCAGAAGAGCAGGGGGTACTTTTGCAGAGTGCTGTATAAGTGAATGCGTACGACTGAACATACTGTGGCCCTTTTGTTTGTGTGTGTGTGTGTCTTTGTGTGTGTGTGTATGTGTGTGTGCGACAACATGGTGCAGTCTTGAAGCACTCACACAACATTGATGTTTGACCACATCCAGCAGCACTGGCTGACATGACTCTTTAAAGAGGGGAGGGATCCTTTCTCAACTTTAAGCCCCTGACTCCTCTCTTCCTTTCAGTCTGCTCTTCTTTTAACCTCCACCACTGTCTCGTGACATGAACCTGTTTTTTTTTTCTTCATTCTTTTCTCTTTTCCTTATCATCCTCTGCGCTCATGATCTTCCATCTTGACCATCACTCGTCACCTCTATCCTTGCCCAAAAATCCTAAGGCGCTTGTAAATTGTTCACTGACGATTTGAGGATGAAAAGTTGAAACGGAGTGTGACTCAGAAAATGTGACTCAGAAATTCAGAAATTTCAGAACACAGCACATTTTTCCTCACATTTTATCCACCATGTGTGAAATGCATCACCTACTTCCGTTGAGGGGAGAAAACCCGACTCCGATCTGACTTTCAGTGATCAAATAGTGTTCTCCAGCCATTTTACTTTTTGAATGAAACTGATCCATCCTATTTCTCTCTCGCTCCCTCTCTGTGTGTTAGTCTTTATTTAGTTGCTATGTATCCTTTAATAATAATTAAAAAAAATTAAATAATTCATGTTGTATGTTAACAGGTGAATTAATGCATGTATGAATCAAAACATGTAAAAAATGTGTATTCATTAAAAGCTGCAAACTTTGTACGTCACCTCTTGACCTTCAGTCCTTGCTGGATCGGGAAGACGCCCCCTAGTGGACAGAGCCCAGGAAGATTTATAGCATGTACACAGTTTTCTATCATCATCCACCTTAGCACTGTAGCGAGTAAAAAGCTGATCTGAATAAGGAGCGGGACTTCCTCAGCTACGCTCTGATGGAGCATCTGTCTAAATTGTTTATCGGCCTTATTTTCCCATTTCTCAGGGGGAAGAGGAGCAGATCCTGCAAAGGGAAAATTAATGGGAAAAGGGACTTCTTTTTACCGTGGACTTCGTTCTCCTTTAAATGAAAAATGACAGTAATATGCTTTCATTCAATAATAGAAGAGAATTCAGTAAAGTAGTTTGATGTGATATACTGGAAGAAGCATCGGGCCAAATGTGTACAGTTCAGTGTGCACATTACAGGTGTGTGTGTGGCAGCAATTCTACTTGTACGCAGAACCTTTGGAGGTAAATAACAATCTTGTACGAGCAAACATGCTGAATTACTGACCGCTCAAGAATTGCAGAGAAACCCTTGCGGGAGCCAACAGACACCAGGCGTTACATGGTAGAGGTGTTTTCAACATTGAATTCCATCTGAATTTTAATGAAGTGAATCTAATAGGTTTTACACTTGAGCAACAGCTCAAGGTGCAGTGACATCCTGCAGCACACAAACCCAGAAACATAACTTGTGTCATCCAATATGAACTCACACTGATACCTACACAATAATTATTTTTGATGCAGTTTCCATGATAAATCCCATTTCATTTTCCTGACATTTGCCCTCCTGTAATTCTTTTTTAACCCTCCACTGTATTTAGACACCCTGAGGCAACAGACATTTTTTTTGACCATTACATCCACCCATTGGAACATATTTTAATTTTTGTATTTCTGCGATGGGTTCTGTTTGGGTTACGAAGGAATTCATTCACGTTTTTATGCAACCCAGTCTCATCAGAAAACGTACACCACCTACGTTGGTCCACTTGGAAAAACGTAGTATTCTCACAATTTGGCCTCTCAGATTGTGAGATACCTACGTTTTTGTCTGCCCATTGTTTTGCATTGGCCTGTGCCCACGTCACGTGACTCTCAAGATCCCGTCTGCGAAAACGAAAACATGGCGGACATTCCTTGTATTTTCAGATAAAAATGTCATTTTATAATATAGTTTGGGCATTAAAATACATTCTGACACCATTTCTAGCGAGAAATATGCTCTTTGCTTCCACAATCTTCAGCCAGTTCATGCTTACGATCTATATTTTATTAGTTATCACGAATATTTTTCAGATCTCGCCAGAAAAATCGTAGTAATGTCACGTTTTTATCGTTGCTATGGTGGTTGCTGTGAACGCTGCCATGCCGTAAACCACGTCGTAGCGTGCTGTTTGAATCATCGTCCGTGCGTTGCGTCGTTCAGTGAGCGTGAACGTTATTCACGTTATTTGATATTAATATTTGATGATAGATTACACCTCTAATTCGAAGGATCTAAGAAGTCCCCGCAACTACATTCATACCGAGGCGGGCCCGAGTGCGCATGCGTGAGCGGACCTGTCGTGTGACTGTCGTAAATAAAGTTTTTTTTAACTTTCCGGTCCATTTAACACAAAGCTACGTCATAAACATGGAGCGCTTGGAAGACGACGATGTTATAATCCTTCTGTCAGGTAAGTAGTTTATTTTGTTTTGTTTTTAAATATTGTAACGATCTGGGTTTACAGTCCGAGTGCTGACACAGCGAATGTGGAGTCTGTCGATACAGACAATGGATGCTATTCATTTGCTAATATTCTATTGTTTGTACTCAGGCTACGGCCCATTGTAGCCTGTGTTACCTGGGATGTGAATACATGGTTGGTGAGACCAGTTCCAGACGCTTAGCTCATCATTGAGGGACGCTACAATATAAATATAAACATAAACAGATAATGTAATGGTATAAGGAAACTAACAGAAACCACGAATCAGCCCATAAAATAGTTCTACATGATACAGTGTAGGGTGCAGGGTGAAAGGCCCATTGTGGGGCCTTCACTATACATTCATTCTAAGTTTTGAGAGCTTCCCTATTTTTGGAGTGTGATAGTTTGATTTCGTCTTTCAAATTAAGGATGGTTTATGATTGAACTTTGATTTATGAATGCTTTAGATTTAGATGTCTACCATTACTCCACAATATCAGATCAATTTGGTTTAATTTATAGTATGCAATATGACAATAATGTTTTCAAAACAAGATGTTCGGGCCTTGCGATACATTTTAAGTAACAATTGGTATGTTCTGTTTTTTAATCAAGGAGGATCCAAGTGAAGCTACAGGAGTTTCAGCAACGTCAAAAACTGGGACCGAACAGTTTGTTTTGCTTGATGAGGAACAGGAAGGGCAGCCTCTCCCAAAGAGAAGGAGACCTGGAGAGAAACAGAAGCCGGGTTTAAGCCACTGCCACCATCCACATACATCGAGGAAGATGAGGGAGAGAAATTCTCCTACCATTAAAGAGGTACTTTTAAGTTACATACCACAAACACCATTTTATATAATATACTAAATATAATTTTTTTATTAAATCCCCAAAGTACGCTGGGTGAAATATAAGTTAATATCACACTGAAAGAATACCTCCGCTGACTAACGTTGATGTTACTGGAATTTAGTACATCAAATTATTTTTCCCTTGCTTCCTAGAATGGTTGATTTTTGACCAAGCATGCTTCCCTGCTGTGATTGTTCAACTGGGAAAACAACTTTTTCCACCGGAAGGCAAGTAAATTTGATTGGAAGGAATCTAAATGTTTTTTGGGGAAAAAAATGTATGCAGTAATGTCATTTAAGATTGCTTGTGCATTGAAATAATTGCTTTTTGTCTTTGAATTTCAGGGCGATACACTCAAAGACTTTTTCAGTGGACATTGCTGATCTAGTTGAAAGTGGGTACTGGCCAGCAACAGTCAATTTTAAAACCTTGTATGCAGTGGATTGGTTCACTAAATATGAGGATCTCAAGATTGCGGCTCTGGGAATGTCACGGCAAGCTTTTGTTAGCATGCCTGAACATCGCACAAAAGTCTTAGGTCGGTGACTATAAAATGGAACTAATTACCGACTGCTTGCAATATGTTTCCCATATATTTACTATAATATAGTGTTGGATTTTTGTCTTTTTCTAGCAGATTAAGATATGTGGGGATACCATGCAGAATGCATTACTGGAATAGACCTATGCCAAATTTGAAGTTGAGAGGCTGTCTCAGGTGCAGCATTCAGTGCCCTGCGTGCACACCCTCCATGTTGGCTTTTGCAGTGGATGGGATCCGTAAACTATACGGCTTTAAGAGCCAACCAGGGTAAACAATTTAGAGTGCCATAAACAGTACATTTGTAAATATGTATATATTTTTATATGTTTGAGACTTGATTGATTTTTTGTTGTTCTGGCCAAGGATTCTGAGGTGTCTTCCTTGGTTGACTACATCCATGAGACGACAAAACACGTAAAGTTATATTACATTGTCCCTTATTTTACGACGCAACGTTTTCTTGTACCCTACCAATTTTATTTATGAATAATGATGTTTGGAAAGTAGAAAACAAAAACCCCACCACCTTCTGAATTTATCCTTCTCCTACGCACCTGTCGCCTGTCTCACGAAATAGATGTGCAAAGTTTTCCTCTGTTATGTATAATGATGACCCCATCAAACATCATGTTAGCAATATTTACACCTTTTTAATTTATACTGTTTATTTCTGTCTACATGTGTGAATTTGCCTTCATTAGTTTTAGAAAAGAGCGATGTTATATCGGTCAGTGGGCGGCAGCACGAGACTCACTAGTCTGTAAGTAGACGAAGGCGTTGAGGTTGCTGTCGGCCATTGTTTTTTTGCTTAAGGGACTGAATATGTTCCGTGCAGAAATATTTGCACTTCCCTTATATCTACAAAAACTGCTTGCTTCACAGACTGCAGTTTTGTTTTGCTCCGATGTGGTGTGCAAATACTAGCCGTATCTGCAAAGGGTTGTGCAGCATTAACATTTTGTAACTCTGATTTTGTTTTGACAGACTGTGCAAAGGACCTTGAGAACATCACCACTCTACAGGAAGACACAGTCCAGTAATGGGTGTCAGATGTTCAGCAGTGGACGACAGGTACTGTGGAAAAAATGTATGTCATTGTTGCACAATGTCCTTTGACTCTGTTTACACAAGGTCTACACAAAAAGGTTTGATTGTTAACTGATATTGGCACTAATTCATTTTATTCTCCTCTTCACAAGGACCAACCAATCAAAATGACTTGCAGAACGCCATTGAGGACTCTATTTGAGCATTAAGCAGCAAAGATTTCAGCTGTATCGTCAGGCTGGTGAGACAACAAGATGCCAACTTTAATGCCAATTTCTTTGTGTAACATACTGTGACAAAATGTATTGATTACTATTTGTAGATTGTAAAAATAGCTAACCCATTTATAAAAAAAACAAAACTAGAATTACCGCACTGCGGTTGTATGACTCCGCTAACCAGTGCAGTTTCTGTGTACATATCTCTACATACTTTTTCTCATATAAATGTCACTGTAACCTCGACAACTGAAACCGTAAGATGAGGTCATTGTGGCCTTGACCTTTTGACTTTAAGGCAAATAGTCAGATGGACAACCCGAAAACATACAGTTATGCCTCCGGCAACTGGCTATTGCAGAGGCATTAAAATGTTAGTGTTTGGTTTCACATTCTAGATGGCAATAAGCAGAGACATCAACTCAGGAAAAAGATTTCTGTAGAAAAGAAAGCCTTGTATGTGTGTATATATACATACACACAAACGCACTATTAAAACGTTTTGTTTTTTATCATATATTCTCAGGCAGTACTGAGGCATTTACGGAGACGGGACATGAGGGTCTACTCTGCGTGCTCGAGAAGATTGCACAAAGTTCAAGCTCAGCAGGCTGCAGTGGGTCCGACATATTCTGGAACGGCAACAATGTCTTTGGATGACTCCTCCTCTGAAGAGGAAAACATGGAGAGTTACTTCTTCGCTGCTCAAGAACTGCGAGTGCTGTGATTAGGTAAACGTGTGAATAACTCTGTTGCTGCACTGCTACTGTTGCTACTCCCTGGCAGCCTTAGGAAGGCCTTAGCTTTGTGTTGGGTAGCTGTTAGCTTTAGCATAGCAATCATCAGAGGGAACCATCTTCAGAATTTAACACTATGGTTTGTTTGTGTCCTTCAGTTCTTCTCAAGTGAAGCTGTACCACTGTGCTCCAGCTCCACACTCCCTCCTGCAGCCTCCGCTCCTGATGCTAACCTCCTGTCTCCATCACACCAAGCAGCAAACCTGGAGTGACAGAACCTTCTCCATAGCTGTCCCCTCCCTCTGAAACCCCCTCTCCCAAACACTATTTTTGTATTTTTTTGCATGAGAATTGTTGATCATATCATTTCCAGCAACTGCCTTAATGTAATTTTTGTGCATAATAAATGACATTGATCATAACATATTGGGATTTCCTTGCACTTCTACACCATGTTATTGGCAGATAAGATGCTGATTGAGTTAAAGCAGTGAATACTCTGCTTTAAGCAAAATAAACACAAAAGGATCAAATGGATTTGAAGTAGAATGGGCACATTACATTCTGTAGAGAGTACCTCAGCTACTGAAGTCAGAAAATTACTTTCTTTATCTGAGGTTTCAGTCATTTATAGTCACAGCAAAGCACACAGGTCTGGTTGTCTAAGTGGCGCCCATATCATATTGTTTAAGATGTGTAACATCAAGCTTGTGTATCAGTGCTAAATACATCCAGTCATAAGTCAGAGTCCACCCTCTTGTTTACACTAAAATTAGGTGACCCAGATGTTTCACAATGCAATCTGATAAGGTCATATGAGAAACATTCTTAACATCAAAGAAATGAGTACAGCAATAGATGTTTCACTTCAATCAGTAGCTGGTAAGCGGTAATGAGGCAGGGGTTTCTATCAGAAATCATTTCTGGGACATTACTTTAAAAGATCTCCAGTATAAGCAAATATGTTCTAAAATTGGTTTACATCCAAGTGTGAGGCTGTCCCACCACTTGGAGTGAAGATATAGTCCAGGTATGAACAGTCAAAACCTCAAATCACACCCAGTACGGTATGGTTCAGGTGACAGTAGGTGGAAGGTGAAGGTCATTTCCATGAGCTCAAGAGAAACAATGTGACGTCTTAGTAGTTCATATTTGGGTCCTCTTAAAACATGCACCCACTAGGTACTCTATACTGTAATCCTGAAAACCAGGGACCATGCTGCATTGGGGTCTAGGGGAAGGGAGTAGCAATGTTAAAAATCAAAGGGAAGACTGTGATATGAAAAGTGTTTCACAAGAAAAATTAGGTCTACACTTGCCCAAATTGAATGCAGATATATGTATCAAGTCAGATGGATACCATAGATTTATACAGAGTCAATGTCATTGGTAGTGAAAGTAGAAAATGAATACACTAAGATACATACAGTATGAACACATAAAAAATAATGTTCAGAAGTATTCAAAATATATCATGCAGAAGAGTATTGGTGTAAGTATATGGACATAATATATGGACACAAGTATAAATATTGTTGTGAGAGAATACATAAGTAGTCCAGAGAGTATGTACACAGTGTGTGTGGGGGAGGGGTGGCTGCAAGTTAGGGATGGTGGTGGTGGTGGGGGGGGCCTGTGGGATGACGAAGTCATCACCCGCCCTACTCTCCCTCTGATTGGCTAGTAATCCTGATTGGCGCCAGAGCTATGTATTGGTGTTTAGGAATGAGGACCGTCAGAGTTAGGGTCAGGGGTTAGCCAATCAGAACCAGAGTAGGGGGCGGGCATTGTCATCATCGCGGGAATCCTGACACGCTCCACAACAGCTGATGCTCCTGGACAGGTATGGGACGAGCAATTATGAATTTTAATATTTCAGTATTGAAAAGTATTAGGCATTTGTTAATAATTACCATGGAGCAGAGTTTATATTGGTTCCTAACGTTTCAGTTTGGTGTGAAACGTTAGGAATGTATAGTATAGTGTAGTGTGTATGTGTATACTAACTTGAATGTGAAATCTCAACATATAGCTCAGTCTACTGCAAAAGTCATAAACACCACATTTAAAGCATAGATCAAATTAAGTTGTATGGATGTATTTTATTTATATGTATTGAAAATAATGAATATGCTAGTATGCACCACAAAACATTACTCTGATATTAATGTGTTTTTGTTCCATTGAGGTTGGAGTAACCAGCATCCCTCCACTCACCAACCCTCCATCATCCCTGCCAACCAGCCACCCATCAGCCAACTGGCCGCTTGTCCTCTCAACCAACCCTCCACCAGTCCTGACATGCAGCCTCCCAGTGCCATGTTGAATCAGGGTATGTTGTGACATTTTTAGAAAACGAACACAATAACGTATTTTTACTAAGGTGTTACACAAGTAAATAATACACACATGTAGGTCAGAGTAACTAACCTTTGAAATCTTCCTAAAGATGACTGATGTTTGTGAACTTTGTTTCTACAATTGTCATGACACTACATTATGTAAATGGTAATTTGTTTTGTTTTGCTAGAGTTGTGATATTGTGGTAATACATTGGAGTATTATATTCATATATATATATATCTGAGTGTGTGAATGGATATGATCCCTAAAACTGAGCTCATCATTCATGTTTACTCTTTAGATTTTTTATCTTTTCACATATTTTTAGTGGATTTGGACTCACAAACATATGTCGTAGGGCGACTAAAGTGAGAAAAGTGAGCAGCGGAGTCTGTGTTTGTGCGCCGTTACCTTTCCCTCAGATTCTGGGACTATATTAAAGAAGCTGTGCAATTCTTTTATATAATCATCCATTTATAGACATCAATTTGGCCCGGGACAAGCGTGATTACTAACAATTTTTTAAGGAGGCAGTACGAAATTTGACAGAGCCGGCGCACAATGAACTGAATATCTTTAATTTATTATCTAGGGCAGCAGGGCTCCATCTAATTGGCCAAATATATTGACATGCAGAGCGTGAATACATGGCACATTGAACACCATTTATCGCAGTCCAAGCAGTCTTTTGTGATATGTACATCGCCCATGTTGATATTGCAATGACCGTAATTTTTAGATATCTTGTACAGCCCTAGTGTCTATGATTTAAAACCCATAAGCATGATCTGTTTTTTTCCCTGTTCTAAAGCCAAATAAGGTTTGCTGCCATCTAGTGGTTATTTCTTTCCAACCAGCTGAATAGTTAATGGGTTTGAAGTCATCAGCGGATAATGAGATGAAATGTTGCTGGTCAACGTAATCATGTTATTTTTGCTGATGATAAAGCCAAGGGGAATCATGTCAAGTTAAAAGTGCACAGGAAGGAACCCTGTGGAACCCCAAACACTATTGTTTTTTGTTGGAGTGGAAGTCGACTGTTAATCGATTAGTTGTTGCAGCCCTAGATTGACACACCCAGTTTTTTAGCATTTCCAGTAGGTTCCCATGATCTCCATGATGCATGTGCTAAATGCATAGCTCTGATAGGAGTATTAGGATGTTCACTGACAATTGATTATCAAATTGTGCAACAATGCTAATATTAAAATATATGAGGTCAGATTGAGAGTAAGTGTACTCTTGTTTTGCTCTTTCAGAAGCAACCATTCAATCACTGGAGGAGAGAAGTATTACCCGGTGAAGAAGGTACTGAAAAGCAAAAGGTTGAAGGTTTTATTTGTTGTAATTTGAGGTCAAAAAATGTAGTTGTAATATACAAAAAAATGTTGTACTACAGAGATACTAACTGGATTTACAATCACCACAACTTCAAACTGTAAAGTCATCTGACCATAGGTTTGCTTTTAATGGTAAACATGTTTTAATGTGTTTCAGGGGAACGTAATGGAACTGGTGGAGCGGGAGCCCTGTTCCATGTGGTATGTACAATGTCTCTTAATTGGATTTGATTGTCCCTAAAATTACTTAATGTTTACTGCAATATTACAATTAAGAAATTAGTATTATATATCGTTAGTTTTTCTTATATAACATTATGCATTTCTTTACTTTTATGTAAATTGTTGCTGCTAATGTGGTGCTATTTATTTATTTGAAAAATATTTTTAAAAAGACAAGTATAAACTATTGTCTTGACAATTGACTCTTACAATAATCAGGTCATTTACACTAATCAGCTTACTGTGTGCATGTTAAATGCATATGGCATTTATAGCTCGCTGTGTCTCGTTGCCCTTCTTCCTTGTCAAGTTTTGAATTCCATTCAATGCTAATGTCAAAAAAATTCTTGGTTAATTACAGTGGGAAGACGTGGCGCTTGCAGTGTGTGCCAAAGGAGAACACCGGGAGTTGACATACATACACACAACATGAATATACACAAAACGCATACACACACACAAATGTGACATAAAAGGTTCAATGTTAAGTGTTTATTTTTCAAGAAGTTTTTGTTAATATTACTTATATATATATATATATATATATATATATACACATATATATATATATATATATCTATGTATATATATGTATATATATATATATACACATATATAGATAGATATATAGATGTATTACAACAGAGCATGTCAATATATATACAGTATATATACTGTATATACAATATATACTGTATATACAGTATATATTAATAATGTAATATTACTATTATTTGTATTTGTTTAATTGAAAAGACTATCTTGCTGTTTCTTTAGCTTACTGTTAATTTATATTTTAGGAATGTAGTCAAATTTGTTTTGTATGTATGGTACATTAAAAACCCTTCAAACCCCAACGCCTTGTGTGAACTGCTGAAACCATTTGCTGCTGGAATTGTTTGCTGAATTTTATATATAAATTATATAATTGATATATTGCCTTATACAGTATGTCTATCATCTCTATACAGTAATACAAAATAAAAAAATTAAAATTCAAGTAGACAGCAGATTTGTTATTATTCATCGCTATTACAGAGCACATGAAGATTAACAGTATGTACAAACAACTCTTTACATAGCAGAAATACAAATACAAAGTTATAAGAAAAAAGTAAAGATAAAAAATGTATTAATGATATACGAAAAATAATCTTAATGTTCATCATCAGTCCATATCAAATTTATCAAATACACAATAGGCATATATACTGTAAAAATGTGCACTCGCTATACTAAGCCGTCCAAGATGACGGGTCCGCTCACGCATGCGCACTCGGGCCCGCCTCGGTATGAATGTAGTTGCGGGGACTTCTTAGATCCTTCGAATTAGAGGTGTAATCTATCATCAAATATTAATATCAAATAACGTGAATAACGTTCACGCTCACTGAACGACGCAACGCACGGACGATGATTCAAACAGCACGCTACGACGTGGTTTACGGCATGGCAGCGTTCACAGCAACCACCATAGCAACGATAAAAACGTTACATTACTACGATTTTTCTGGCGAGATCTGAAAAATATTCGTGATAACTAATAAAATATAGATCGTAAGCATGAACTGGCTGAAGATTGTGGAAGCAAAGAGCATATTTCTCGCTAGAAATGGTGTCAGAATGTATTTTAATGCCCAAACTATATTATAAAATGACATTTTTATCTGAAAATACAAGGAATGTCCGCCATGTTTTCGTTTTCGCAGACGGGATCTTGAGAGTCACGTGACGTGGGCACAGGCCAATGCAAAACAATGGGCAGACAAAAACGTAGGTATCTCACAATCTGAGAGGCCAAATTGTGAGAATACTACGTTTTTCCAAGTGGACCAACGTAGGTGGTGTACGTTTTCTGATGAGACTGGGTTGTTTTATGATGTGATACCACGGACAAAATGTATCACAACTCTCTCAGCTGTAAATCATAGTGAAATACAATGGATTTCTATTAATGACTCGAGAGTACTCCTCTCCTCAACCATGTCCTCCTTTTTTCTGTCCTCCTTCCTTCCTGCCTCTGTTCCTGCTACACAAGGGCTTTCAGTAAAAATATATTGATTCTGCCTCTCTTGCCCCCCTCCTCCCTCTACACACACACACACACACACACACACACACACACACACACACACACACACACAGTTGTCTCTCTTCATACCTCCTCAGATTAGAAGAAAAAGTGAGTCACAACATTTCATCCAGCGTGTCATAAATAAAGGGCTGGTAGATATTCAATCGACTGATAAACTGACATCCTGTATCAGCCAAAGTGAAAGTCAATGGAAGAGCGGAGGAGGTCACACACACACACACACACACACACACACACACACACACACACACACACATACACACACACACACACACACACACACACACACACACACACACACACACACAGCAAATACTGTAAATATCTGAATAAGATTTCCATTATAGAGAACAATGTGTATTAATAAAGGATTCCGGGTGTGGCCCATTTTGAATCAACTGTTCCATCGATGATCATATGATGTTGTGGTGGAGCAGCTGAGGGCAGAGAGCAGAGGGAAGACTTCCAGGATCAGTGGATCCCTCACCTCTCAAATCCATAGGGATCCCAAAAAGATCAACTCGTCAAGACTGGATGAAGAACCACTGAAGGATCCTTCACTTTCATCCCTGTCATACCTCCTCACCTTGGTCGGATCTCACTTTAATTCGTCCACTAACCAGGAGGTGTGTGGATCCATCCCTTGCTCCTCCAGTCCACAGTGCCATTGCCTCTGCTGTCAGTGAGATCAAACGCACTGTTCTTTAAAACTGTTCAACACTCTCTAAACAGTGTCTACCTTTGCAGCATAACAGGCCTACTTTATTTAAACGATTGCTGAATTAGTCCACAGGATTGTGACCATGTTACAAAATGAATAACCATTCATTGCCATGCTTGTTCAGAGTATAGTGCAGTCACTTGCGTAGTTAAATAATATTTCCCTCAGCAACAGTGTAAACAAAAGCTTTTACATGTAATGTAAAACAAATATAGTGTTCCTACGGGCTGTATACATACATGCTCTATTTGTCGTCATATTCTTGCTAATCAACAGCTTTAAAATACTCAAGAATATTTTCCACAGTAATTAAAAATAATCTGGCACAGTGTTGAATTATTTTTTAACTGTAAACCCTGATAATTTTATGTATTATGTATGTGTACATTGACTGTCAAGAACACTGGCAGTGCTGACCTAGCTGTTCCCATAATCACCTTTTCCATTCGTCATAATAAACATGAGATCAAAAAATATAATACAATAAACAGGAATGAAATTAACTGCACTTTTCCAGTTTACATCTTATCCAGTTATCAAATTTCTGTCATGCAAATGAAAGTCATCTGTAATATAACATTGTGCAGAGTAAAATTACATTAGAAGAGGTGCTGTAATAAAAAAGATGAAATTGGCCATTGGCCTTGGGGGAGAGGTTGCCAGTGAAGGGAGCTTTACTTTCTAACATCACTTTCCCCAGGAGCCTCACTCACAGGAAATAAATCCTTCAGAGGACCATGAAAGGAGAGTTTCCCCTTGTCAACAGGAAATATTTGCAGAGAAACAGCATATTGTGCAACAACATGTTCTCGGACAAATACAAAAAAACGTATTTTAATTCGTAAGTCACGCGTCTCTTTGAGAAGATTCCAAATCTCAATTAGTGAAAGAAAGATATCATCCTAAGCATCTCAGTCGTCTCTTCTTGTCCTGATCGTGTTGATCTGAGGAGTTTGGTCTATCGCACCGACACAGCTTATTATCTTCCCCAGCGCTCTCTTATCTGAATGGATGTGATGTCAGCCATCTCTATCTGTCTTTCTCTGTCGGTCTCCAGTGTGTGTGATGTGTGTGGGCAAGATTGTGTGTGTGTGTAAGTGTGTGTGTGTGTCTGCCAAGTTTGGGGATTCCTTGTGCAGAACGATGTGCAGGATTTCCCCTGACTAACCTGTCTCACTTGTCCCCTTGCTGTTTATCTTTTAGGCTCTCGTCCCGTCCTGTTTTGTGTTCATTTCTTCCCCTCATCTCTTTATCTGTCTCTCTGTCTGCCAAGATTAACCGTCATTATCTGTCAGTTGCTGAAACAAATAGATAACCAGAGAGAGGTGCTTAATTTTTAATGGCACCATATAAATTTTCAATCAAGACACATAATCCAGCCTCTGACAGAGCAGGAGGAAATCATGCTTGATAGGTTGTGTAATTTCATGCAGTGTTTCCGATGAACTTATGCCTATACCGCTGGTACTCTTAATTATTCTAGTTAATGTGTTTTTACTTACTAGTTACATTCATTAACCTCAATTAGCCTGAGAAAGTGGCAGAGAACCACTGCCAGCACTTACTCCTCACAATGTGGAAGGCTTTTCTACATTTGTGTGTGTGTGTGCTCATATGGGTGCACGTAGCAGTAATGGAATGATAATTGGAGCTGGGAATAATTAATCACTCATTACTGTGTACAATCAGAATAAATGTGTTGTTAACATTAATGTGACACTGTGAGTGAACAAGCACACAGATGCAGCGAGCGCATGCACATACACACACACACACACAGGCGAGGGAGAGTCTCTGCTGATGTCTTATTCAGCAGGGTGTTGGGACGACTACGCTTGAATTTAAATTCGTACTCGAGGAAAATTGGGGCGCCACCTTCAACTGAGGGAAAATAGACAAACCAAAATGAATAATTAGAGGAAGTAGACTGTTAATGCAGGGGTCTCTGTCTGTGCTCTGAAGGAATACACGTCTGAAGGAATACACAAGTCCACAACTCAACCATAAATGAGGGTTTATCTATGGATAAATGTCTATAAGCAACTAAATAAATTAGGCAACCGACTAACAAGTCTCTTTCTGTTTGTCCCTTACTTTTCTCAACAGCTGCCCACCTGATCAACTTCTCATTTGAGTGGTATATTTCAGATGACCCCATCGAGTGTCATGTCAAATATCAAGTGTTGGAGGTAGGTTAGTAAGTAGGTAGGTAGGTAGGTAGGTAGGGTATAAAAGTTGCTTGGTTGGTTGGTAGATAGGTAGATTCATAGATAGATTTTGTTAAAATATGTAGCCCTTCACTCATTCATTGGTAAATATGTTAGCAAATATTGCAAAACATAAGTTCCAGGAGACAGGGTTGTATATATCGTATATATAAACATACAGGTATACACAAAACAGGATCTGTACATGTTGTCATGTTTACATGTATACATGCACTTCTACACACACACATTACATTTTATATTGTCTTCTATTTCTACCTACAGTTGCTAATGTAGTTACACAACAGGAATGGACAACAACCACAAGGACAATATGAAGAGATATGTTCAAGATCTTAACATAATTAGATGAGCTGAAAGTAAAGATCCTAAAATAATTATTGTAAAAAATACTTCAAATATAATGATATTGGGAGCGAGAAGAAAACAGGCCTGCATTTATTATAAGCAAGCTGAAGAAAATCCTGTATCTAAATCTACCAAGTGTCCATAGACCGGCTGTGATGTGTTGTTTCAGCAACTCTTCCCTCTGCAATGCGTCCATGTTGAACAGAAGCAGTAACTTATACCCTATATGCAGTGCACCAGTGTGCCATCCCATCATGTGAGTGGAACACCATGGTTACAGTGGATAGACTGGATAGTAGATGAGAGACATCCCCCCCAATGTATATATTTCACATACTCTCCCTCCTCTAACCCTATCCTTCCCCCACTGCGCTGATTGGCCTGGTTGAAACTGCTGGATGCATCCTAAAGAGGAGGGAAGTCCCAGTGGGCCCACAGATAATGAATGCCCTCTATCTACCCTGGAGAGGGAGAGTCACAGAGTGAGACAGGCAGACAGAGCGGGGCTATAGAGTACTCCCTCACATAATGTAGCATTATGGAAAGAAGCCCCCCCTCCCCTTTTTCATTTCTGTTCTAATTGTCTCTCCACCCCCTCTACCCCCATCTCCACCCTCTCTGTTTCTTGCTTACCGACACACATTCACATACATGTGGGGCTGAACTCACTGACCGTCTGCTGCACTGGCCCTGACATCCATCCATATGTTCCGACTGTGACCTTCAGACGGCTCAGAGCCCTATAGGAATCGGGACACATGGGAAATCTGGAATGGCAGGTGTCATCTCCTCTTGTGATCGATAGATATCAAAATCATACTGCAGCCGAGTATGGTATGAAAGGACAGAGGTTGGTGGTGACGGGGGCAATGGTTGAGTCAGGGATGGAAGCGAGGTGTGTCTAGTACTCTTATGGTTAAGGCATACAATCAATCAATCACATTTTTTTTGTTAAGCCAATATTCACAAAACACAACTTGTCTCATAGGGCTTAACAAGGTGCGACATCCTCTGTCCTTAAAGGGATAGTTCACCCAAAAATGTATTCATTCTCTACTCACCACTATGCCGATGGAGGGTTGGGTGAAGTGTTTGAGTCCGCAAAATACTTTTGAAATTTCAGGGGGATTTGGTGTTGCAGCCAAATCCAATGCAAGTGAAGTAACTGGTGGCTCCTTCTTCATACGTAAAAAAACTGAAAATGCCTCCATACTGCTCCTGTGATTTCATCCAAGTGTCCAGAAGCCCAGAAATTCTAATTCGACTCCTTATCAATGTCATTTACACCGTGTTTTAAACAATTTAAATACAATTTCGCTGTTATCCTCAGGCCATTCGTACGCACACTCCTCACAAGCTTGGGCCTCTATGCCCAAGGGGCCCTGCGCCAGACCATAAAAGAAACATCACACACTACAGAACGCTGCAGCCAATGGCTCTGGATCAGGAGGAAAGATCCCAACTGCACCCCAAGATGCTAGGGACATGCACCCAGGTCTGATCAACCTGTGGTGGGCCAGCCTTAGGAGAGGTTGTCTTGTGATTTAAACATTGGCTTTGTAGCAATAGCAAATAGCTCCTATATTACACATTGTTTTATTTGACAAAAAACATGGGGCAACCGTGCATCCTGAGACAATATGGGTATGTTTTTTTTATATGCCTTGAATAAATTTGCATTTCCAAACAAAACGCCACCTTCAAGCTGCAGTGATTCTCTCACAGGTGAGGAAAAAAGAAATTGTCACAAACGGAGAACATTTCACAAGCTGTTACAGAAGCTGCAGCGTCGTTTTAAGAGCTACTTTATGACATCAGGAGCGCAGTCTCTGATACTCAACTAAAAATGCTGGAAGCAGACATCAAGACAGCTGGCAGTATGGCACACACACACACACACACACACACACACACACACACACACACACACAGGGCTCCATTGCACACTGCTTCAGGGAAACATGCTCACGTCTACAGCTCAACGAGTTCATTCATAAATACAGAGTTTACGTCTTATCAGACCCAGCGCTAACGGCAGGGGCGCCTGCTGTGCCTGCTCCCACATTAGTTGATTTGTAAGTAAAGGGACTGACACTTATACTATAACAACAATCTTATTAGTATGTCAAACATTCATTTTCACTTTTTATTTGTTTTCATTTAGTGAAAATTCCTCCATTGCTTTTTTGTGTGGCAAAAAAAATATGGTCTGATTTATAGAAATCTGGCAGAAATTCAGCAGTGGAGATGCTCGACGCTCCATCTTGGAGAAAAAGACGATCCACACTCCAGAGAAAATCTCATCACTCTGCCTCACCTCCTGCTCCCCCTCTGCACTGCTCCCTTGCCCTGGTGCACAAATTCATCCAGGTAAACCTTACGGAGTCATTTTTTAAAAACAAACCTTACCTATTTGTCAATGGCCATTGTGCAAATACACAGGAGTACCTGGATGTGGTGTACTTTTATTCCCTTTACTTATCCAGTTCAAAGTGGACTGGGATCATTTGTGATTTCACCAGCAATAAAAAGTGTGGATAGTCTTACGGTGAGAGCCATTTGTAAAAAAACTTTTGTAAAATAGTTGTAATTAGTTAGTTCTTGTTCATTTGACACTAAAGATAATTATACAGCTGTAACATTTGGGGTGCTTTCTGTGTCAAAATAAACATAAAATAAATCAGCCCCTCTCCAAAAATTTTTGAATTTAATGATTGATGTTCTTTATTCTGACTGAGCTGTTTTTTGTCGGTCCAACCCTATACAGTCAGTGGTCCAACCTGGCGAGAGAGCTGGGGAGGGTGAAAGAGACCTGCAAGTTTCATGCTGTGTCTAAACAGGAGGCGTTTCAGTGGTCCATCTCGTGCGTGATACACTTTCATCTTCATCAATCTGTCCACACAGGTGGTGTAACTGCTAATTTTACTGGCACTATACACACACTGCAACACTACACACGTTTATTTCCTTCCATAAATACAATGATTGTGTATCACTGCTGCTATACTTACTGTTCATTTTCATACATTCTCATACAAAAGTCACACATTTTATTCCTCCTTGACAGAACAATACAACTGACTTCAGCACCTCTTCTGTTTCAGTATGGATTACTAATTGGTAAAAAAAATGTATTATAAATCAATATTAAAATATGACGACAAAGAATTAATTCTTTGAGGAACATAGATACAGGACAGCAGAGCAGAACATTATGGAGGGCTGGAAATGTGTAGGAGCAGTAAAGGCAATAAAATAAAGTACTTTGATAGATTGTAAGGGCAGGTAGTGTGTGTGTGTGTGTGTGTGTGTGTGTGTGTGTGTGTGTGTGTGTGTGTGTGTGTGTGTGTGTGTGTGTGTGTGTGTGTGTGTGAGTGACTGCATGGAGTGTAGACTGAACGACTTGATGAAGCGGTAAATTTCACTTCTCCTTCTTGCCTGTATGTTTCCCCCAGCAATCCTTAACACACACAAGCACACGCACACGCACACGCACACACGCACACACACACACACACACACCCACACACACACACACACACACACACACACACACACACACACACACACACACACACTTTCTCGTAGCTGACTAGCCACTCTGCACTGGCTTGACCCTCCTTCACACTTCAACTGCTCTGCTGTGGAGAAAAGAACCTACAGCTCTCATACAGACATAACACAAACAACACACACTGTTTCTGTCATATACTCAGAAAAGAAACATCTGTGACGCATTTCTGTGTCTGCCTCTTTGATGCTCTTTGACATTTTCGAGGCTTGTCCCGCGTCTTCGTCCGTCACCGAGTTCGACACGCTCAAACACAGAGACCGGCACAGGAGAAGGAGATAGCAAGAGCAGAGAGATTAATAAAGAGGAGATTCACAGCATTGGAACGGTGCGAAGATGGACTGAAGGGAGCAAGGAGGATGTGAGGGGAGATTGGGGGAAATAAATACGACAGGGCAGAAAGATGGAGAGCAGGAAAGGTACAGACGTGGAGGAGAAGAAAAGTGAAAGTGAGAGGAGGAGGGAGAGAGAGGAGTAGAAAGAGCGAGCTGATGTTTGCTGACAAGGGCAGAAGCGAGGCCTCCTATGAGAGCAGCCTGATGCAGAAACAAATGAGGCGACAGGAGGGAGCAGACAGCCCCGTCACACACTCTGATGTGTGTGAGTGTCTGCGTGTTCCTGTGAGACTGTGTGTGTGTGTGTGTGGGATTGTGTCTTTTCATAAGTGTGAAAATCCCCAGAGTGGTTGTCACTGTTTCTGACACTCAACCAAAGGAAAACATCCACCTTCAAGAAAGGCACAACAACATTAATGCTCATAGGTGCATTTAGCAAGGACATAGAGGACAGAGAGGAGAGGAGAGGAGAGGAGAGGAGAGGAGAGGAGAGGAGAGGGGAAGAAGTGCAATAAGGTCTTTTTGTTCTGCTGCTGGTAAAGAGGGTGTTAGTGGGGCACAGGGGAGAGTTGGCAGTGTCACGGCGGCACACCAGCCACTCAGTAGGGTTGCAATAGCACATATTCACACACAAACACACACTCTCACACACACAGCTGGCCGTGTGGTATAAACTATCAGCATGTGTCGACTATATTGGGCTTCTGAGGAGGCAGTTAGCAGAGTAATGGGCGCTCAGTCGCTCGCACAGCTTGTTACAGGACGGTCAGAGATATGAAGAGACAACTAAGGAAGGTGACTGGAGAGAGAACAAGTGACATAAGTCTGTTATTATTAGGGAGTGAGTCTCAATGGCCTGTGGTGGCCCTGAAAGCTCAATGCACTGCAACTGAAGGTGGAAATAGGCACAGTTTTTGCTTTAACTTATCAATAATAAGTAAATGTTGATGGCACAACGTAATGGCTAATGAATAATTAATAAAGGGTTTAGATTGATTCCCTATAAGCCTCACTTGTATGTGGTTTTGTCAGCCATTGGGTGTGAAATCTCCTGGTAGAAGGAAGGTTCAGTTTATAGCACGAGCGTCTGCCACTGCTCAGCCAACACAAGAAGAGGACTGGGCTTTTGTTTTCCCCAGTAGCTATCAGTAGCAGAAACAGCGGAGCAAACGTGTGTTCCACTATTATTGTGGACAGTTGACCCAGCGGAAGAAAACATTGTCAGAGGAGGCAAAGAAGATGAAAAAAGGAAAAAACAAAGGTAAAACATGAATGAACCTCAGATGGGCATTAACTTCACAAGGAGAGCAAACCTCTCTTTGTTGCAGCAATAGCAGTACCACTTGGAAACAGTAAGAGGTAGAGTTGAAAGGTTGTCTGGTTACGCTTCAAGAAAACGTCTTTAAAATTTCAAAACATAAATGTAATAAGAAGATGCTGCTATTGCAGATTATTCTAGTTAAGGTTGTTGGGTTTTTTTCACTCAGTATGCAGCAACTTTCCGGAACATTTTGTTCCCCAGATGTAGCTGCAGAGTGAGTCCTCCGGTAAAATCGTTCCGTTACCTCAAGTGGTCCTGTCTGCGACAGGTACAGGCGGCTGCAGACAGAGATAACATAATTTCCTGCCAAGTGATGAACCAACAGCTCACAGCAATTTAACACAGAAACACACTTCAATTGAAGTAAATACAACCAAAACCTAAAATCTGCAGCAAATCCACTCAACTAAACCAAACAGTTGAGCTCTCAGGGCCACTGTTCAATCTGGATATTTGACAAAAATGAGGACTTGTGACATTTTAATTACCAGGGCGGCGGTGGTGCCCACATATGCACTGTGTGAGTCAATGGGTGAATGTCAAAAAACTGTGTTAAGCAATTTGAATGGTCATTAAAACTAGAAAATCGCTAAATAAATACAGACCATTTATTTCTTGTTGTTACTAGTTCAGAATGTTAAACGTCTCCCAGCCAGTATCTGTTTTCCCAGTTGAACCAGCTATCATAGCTCTCCATCCGCTTTCATTTCATTAATTGTTCCACAAAGGTCCGTGGTTTGACATTTTATTTGAGGATAGATTAGTTTATTGGTGTTACGAAGTCAACCTCAGCCACAATCCAGTATGACAGCTGACCGCAGCAGATCTCTGCCAGCCCACATCGGCTGCATTCAATTATCAAAGCTCAAATTTCACACTCTGTTTAAGCTGCTTCACCCTGTCTTCTCTACCTGCTCCCACTGGAAGCCACTTAGTGCATCTTTTTCATACTGACCGGCTTATCAATGTCATGTGTTGTCATGGATGCTGCTCTGTCTTGTGCCCGGGTCTTTTAGCTGCTGCTCTCCCTGCCTCACTTTCCATAAAGGCTCATGGAAGTAAAGTGTGCTCTCCCTACTTACACACATGTTGAAGGGCTGGGAGGTCCCAGAAAAGAGCCATACCTAATTTATTGCTACTATTACTTACAAATATTGAAATCAAATTGATTTTGACAAAGCTGGTCCCTGAAATATGTTGTTGAACTATGTTGATAGTATATAATGTCATGTATAGAAAAACATATATAGAATGTATATAGCATGTATGTATTTCTGTAGAGAGCGAGAGGATGTCTGACTGAAGCAGAGTAGAAAGGTAACACAAGTTGTCTTGCTGCAGAACAGCAAGTAACTAAGAGTGCGATGGACAATGATTAATAGCCCTCATTATTGAAGTGTTTTGGTGCAGTTCCTGTCCGTGTCTACATGTTTACCTGAATGAATTGAGACAAACTCGTTGCAGTGAAAAGTCAGCAGGCAACATGAATGACGATGCCAGGCCCAGCCCCATCATTCAGCTCAAGGGAAGTGGCCCTGCTGGAGACTAGGCGGTCTTACCGGTGTGCAGGGCAAGTGGAAACCTTTACAAAGACGTAATAAAGTCTTAATATGGTCCACACAGTAGAGAAAAAAAATCACAGGCTTACGTGCTTCTTCCCTGGTTTGGTAATTGGATTGGATTGGAATCTCGAAATAATTAAAATTGTGTTGATTTGGTTCCACGTGACAATGACCTGTGTATGTATAAATGTGTTCCAAATGCTTTGTCTTGATCTCACACACACACACACACACACACACACACACACACACACACACACACACACACACACACACACGCACACAATAAAGCATGGAGAAGAAGACAAAGCACCTTGAAATGAGCAGTAGGAAGAAGGATTAGAATCAATGGTACTTGTACGGTATGAATGTGTGTTAATGTGTCTGTCTAAGTACTTGTGTTTATGTGTGTGGTACTATAGGGGCATGCATGCCTGCGGTGCTGCTCTTCAAACAGCTAATATACATAGCCCCCTCACTTCTCCTGCTGGGGAAGATTAATACTTTAGCCTGTAGTGGTGGCTGCCGGCTGCCTTTTCCTCACTGTCAGCTGCTTCCATTCTCAATTTTTCTCTCCTCCCTCTTCTTCTCTTGGCTGTTGTGGCATTCCACGAAATCCCGAGTCCATCTCCCCATCCGCCTGCTCTGCCTGCAATTCCTTTTCTACAGCATCATTAGCAATGTCACCATCAGCTCCTTCTTTTGTTTCCCCCTCTCTTGTCTTCTTCTAGTCATTAAACTTTACTGGTATAATTCTTTCCACTTTATCTTCCTTTTACACTCTCCCTGCCCTCCTACATCCTTCTATACATTAGTCCATCCCTGGTGTCTTGTGTTTCAGCTGAGTGAGTGATCAGTCTTCAGTGCTGCATCGCTCCTCTTCAAGGCTGCCATCAGTGTGACAATTAGGCTGGTAAATAAAGATAATGTGAGCCATCCAGGGTCCTTAACTGCTGCACTGCAATTAACTCAGCTGATTGGTGGGAAAAGCCTCAACAAGGATGGTGGGAAATTAGTGAGACAGAGTGTTGGAATAGTCCGGCTACCGCTTTATTTTTGGCTTCTTTCAACCGAAATGTGTTTTGTTGAGTAAAACTTTTTAACATTGCCATTGTATATTTGCCTTGATGGGTATTTGCCATATGTGAGAGTTAGAATGTAAGTTCAGCTTCCCTGTTTTGTTGAAATCATCTTGTGTTCCATCTTAAAGCAACGAAATCCAAATTTGCTCTCGGCTATACTCGGGCTCCCTCTACTGGTGAGATACGTTGTTCACTGTCATATATACGAGTCGCGGTTTGAGCCTTCCCATGCACACAGCTAAAACCTCAGACACCAAAGAACCATGTTGACTGACAAGGTAGAGATTTTACACAAATAGGGTTGGGTTTTGGTTGGTTGGCTAAGTTGTCAACTAAATCTCTATCGAAACCAGTTTACCTGAATTTTGATGATGAACTTTTAAGTCTTCACAACGTCCTCACAGCCCAACGTCAAGCAAACAGAACAGCACAACACATAGCAAAGAAGCAACAGTTATGACTCCCTTGTCCAATAACAACACCACCAGGTCGGCATCTGTCCTGCATCCTATGGTCTCCTTAGCTCTGGCTAGCGAGAGAACTATGCTCCGAAATTCATTCTTGTTTGGTTTCTTACTCTGTCACTTTCTCTTTTCCTCTTCTGTGTGTCCTCCGACAATGTCCTGTTTGGTTTTTTCATCGGCTCTGCCGTGATGTTTACAGTAAGCAAGTCTCTTTAGCTTGCTCGTTCCGACCCTGGGTGTTAGTGTGTGATGTAATGTAAAGGAGTGTCCAGGGAGTGCTGTGGTAGTGACAGACATGCAATTCTCCCTATTATAAGTTTGTGTACCATCAAAATGATTTTGAAGCTGTTATTTTAAGGTATAAAAACTACATAGTGTTGCTTTAACTTCCCTTGTGACAAAGACTTGAAGACACTTGGGGCCCACTCTGAATACAATACTCCAAACCTCATCTGTGACACTCAAGTGAAGTGGGTTTCTGTGTTGTCACAGCACCTCTGTGTCTCCCAGTGTTTCTTCCTTTCCATCGTTGTTGTGTCTCCCCTCCCCTCCATAGGTGTGTTCATCCAGATGACTCAGCAGAGGCGCGGCCAGAATCAGCTCACCACCTCACCTGCAGCTCATTCGGTCATCACTGGCAGCATATCCACCCTGGTCGTTCTCCCATCACCAGATCGTTGTCTTCACTACGGTGGTAGTCTCTCGCTCTCAGCCGCTCTGTATTGTTTATACAGAGTTAGTGTTTCTCACCGTGTTTTCTCCTTGTGCCTCCAGGATTCAACTCTCCGGTTCTCCTGCCTTTCCTCCTCTATGGCAATATTCTCCGAGCATATCATTCGCCCTCCGTCTCTGCTCTGGGGTCCAAGAAAACTCAAACGTAACACACTCTACCCTTCACAGCATAAGAGGGCCGATTTGGAGACATTCAATTTTCAAACATGTGCAAATCCCAACAATGGCTTTGTGCCACACAAGAATGACTGGCATTATGACTGCATTTGTAGCACTGTCATATTTGTACCTGTAAATAGCTACAGACCTATGGCTATGACTGCACAAACATTACAATAATCATTATTTATGAACCAGTGTGCCTACTGGTATTTGTCTTGTGCTAATCACCATCCAGAGGTCAAACTTTACCCATCTTTAATCACTACTCCTGCACATCCCTGGCTGGGTGTATTACAAAAGGTGGACAGACAGAAGAAATGCTTGCAGTTGCACAGAGTAAAGTGACTGATAACAGGAAGAAGAGAGAGGAAGCAACAGGAACAAAATGGAAAAGGATCATGAGATATTTCCAGAGCTGGCAGAGGGTTGCTGTACCGCTGATGAGTCTTTGCCCGATGCCAGCTCTCAGGGTGAGTCTGCTGAGGAATGCCAAGGTGCCCCACTGCGGCCTCTGTTTCCCAACACCTGTCCCACAGCAAGCAGCACTTGAGGAATCGGCCTGGCACCACAACACAAAGACACGGAGGGAGACGTCCTGCCTGTTAACCTGGCAACACATCTGAGGGGGCGGGGAGTGAGGGGAAGTGATAAATGAACAGAGGATCAAACTTTACTCTTCTGTGTTTCTCAGTCCAGATATCAATCTCATTTGAGCCCCCACAATCACTGGATGTGAATATGAAGTAAATCAGCTCAAACCAGTAAACTTATACACGTGAATTTACAATAGTGACCAAATCCATCTTGCTGGAGAGTCCAAAATTAAGATAGCTATCATAACTTAATACGTGTTGCATGTCTACTTTTATCTTCTATGAAAAGCTTAAGCTGGACAAACGGCAACTTCAAGACACATTTTGTTGTCCCCATAGTTTGACTTATTTGGCACTTGGCAGTAATTTTTGCCAGGTTGGTTATTGAAGAATGTGTAGTTTGAGGGGAATCATGACATTTGATAAATTATCTGCATGATTAATAATCTGGCTGTCAGACAATTGATTCAGTCTGTATCTTCATGTCCTAAATTTAAGCTGTCTTGTAATTTGAGCAGTTCCACTGTCTGATTTCCTAAATGGCTGCTGTCAGAAAATCAGTGATAAACTGTAGTGAGCTTGTTTTAATATTAAGTATTTTACATGCTGTAAATGTAGTCTTGACAAGTTTCTGCTGTAATACAAAACACACAAACCATATTCCCTGTATCCTCCATCTTACGGCTTCCTTTTTTCCCTTAAAGCTTTCCATTCCAAGATTGAGCTGCTGCTATTAAGGGAATTTAGTTGAATAAACTTTGTTGTTATGCTCAATACGAACAGCCGCAGGTTCTGAGAGTGCAGAATGGCAGAAAAAAATGTGTTGTTTGATTTAACATAAGACAACAAAATAAAAGATTTAAATGCACAGTGATTTTCCCAGCATTATTCATAAAAAAGAAGTCAGTGGGCCAGATACTGTATGTCTTTGGAGTAGGCAAGATCCTCTTCAATAACTACTGTATGATGTACAAACCTGATAACCAGTAGCCCTAGGACCAGTGTTTGGTAAATAAATCATAATTTGTTCCGTCATTTTGGGCATTTCGAGGATACACCCCTGAATAACATTTTTGGGTGTCATATTTTAATCTATTCTTGTGTAGAGTGACCACCAAATAAATAATATTGGCGGCAAGTACAGGCTGACACAGATATTCTGTCTCTTACTAACTCCTTCTTCCTGATGCCACAGCTGAGACATGGTTCCTCCCTGTTTGTCAGGTCAGGCGCAGTAGAGGGATGGGGACACCAGCGAGGTGGAGACAAGAGAAATCGATAGGGAGTTAAATTGAAGAATCTGTGCCCATTACTTTCCCTGTGTCCCTTCTTTCTTCCTGTGCGTCTGTGACAAGACTGCGGCAGTGGCAGGCAGCCTGTCCGTCCCGTTCTCATCCACTCCACTCGTTTACAGAGCGGCCGAGTGTGTTTACACATGGAGCACACGTGCACCCTCAAGGCACAGAGAAGAGCTGAGGACGAGGACCTTTTGTGCTTTTCTTTCATTTATTCTAGTATTTTTCAAAATGTGAATGCACCATTTCAGTACACCTCCAAGTACAACCTGTATTCATTTACACTTATCGTTTGGGGTTGGAGAGTCCTTTGCAAAGGCCTACACAAAAGTCAATACGTGATTGAAAACTTTCTTGACGATATCTCAGTTTTCAGCACTTTTGATGCCAAGTTGAAGCACATATTCACTGCACCAGTGTCTCCCTCTGCTATTGCTCATTGGCTTTCTGTCTGCGGTCCGTCTGTCCAGCCTGCTCCACCCCCCGGTCCGCAGGCTCATCACTCATTTCACACCAAGCAACAGAGCAGAACAATTCAGGATCACATCTATTTCAATCTGAAATAATCACCCTTGTGAAATATAATAAATTATGCAGCACTCAATAGCTCAGCACCGGCCCCCTCTGTGGTAGCACCAAGCTAATGATGCCAGCACATTACTCTCAAAGTCACCGTGCACAACTTTATGCATTTCCTGTTCACAGGATCTCTGGAAAGCACTTACGTAGGTCTGCTGCGTTTACACTTGCTATTAGCATGGCTGTCTGTCTGTCTCCCACTGTGATTCAGACTGACATATCCCCAACCCGAATGACAAGATGATAAATTGTTTGTACACAACGACCTTAATGATCCACTGATTGTCCCTCTAGCGCCACCAGCAGGCTGATATTTGTGTTTTAGAATGAGCTATCTTGACTATTGTAGGATGGAACCCCATGCATATGGGGAAAACATTCATTTTTCATATATTTTTATTGGTTAGCTATCCTCAAAATACTGGAGAAAAACAATACTGGACATTGTGAAGTCGTACTCCTTAATGTGGAACTGTCCAGTTCTCAGAATACAGCAGGGAAACTTCTTATAACATGTTCCAGTTGATCCCAGAGAGGTGTGCTATAGCTTTTTCAACATTACGATATAGTGGTGCAGTCTTTTCTATTCTTTCTATTCAAGGTGAATGAGCGAATGAGACAGAAGTGTAGAGAAACCCACTACTGTATTTTGGTTAGTGGTGATTTTTATGTCCTCAGTGACCACAATCAATAAAGCTGTGAGAGTTCTGAGATCAATAAATGTGTCACCTGTGTTTGAAAGGGGAGGGGCTTCAGTGGACAGGACCAAAACATCTGGCTATACCAGCTTTTCCATCACAGGAAAGCTTTTGAATCCTTTACCAACCCTACCAAACACAAATTAGTCATTTTTTTCCAATGGCGACAGCAGTTGGAGCCCAAGGTTTTCCTGTGGTTTCTCATGTTAGAAACATAGACTCTGAGTAAAGGATGATGATGCTTCTCTTTCTTCCCATTGTACAAAGGTGAAGTCAAAATATGGAGCCAGAGACTGTGCAGTAGTGGCGGTGGAGTGAAACTGAGGTATTAGGCGAGACCAATCACGAATCAGTCTCAAGTGGCCACTTGAGACTGAAAACTTTCCCAGATTTTATTGCATCAATCTAGAAGGGCAGTCTGAGAGTGCATACCTCCGCCAAGTCTAATGCCCTATCTTGCCACGTCAAAGCAGCGTTTCCAATTCATTATCTAGACCGTGGCAGCCTGCCATATTCTAATGTGTCCTGCCACAGTTTCATAATGAGCCAAAAAAGTGTTTTATGTCTCATTACGACATAAGAGATCCATAAAGTTTTTACCATCCACGCAGACAATCAGACCTCATACTTTTCAGCTGCAGTTGTGTGGGTACCTGCAAGTGGCATGCAATGCAGTTCTCTCTCTCTTGTCTTGAACATGTCTTTCACTCTTTATTCTCTGTACTCTGTTGCACATGAGAGGTACATTCGTGTGCATGCACAAGCAACCCAGCAGAGAAAGTTAAACAAAATTCGTAGATCCACCCATTTTGGATCCATACCAAAATTTAAGGGGCTCTTTCCTGACCTGCATCCTTCCCATCATTCCACCAAGTTCTGTGGTTATCCGTCCGTTCGTTTTTACATAATCTTGCTTACTAACACACAGAGAGACAATCAAGTGTTTTTTAAGACCAAACTTATCAGAAATAAATAATGCGATATACAAAAGATGAATTTGATGTAACTTTTTAGTTTTGTCGTTGTCCTTTCTGCTAACATAGAGGGTTTATTACCTTAACTTCAGCCCACCTAGTACATCGTTTGTCTTCAGCCCCTCTGCAGTGGCTCCCTGTACAGTGTTGCGTTCAGTGAACGTGTTCATATTTTTCGTGAACAGTCAGGACTCAGTGTTAAAATGAGCGGAGCGATACGCAGACATGATCTGACACCATCGATTCATAACCAAACACATGACCGTAAGTTTGTCACCTTAATCATCCCGATAAAAAAATAGAACAAATGAACGTGAACTAGCTCATTTTTGTCTGCATGAACTGAACTTTGAACTAGTTCATTTTAAGTGTGAACTGGCACAACACTGAGTATTACTATATATAAAACTTTATAAGCTGTGTTATCAAATATGTTTTGCGGCTCCAAACACATTTTATTTGGTGGAAGAGGGGACAAAATGGTTCTTTTGATAGTAAAGGTTGCCGACCCCTGGTCTATCTATACAGTCAGTCATTGGCTGGAAATTTGATCTGCAGCACCACCTGCACATTTAGAACAGAGTGACTGAGGCAGTTGAAGAAATAAGCCTGGGACCAGAACTTTGTTCTCCACTGTTATGATAACGCAGTTGGTCCACATGGTCCACAACGTTGTGTTGAATAGTTTATGATCATTTCTGCTGGCTGTTGAACAGTGATTTTTTTTCCAAACCAAATCAGCTCCAAGTTCTGAACATTGTCTACCCACCAATATCAAACATTCTGTGTTAGTCCAATTCTCTCCTGTCCATCCTCACAGCTTGTTTGAAGTGTATGTCCACATTGACTGGTCATCAGGACTACGATAATTCCAAGAGGGCTGTAGCATCAGTGGACTAGTGTACTGTAAAAAACATCAAGTTACAGTATTACCTACCCCGTCAGTCAATTTACCTGTCCTGTCTGTATGCCTGCCATTCGCGGTTTGCATGCATTGAGTGGGACTGGGCTCCTTGACCAGTCACAATCCCATCTTTAATCTTATTTAAAAATATATTTTTATTTATCTTGGAGTCCACTAATGTTTTTAAGAAAGAACTTTGACTTCACTGTCAGAACCATCTGTCTTTAAAATTGGGCTGAAAGCGATTTAATCTGCCTTATTCTCATTGTGATCTGACCTGATGATGTAATAAAATAAAATGTATAGAATGATAATGTACTGTATACGGTAATAATAGCCAGTCAAGTGTCTCGTTAAACTTAATTTCTGAAACTTTACATCAGGAACCAAAACAGGTCACAGGCTCATCGCTGGCTGCTGGGTCCCTGGATATCAGGAAAACCAATATATTTTAATGAGCCTGAGACCTGGGGCCAGACAATAATTTTCTTATTTGGGTCACAGTCTGAAGAGTTGAATAACCTCCGCTATAAAATACATGGTATTTAATGGTTTACTTACAGCATACAGTCTCCACTTATCACCTTGTGGAAAAAGCAGTGGGGGGGTGAGTATGGGGTTGAATTTTACAAACTGGGGGTCACGCTGTGTTAAGAGGCCGGTGGAGATATGGTCAGTGATGAGTGTGGTCTATTTAAAGGCCCTCATGGTTGGACACTATCTTTAATTCCTCGACCACCAGTTGGGCTGTTATCTGCTGTGCACACCAGCGGGTGACTACAGGCCAAAACACACACAGCCAGAGTCCAGACGCTATATACGAACATGGCATTGGTGAGTTACCTTGTTCGTTCATGTGAGTGAGTTTCCTCCAGGGTTACTACAGGGTCGTCTTTCTTACCTCTGGCTGATCAGCCTGTGGCCACTTTGTCATAAGCTGTAAGCAGAGAAAAGCTGGTGTCTTTAGACAAACTATTATAATGTACATATAACGGATGTCCCTGCCCCTTTTTCTTTAACAAAGTCATTAACAATTGTGATTTGACATATGGTACAGAGCCGTAAACCAATTCAAATTATTTCTGTTGTTTACTGTGTCTCTGTGTTTGGTGCCACACATCACAGAAAACCGGATGTTTTCTATATATCACATGATTTGCAGAGTGCACTCTGAAGCAATAACAGTAAAATCATCTGCATGTCTTTGAAGGACAATCATTGTCTTGACATCATCACTGGGTACTGTTAAAACTGTGCGCTAACAAGGTAGCAACGAGCCTGCATACATGTGTGCTTGTGTGTGTGTCTTTGTGATGACAGGGTAATGAACCAGAGAAGACAGAGTAGTCTGAGGGAAAAAATGAGTGGCTCATTTCTAATCTTGGAAACACTTAAAGAGTTAGACTATTTGGCTCTGGTCCACATCACTGCCTCATCAGTCCCACTCTCTCTATTTGGTTTGTGTAAATTTGAGAAAAAGGTGCTTCATAACGTTTCCCCTCGCCTCTTCATCACACTCAGTGCCATAGGTTGTCAGTTTATTACTCAAGACAACCACCACTAACCAAGTGAAGTCCATACTATGAGAACATGTTAAGTACAAAGGAGTCAAGAGCGATTGGGTTTACACACACACACACACACACACACACGCTTGTACTTCTGTCTTAGTGAGGACACTCATTGGCATAATGCATCCCTGAGCTAGCCCCTTACCCTAACCATCAAAACCAAATGGCTAACCCATTTAGCCATTTCCCTGGCCTAACCCCCTAACCTGCAAACAGCCCATTAAAAGTGGGTCAGAAAGCGAGGAACAGCCAAAATGTCCTCGCAAAGACAGATGTACAAGTACATAAACACGCACAGGCCCATAGAGCACTACCAATACATATACTTGATTTGGTATATAGGAAGCTATACAAACAAGCATGAAAATAAACCTGTCAATCAGTTCGATCAAACAGAGCGCAGGCTTAATGCAGTGGGTTTATTATAATATTCATAAAAATGTATGTATTTGTATATATCAATAGATTTGGGCGATTAATTATAATATAATCAACATCAGCAATATGCTTTAACCAGCTATTTTAAAGCAATGGTTTTATTCACTGCAAGTGCATGTTTCACAAAACTGAGCGATGAAAAACAGATAAAATTAACGTTTCTATCAGTAAAAAAAAATGCATTTCCATACATTGAGCACCAGGGGCCGGATTCTGTACATGAAACAGAATCACGAACATGAAACAATAAACGTGACCGTCAATGCCTCAACATCTCAATTCTATAAATGAACCCACCAACTGGCATCTAATTTAATATTATATTAAATTATATATTTATATTTTATTATATATGTTTCTCTTCTCTGCTGACACACACAGCGACACAGACTCAGCGGACGTCTCTAACCCTATACAGTTTAAATGTTGAATGTTTGAAAGGACGCCACATTTTCAACACTGGTCATCACATGATGATCCATACTTTTCTTAAATGAGTAAAATCTTTCGTCATAGCTGTGCATTCCTTCTTGGTGGCAGCTGCCTGCTGTTTGACTGCACTTGTACTGTCTGAAGGATTTGAAATAAAATCAGAGGTTTATTCTGGAGCTGGACAGGACGCAAACGTATTGGTTTGGAATAAATTCTGATCAGGAATTTGATCTCTGTATAGTCCCAATAAAACTCTGGTGTCCAGTCCTTAAACAACACCTAGACCCATATACATACTCCAACAGTATACCATATACTCTTTCAAATTTGCAGTATGGTTTATTACAATAAATATGCAGCTTGGCTAGTGCCTGTGCTAAGAGAGGCTGTCCCACAGTGTGAGGCGGAGTGCCAGTCCATAGTCATAGCCCTGCTGTTATGATGATTACCATTACTGATGTCATGTCTGAATGCCTTGTGAATACAGCACAGTTATTGGTGGGCCCATCTGTTTTGTTTACTACCATAGAAGAGAAATTAATCACATGTTTATGTCTGATGGCATCTTTCCACCAGCGCCAATGAAAGCTATGTTAGCTAGCCAAGAAGCTTATAAACATAGGTCTCCCACCATGCTTCATAGCCGCAGTTCTGTCAAAGTAGTGATGCAAAGGCTACTCAAAAGAAATGAATTGCACATTAAATCTATAGGTTGTAACTCATAGATTTACTCGTCTCTTATCTTTATGGTATCATATTTGACTATATAATCTATAAAGTGATTGGTCTTTGGCCACACCTTCATCTTCTTATATACCGAGCATATCTTATTTTTTTATAAATACATTAAAAATGGATTTTACATATAAAGTATAGTATTAAATGAGAAGATTCCTGATCAAACTCAGTGAAGACAAAAGCGTTGTACTGGAACATTGTGTTGAGGACCATTGTTGTTGGGCAAAACTTTTAATTTATTAGTCAATCTATGTTCCAACTCTCACCTGGTCATGAGCTTTGGGTAGTGAGTAAAACAAATGCCGTTGTGGATACAAGTGAGAGAAAATGAGCTTCCTCTGTAAGGTCTTTGTGCGCAGCTTTAAAGATAAGGGAAGGATTTCGGACATCTGGACGGAGCTAGGACTATAGCTGCTCCTTCGCATTGGAGGGAGTCAGTTAAAGTGGTTCGGGAAAAATCCCTAGCTGGAACTCGCTGAAGGGATTGTTTATCCCATCTGGCTGAGGATTGCCCCAGGAGGAGCTGGAAAGCGTTGCTAGGGAGAGGGAGACTGGAACACCCTGCTTAGCCTGAAAATAGATATGGATGGATGAATTAATAAACATGGCTGCTCTGGTCTTTTTTAGAGGTAAAAAGCCACATTTGCCTGCATTAAAAAGATGCAAGAAACTACATTGGTGGGGGTGTTTTGTTTAAAGTACTGCTCAGAAACATGATACTGGAACATGGAGGAACAAGCTTACATACTGCAAGCATTAAGTACCTTGTCAGATTACATCAAATTGCTCTGCAATGCCATAGACAGTGTAATTTACCTCAACCTTTAGCATCACAGCTGGGTTTAGAAAGGTGTGGTCTCTTCTATGTGTAACCATACAAAGTATCATTGTATAAAACCATTGAACATTCAAAATATATGAGAGCTTGACCAACAATATCAAGATATTAAATATAGGAATGGACACAAGATTAGCTCAAAACTGAAACTCTGCTTTGGCATGGTGTCTATGCATCAGATCAATCAATCTCACCTTACAGTATGAGTTTTCTTTGAGTGCTCACAATTGGCCAACACTTTTTGTGCAATTGTAAGAGCAGACACTAAGAATGACTTTGCAGAAAAAGCGAGCAAGCAAAGGATTAAATATATCATCGAACTCATCACAGAAGCTCACAAAGTGGGGTCAGAGGTACTGAGCATATTCAGAAAAACTTCCATTGCACCATTATCACTTTCAATAGGCAAGAAATACTTTGAGGGAAGGCAGAGGATGGCTGTTTTAAACAGTCATTATCCCCACTGTAGTTAGCGCCCTGCCTAAAGTAAAAGCTGCAATTCAATTTCACAGTAAAAACCCACTGAGAGAATCTATGACAACAATATGTGAGATTAAAATAGAGACCGAAAAATAGAGGAAGTGGCTGATATTAAGAGATCGTACCAGTGGCTGGAAAAGGCTGGTCTGACAGACAACACAGAGGCACTAATCATGGCAGCACAACAACAGGCCTTAAGCACAAGCTCCATAGAGGCTAGCGTCTACCACAGCAGATAAGACCCAAAGTGTAGGCTCTGCAAATATGCCCCTGAGACAGTCCAGCACATAGTAGCAGGGTATAAGATGCAGGCTGGGACTGGGACGACACTGAGAGGAATTACCAAGTGACTCGGATAGTGTACAGGAACATCTGTGCTTGGATTAGAGGTGCCCAAATCCCAATGGGACATACGATACCACCAAAGGTGGTTGAGAAGATCCTGTGGGACTTCAGCTAAAACTTCCAGACTGACAAACAGCTGCTGGCAAACCAACCAACCAACATAGTGGTGGTGGACAAAGAACAGAAACTGGCATTAGTCATAAATGTGGCAATACCAGTGGACAGTAACATCAGGAAAAAGGAGCATGAGAAAATTAAGAAGTACCAAAGGCTGAAAGAACACCTAGAACAGATGTGAAAGGTGAAATACAATGTGATCCCCGTGGTAGTAGGAGCATTAGGGGCTGTAACCCCCAAACTGGGAGAGTGGCTCCAGCAGATCCCAGGTACAACATCTGAAGCATCTGTCCAGAAAAGCGCAGTCCTAGGAACAGCTAAAATACTGTGCAGAACCCTCAACCTCTGAGGCCTCTGGTAGAGGACCCGAGCTTGAGAAAGACATATCATATTCTTTAATATTTATGTTCTCCAGTCCTAAAAATTTCGAGAATATTGTAAACCAAATTAGAATAAAAAGAAAAACAATATTATGAATTCGAATGATTAACTCTTGATTACAATAATCCACTCATTCCACTTCATATTTTCACAAATCATTTATGAGACATAAAAGTATAAATCAGAATGTTTTCAAGAACCTGCTGGTAAAAGACAACCTTAACCCACACAAAGACAACAATCACACACTTATATAGTTATAATCATATATAGGGATATTTGTGAGCGAATATTAGTGTATTTATAACTTTTTCAATGAAGCCGCAATAACTGGTGTATAAATAGTTAAGGACTGATCTAGAGTACAATTTAATGATATGTGATTACACACATGAACAAAGCTTTACATTAAGTTCTAAACTGTTTATTAATATACATTACTTACTGTTGGAAATGTTTCTAAAATGAAGCCATGCTGATGTGGAAGAATCAGTCTGGATGTTGACTTTGTGAATGAGAAAGTTGAATGTGCACCTCTTACTACATTATATTTATAATGCAATAACTATTGTGAACTGTGCAATAATTACAATGAACTGTGGAATAACTATTGTGGCCGGTGCACTCTGCTGACTATGCCACTTCATATATATATATTTTTTAAATATATAGCATCAACATGCCTGTGACTGCAGATGAAAATTAGTCATGGAAACTAACTCTGGTACATTTATATGAACCATTGTGCTCATATCAATTAATCTACACAGTCCATTTTAAACAAAGAAAAGTAAGTAAGAAAAAAAATGTGTGTCAAATTTAAACTACCCAAAGATATATAATTTACTAGCATATGTGAGCTATATAACACGTAGCTGTATGCTTATGAGAAGATTTCAGATGATGGACATATAATTCACAATAGATGTTAGCTAATAGAGTTTCTACTATGAATAAACTAAATAAATGAATAGATGCCATGTTATAAGCATAATAATAAGCATTTATTATTATTATTTATAAAGTTAGTGAGTAAATTTACAGAGGTAGTGTCAGATTTAAATTTATACACAAACTGTTATATGGATTTAGTCGATGGTGACTTTTTTGAGGTACATAGTTTCATTTTATGCCACTTAATAGTATTCAAAGAAGATGAGATAAGATCAAATAAAATAAAATAAGACAAGATAATATGGGAAGATACTTCATTCATTCCCTGAACAAAATTTCAGCAGCCTCTCCAGTAGCTCATACATAAGACAATAAACCAACAAATATAAAGTGTTGCAAATAACTATTATGATTCAGCTTACACTGACTGAGAATATGCAACTCAACAGCACTTGAGTTGAAACTTAGAATATCTCTCTCTCTCTCTCTCTCTCTCTCTCTCTCTCATACACAGCATGATGGGAATACAAAAAAAGCACAGGTAGTTTAAATCTGACACCGGCATAAATGAATATGAAGGGATGAAATAGGATTAGCCTCCTTGCTATTGATTAGCTGGCCGTGTAATAATTAAAGCAGGCTGAGCCGCAGGGCTACTGCAGTGTATGTATACGTGTGAGAATGTGATGAATGCCGTGGTCCCCAAACTCAAGATTGTTCCACTCAGCACAATTACAACCACCTCTCCTCCTCCTGCCAGCACGACTACAGAGCAACCACCGCATGGTCATGCAAGACAGGGTTTACTGTGTGTGTGTGTGTCTGTGTGTGTGTCTGTGTGTGTGTGTGTGTGTGTGTGTGCTTGTGTGCGTGTGCGTGTGTGTGTGTGTGTGTGTCTGTGTGTGTGTGTGGCAGGGAGTTTAAAACCATTGAATGAGAAGATTTTGGAAAAGTGAGGACATTTTGGCCGTTCAGTTTCAGGCTAGAAAGGTCCGGTTAAGGCTAAGGGTTGGGGTTATGCACACAAGTACCTCACAAGTACAAGTGTGTGTGTGTGTGTGTGTGTGTGTGTGTGTGTGTGTGTGTGTGTGTTGTGTGTTTGTGTTGAACATACACCACTAGGCAGTTAGTCCTCTATCTCCCTGCAGTGTAATCTCTTGATTTGTAGGATTGACCCCTCTTAATTCAATGGAAGAGAATCGCTGTGACAGCAACACTGAATGGATTTTCAATGCACTGCACCTGCTCTAATAAGTTTAAGGATAACCTCCTCCTTCCTGCCACACTCGCAGGGGCCGACACAGAGGGGAGGGACAGATCACACACGCAGATATTGTACAAACTGAATGAAGCCATTGGACTGTACAAACCGATTTTATTCTTCTATCCTCTTACCTCTCCCAGTCTCTGTAAACGTGTCTCTTCACTCTGGTGGCTCAGATCAATGTCCGCTCTAAAGCCTTTGTGTCAGTGGACTCATCCCAGAATGTCTCCATTAGGATTCTGTTGCCAGATCTCACACTGGCCAACAATAAAGCCTGTTACGCCTCTGATCTATCCGTTTGAAACCTGGCTTACATTTTTTTATCACGCAAGAAGGCCGTAGCTCATATCCACACTTAGAATGAGTGAGTATTTTTTTTTCGCGTGGTTGTCAGACCAGAGTCGCTGACGGCGGCTGAGGCTGAGGTGACCCGGAGCTTAGGCGACTTTGTGACCCCGTGGAGCACGTGTCGTGTGACCGACCGTCTGGTGGTGGAGTGTCTGCCGAGGCTGCCGGGGGTCAGGAAGAGTCCCACCTCTACAGAGAGACGGGGGGAGGTCAGAGGAGGTGAAGGAGAAGTGAAGGAGAGTGGAGAGCGGCTGGGTTAATGAGCGAGGCGAGTTCTGATGAGGCCACATGCAGAGACAACACAAACTGAATTATAGGTGCCGTCAGTTGTGGAAAGTGACTGAATACATTTACTCACATAGTTAATCTATTTCATTTTATGATAATGTTTTGTATCTCTACTCCTCTACATTTATCTGACAGCTTCAGTTAAAAATTACGTTCACTACAGTTTAAGACTTAAAAATATAAATGATGGGTTCATGTATACAATACAAGTCATTTTAATGGCCCATAAAACTGTACAATGATCAGAAAGCCAAATCCAATAAGCACAGCTCATTGGATTGCATTTTTATACTACCTTTAATTTTTTTAATTAATCTTTTAATTTGTATGAATTTATATGCAAACGTGTTTTCATCAGGTTTTATACATTGTTTCTGATATATGTAGTTGTGTACGTTTGGTATCATTACTGAAGTTGCAATCAAAAAAGTATTCATGCAAATATTCCAGTACTTTCATTACTTACCTCCTTTCTGTATTTTTCCATCACTTTTCTGACTCACAGATAAAAGCGTAGATTGTCTCCTGGTGCTGCAACATACTGTATGGAGCTTTGCTATTTGCTCTTTTGTCATATTTCAGTTGTATAAGCACAAAAAACTCAGTGAAAAAAATAAATAGAGTAATATAAATAACAGCATGGTAGTTTTACAGTGTGTGACTGTTCAACATTTTATATCAAATCAGAAATAGGCAGCAGCCAATCGTAAATGTCACATTTAAAGGCCCCGACTCTATTTTGTTACTTCATGTTTTCTGAAGCCATAACCGGCTCAGGCAATTGTCTTCAGCTCCCTCCTCCACTTACATTTCTGTTGTGGTATAGCAGTTATCTGTCACCAAGATCAATGTAAAAGCAATAATACTTACCCCCGGTTAACGGTCAAGAAGTGTGCGTGGCAGTGATACAAACAGTCCGCTCAAATACATAGTGGATATCCGCTGTCTCCTGTGAGTAATAGCCTTTTAATTACAAAGAACAGGGGGAAATCATTGGGAGTTTTCAGCAGGACGGCTAATATCTCATACTGGGGGTGACGGACTGTGGAGAAGGCAGTACAGAGATCAGAGTGGGCCCTCTAGTGCTCAACATGGAGAAGTACCTGAACCTTGGTGGCATTCCTTCAAGCGCTGGACACGTTAAAGTGAAGAATGCCAAGACATCAAATGCAATCAGGACAGACAGGAGAAGTCATCCTGTAAAGTTGAATCTCGCTTCGTCTGTGTTGCCTCTAAAAATATGGCTCCTCTCATTCAATACTGTGACGCCTTTCCTCCTGCTCCGCTGTACCAACAGAAAGCTCTCACTGTCCTATAAAGCAGGGCTTGGGATGGATTCATGCTGCGATATTCATCAGGCCTAAATAGAATTATTTGTGGGGCATTACATCACTCAACTGTAAGCAATACTTCACTTTTACATGGCACATTATCCACACCATGTAATGCACATGAGTGCCTGCTTCTCATAAAGAAATATTGTAAAGTTTCCCCCGGCCTCCTCATCTCCTCTTTATACAGATAGAGCAATAACCCGAGTGGACGTCCAACTGTTACAATAAAGCTGGAGCAGTGACGAGAGCTGTGTTTGATCCACAACTGTGATGACAGATTATTAGAATGTGTGCGTGCGTGCGTGTGTGTGTGTGTGTGTGTGTGTGTGTGTGTGTGTGTGTGTGTGTGTGTGTGTGTGTGTGTGTATTAATTCCAAGGAGAAGTTTTATGTTCACAATGTTTCTTTAGGAAAATATTGAGTAGTAAAAAAAAAAAAATCATGTGAGTGTTATAGAAAGTCCAACTTGAAGGAGTTATTTATACAAAGGAGATATTTGTAAGTTACTAGATGGGCAGGCCTGTATTCCAGACCTGTCACCCATTAAAAATGACACATTATGAAAATTTAAATAAGACTTATATATCATGCAAGAACGCGAAATAATTATATTTTAAAAATGTAACAATTAGTGTTCTCTGTTCCCATACACGTGCTGAGTGTTATTACAAGGAAGTGACGGGTAGTAGCACTTTTTATTATCTCTACGTCTCTCTATTATGGCCCTAGGGTTGTGTGGTCACATTTAGTCACTCGTCTTTTATTTTTATTTTTTTGGTAGCATATTGTGCCTCTTTTTCAGTTGATGGTGTTGACTTCATTATGGGTAATGACAGAGCTGGAGGTAAAGTGTGCCCTGTACCTGAGGTTGTGAATGTTCCTATTTCTGTGTTTGAGCCTGATGACATACGACAGAGCTCGAGAGGATTCCCAGCTTTTAAGTGGGCCTGTGCTGGTGTACCATTGAGCTGTCCATACAACCAACCTGAGGATGTAACAGACTGTTACTACACCAGATGTGATTCTGCCACTGACTCATGATACATGTGTCCAAGCTCAAGAGAACCTCTCACCTGCAGCCCCTCTGTGTCCCAATGCAGCTGCCTGTGCCCCTTGGAACATGTTACTGCAGACTGTGTGGGACTTTGACTCTTTTCTGGGTGGAGGGTGCTACTTAAGGGAACTTGCCTTTCTTCTTTGATAAAACTTATAAGCAATTGATTTTTTCTATTGTTTAGATTTTTTTTAAACCAATGTCTTCAGTTGTGTTTAATGATTCGGTGTCTTAAGGTTAGATTTGGTTGAATAATGTAGTTTTTGCACATTCTTCCTATTTTTCCTGGAGCACTTTATTTCCCCCCTCATTCCCTGTTGTTACCACAAAGAATATAACCCTATGAGATTAATGAAGTGGAGTAAAAAGTAAAATAGAGATGTATCACTGTAGCTAAATAGGAGTGTAATGAAAGGGACATTGTAAAGTTGAAGTAACTAATCGGGCATTTTTGGGAAAACAACTAAGTAAAGTCACATAAAAACTTCAATACAGTATTAATTATTTGACTCCTCTACTGCAATTCATAGGTCACTAATGCACTTGTCACTAACGCAGCTTTCAGTATATGTTACTTTCGGATATCGGATACAGAATTAGACGGCCTTATCAAACATTATGCATCTACACATTAAGGAACAATATACAATAATAAAATGATAATAATATTAACAATTAACAAGTTTTATGTGTAATGGATTCTTTTTTAGACCCTAGAATTTCTACTTTTACTTCAGTAAATACTTCCTCAAGCATTTGTTTCATCTCTACAAGCCTGTGTTATGTGTGTTTGACTTTGAATGTCTTTTTCAGTTGTGTGTGTGCCGGTGTGTGAGGAGGCCGCAGCCGCATGCTCATCTGCCTCTTTTGTCTGACCTTCATCATCCCTTGTAAGTCCCCGGCCCCTACATCTCCATCTCCTCCGTTTGTTAGGCCCGTGTCGGGGTGGAAGTCGACAGATCGCCGCAGCCCGCCCGACATGAAAAGCCCTCTCATTAATTCTGCAGAAAAAGACTCGATTACTGAGCTCCGGACCTCTTACTGCTGAGAACAGCCTTTCCCCACATGCATTGATTTCTCCGGCCCGTTCATCCCTCGCTCCCGCCCTCTCTCTGTTCAGGCCAGCTCAGCACACACACTCCTCCTCACTGAATCATCTGAATATCATAATACAGCCCATGATGAATGCTAACTAGACAGCAGCTCTGCGCTTTGATTAATGAAGATACTGCGCTGGTTCACACCAGTAGACCTGGCACCTCACAGCCCAAACCGCAGATAACTATTCAGTGGGTATTAATCATGGTTAACCAGGCAGCAGTTTCTTATAGTACAAATGAAGTGGCTTAGTCTGGACTTTGAGGTACAATGAGACACACACACACACACATGCACATGCACACACTAGCTGTATATCCTCATAAATTCACATAGCAGTGGGAGCACATAATACACAAAATGAAAGGTGAGCTTTAAAAAACGGTTTAATTACACTTTACACCAGCAGCCTGCTCTCACCTTGGTGGACGGTCACTAACTGTGCTCTTCTTTTGTCGTGTATTTCTCCTGACTTTGCAGCCCCATTCATTCATCTTTATTGCATCCATATTTTATGGCTGCATAGCGGTTAGTATTCTATTTCTGAAAAAATAAACATGCATTTACATTCACCGGAACCCCCCACAGTCTCAGAGGAGAAAGCTCTGCAACCGTCCAAAGCCCTGGACACACCAGGATTACCCACCGTGAAATCCTGCGACAAACTCAATTCACTCCAGTGGAATCGCTGTGATAAGAGGATCCTGCCAAAGGAGGAGAATTTATCCACATGAGTTGTAAGCGTAAAGCTCAACTTTGGTGGACTTTGAATCATGAATTCATTCCGCTGACCAAAATAACGGTCTTGACAGGGCTGACCTTTGAGCCCAGCGCCTCCCCTCGTCTTAGCTGCGTTGCACTATTCAGTATTTTGCATGAGTGCGAACACTGCGCCATGAAAGACCGCCTGTTTGCAGGCAGGACGTGATGAAGAACTGAACTAAATATCCCACTAGTGACTTAGTTTGATGAGTATCTGAGTAACCTACGTTTCTAAAGGTTTTTAGGTTTGGGACAGACTCTGCCCTGGTGTAATGCAGCAGAAGTTGTCAGACTTATTTGTTTCATTGCATTCACCAAAGACCACAATCTTTCCAGAACCATAACCAAACTGCTTTTGTTGCCTTTACCACGAGCCCATGGATGAAACTGTGGCATTACAAAAAAACAGAAGATCCACACACCAAAGGGTTTTATATGATGTAGCGATGTTTCAAGCATAAGACTCTTCTGCAGACCAACTTAATTATGGAATATTTTGTTGATTCCGCACCGATAATTTTTTTTACTCAATGTGTGTTTTTGTCCCATATTATTGTCTCTATAAATGGGTATACTCTTTGTAAAATCATTTTAAAAAATTGCATGAGGGTGAAGGGGCTGTAAGTCATAACGCTAATGACCGACTGAGATTTTCTCCTGCCAGCCTCTCTGTAAAGACATTTCCAAATGAGCCAATATGAGAAAACAGCAAGAGATCCTCTGTGATTCACCATGAGTGAGTGGGTGTTTTCCGACGTTAACATGAAAACTTAAAAAAAACGCAATAATGACAAAATTTATAAATAAACAAATATCTCAGGATGAAAAAGTGGTGACAAAGATTTTAAGAAAGCCTTTGGTGATAAGAGCCGACGCGAGTGTAGATATGCTGTAAATGAAAACATGTGATCTCCGTCCTACCTCTGCCTGCTGCGCCACCCCTCACCCCCGAAGATCCAAGTCTGGACCCAATTATGCGGACATCCTCAGGAGTTCATGTCTGAAAACGGTGTTAGAGAAGCAATTTATGAATGTGTGTGTTTGAATGGGTTAATGTGACTCAGTGTGGGGTCGCTTTGAGTCATGAAGATTAGAAAAGTGTTTCATAAATGCTGTTCGGATTCAGATCCACAGTCGGACTCAAAGTGCAGAGGCAGAGACTGAGGCACAGAGATTAAATGAACAATAGGAAAATGGGCAGTACAAAAAGTACAAATGAACCATCAAACCAGGTAACAGGGGGAAAGAGTCGTGGATTCCAGAGGGAAAGCAGGAAAAGTGTGGCTGAGCATGAGAGCGTAGATGATCCTGGACAGACAGACAACTGAGGTTAATAAATCAGGTGGGAAAGCATAGAAAAAACAAGACTCTGCAAAAACAAGCTGAGTCTGCCAAAGCTTAAATACCACGAGGTATGAAGCCAACACTCTGTCGGGAAGTGGTGATCAAACCGGTCCTTGTGTGCGGAAACGGTTGAGTGTGATGACTCATGAATGAGAGACATGTGTACTTGCATAGCATACTGGTGGGAGGTGCACACACAGCCAGCAGCACACACTGGACAGATCACAGAGTAGCTCCAGGGCAAGCACACACACACACACACACCAGCCAAAGAACCAGGAAGTAAACACAGAATAAGCTGCCAGTAGCGGTCTTTCATTTTTTATCCCCACGTTTATTTCTTTGCCACCACTAAATAGGCAAAGACAAGTACGAGTTTTCTGATCCGGTGCCTGACTCGCAGGTCGCCGTGATCTGTGCTTTTCAAATCACTGTAGCATGGTAGACACTCGGTCACCAATATTTTCATTTGTATAAAATTTGTTCTAGGTTCCTAGGAGTAAAGTGTAATGTGTCACAGCGCCTCAGCACAACCTTACTCAGATAAATACAAAAATAAACTAGTCATTTGTTTACTCTGATAGGAATTTATTAAGATAAAGTACAAGAGGTCAAGGGCAAATTGGCTGTCACTGAATAAATAGTCTTAATATCACCCTTGGCTGGAGCTACAACCAGAGGATTATAGATGAAAGCTTGATTGAATGCAATGTCTGTATTACAAAGTGTAAAAGCAACATTATGCAGCATTAAATCAAAATTAAGAGGTCTAACAATTATTGATTAAACATAATGACAGGGGAAACCCTGATGGAATAACAGTAAAAAGGTCAAATGGAAATAAAACCGAAAAAGGTCAGAATAGGCAACATCTCGAAATCACTTGCTGTGAACCTCAGAAACAGAAGGTTTTGTATTATAATGATTCTATTATTAAATCTTACATTACAGAATCATTCCACGAGAAAACCTTGATAGAATATAAAACTAATAGAAAATATTTTAAATCATACAAATATTTGCTACTTTATGTGGAATGTTAAAATGTTCCTCCACTGTACGTGGATGTGCTTACACGCTGAGCAGTGTGTGAGCAGAGTTGACTACTGCTGCCCCCTGCCTGCTGACTGGAGTACCCACCAGCTCGCCACAGAGTCCACTTAATATTGCTTCTCCCCATCACAGCATATGGTACAAACTAAGTGCTGATCTGTGACGCAGAAAATGTTCTGCTTTTCTTTGTGTTCAGGGCACAACTCAGTCACCTGTGAAAATAAAAATGATCTATTAATACAGCAGCAGAGAGGTGATGAAACTAGAGCCGACCGTCACTGAATATATTTAAACATTATCACACCGATTTTTCTGTAAAAGCAAAGTCTTCAACTAATATAAACACTGATGTCAATGAAAGTCTTACATTGGCCAACCAATTCATTGTTGGAGCTCTCGATGGAACATTACAATTTCTCAAAAAATGTTAACCCATGTTTGACCCATTCATAGACAGCTGTCACACTCTCAGCAGAGACTCCAGTCTGCAGCGGAGCTCGAAACCTTGCAACACCTTTCTGGTACAGTCCTGATAAAAGTCAACAGTATAAGGCCCCATTCAGACCCGGTGTTAACATCCATCCTGATGGAGGACACATCTGAGATCTGATCACTCAGACCACAATTTGAGGCTGTCTGGGATACATGCGACCACATTCGTGTAGCCGTGTATAGGAATTTGGCCCTTCGTTGAAATGGATTGCATAAAAAAACGCTTTCGAACGCCCGGTGCAGCAAACTATTTTTATTCCAGTTAAACTAACACAACTGGATTTGGACACACCCTGTGTGCAGGTACAGGTGCACTCAGGTTTACAGACCAAGCGCTTGAAATAAAGCTCGAAATCTAAGTAGATGGCTAAATAAACACTTGAACCTGAACCTGTGATATATGGCATTAAAACATTACATATTATGTATAAATGTAATGTAACATGTGCATCTTTCTGTTGTGGCAACATACAAGCATAGGAAATACATTTCCTTATGAAACACACCTCTGCTTTCTTGTGCGTTCTTGTTTTCATCATCTTCTTTCCTTCTTTGGCCTTTTCAGAGAGGCCTTTCAGAATGTGGCTGGTTTGAAGACATGTGTTCGGAGTAAAGATCTGACGTCGCCATGGCTGATGTTTTTCTCCCTGCTCTGAATGACTGATCTGACTGGTGTGGTTTTCAACTCTCGACTTCCCAGAAAAGACACACCCACATGTATCACTCACTTCAGTCGTCACTCCAACCCTACAGAGGAAGATGAGCACCCAGAATAACACTCTAGTACTTCCAACAGATTTACAGGTCGTCTCTCTACAAAGAGAGAAAAATACTGCTTTTATTCACACATCTTCTCTTTACTTGGACCATTAAGTTAATGAATGTAATGTCACACTCTAGTGGTAGGGTGTTGAAAGTGCAGGGTTTTTTCTTTCTTTTTGTAATGTTTGTTAAGCCACATCTCTCTTTACTGAGATCACTTTCTCCAGACTCCTCAAACAGCGCTCTCTGGTGACATGCAGCTCAGCCCGGCAGTTGAGCTCACACTGAAAATACACTAACGCAACTACAACACCTCATAAGACAACTTTTGCATCACAACACTAACATTGTCTCAGAGCAAGAGAAACTCAATCCACAGTCTCCTAAAAGTATTTATATGACCAATAACGTTTATTTTCTATTTGCTTGATTTTCTTTATATGTGACTCTTCACATGATCTAATAAATAAATCTTACCATATATCTTTCAGAAGGCTATATTATTTTTTTACAAGAAATTCAATGTAAGGTGAACGTGTATATTCTCTCTATATATGATGTACTTACAGACATACAGTGGACATACAGCAGTGTTAATCTCATCCACATCATGTCCCTCTCATGTCCATATGTTGTGTCTAGTGCCCTTTCCCCTGCCATTCACAATACAATCATCTAAAGTAGTGGTAGATTGTATTTATTTCAGTATATGCGAGAGTATTTGCCACAAAAATGTTTTATTTGCATATATATCAGTTGCACAAAATCAATTACAATCCTTTTGGATCATCACATGAGCACAAACCTTCCCTCTTCGTCACCATTTAGTTTTAGACTCAGAAAGTGTATTTACAACATTCTCCACAGTGAAGCACAAACGTCCCACTAAAGGAACAATACACACCTGTGTAGATTACACAATATAGTATCATTTATTTTTACTTTGTGCTTTTTCTTTACTTTTCTTTATCATTATTATTATTGTAAGTTACAGAGTGTCTACTTTTGTATACAGCCACACTAATGGTATATTCTGCCCAAGACATGTTAAACAACAAATCAATTTAGATTATGCAGTTTAGTAAAGTGACATAAAACATCATGGGCAGCACAAGGGTAAATAAATTGAAAAAGAAAGGAGCAAAACTGAGGAAGCAGAATCCCATGTAAGAAATAATAGTGCGAAGAATAATCAACTCCCCTATCTGATGTGCTTGTTGGTATTTAGAATCAGCATCTGAGTTGGGTTTCTGATGGCTCTCAGTGACTTCATCCTCCCTCCTTAATGAAATCATCATCTCATGCTTCTCTTGAGTCATCTCAACAGTTTTAAGCATATCAGCTCCAGGTTGTCGTGTCCACACCAGAGGCTCATCACCGACTCAAAAGAGGCCGATGGCTGTTGAGAAATCTACAAATTTCAGGAGTTTTAACAGACGGTGTGGCATGAGAAGACCAGTGGGGAGAGAAATGAGCCCTGAGAGGATGTCAGTGCTGACTTCCCAGGTGCTCAGCATCACCTGCAGCTTCCTTACTCTCCGAAAGTTTATGATCCAATGAAAGGAAGAGGCAGGCACAGTCAGCTGGGTAAATTCAGACCAGATTTCAAGTCCCTGGGGAGTGGAGGGATGCAGGATGTAGTGCTGTCCCATGTAAAAGACTAACCTGTTGGCAGGGGGTCCAGAAGAGGGCCTGCAGTGTTCTTCAGGTGGTTCAGCAACAGTCTTTCAAATTACTTCATTACTACAAATGTAGGGTTTTTGGTAATCAGGAGGATAATGTTAGAAATCAACACAAACAGCGAAAGGATGAGAAAGCTAAGAACCAATCTGGGAAGTTTTGCCGCAGCTTGGGAATTTCCTGTTGCCCCATGATCCCAGACTTTAGAACCAGCACACTCTGAGGGGGTTATGATCTGCTCCCTGACTAAATTTGTATTCAAAATATGCTTTCGCGGGCACAGACGTACTCATAGTGTAAATATGAGTCATGTTTTCTGCATCATAGAAAGACAGCTTCTTTGATAGGCAGTCTAGGTAAATCCCAATCTTCTGTGGTCTTCCTGTCAATGTTAACTCTGTGTGTTGATCTGATGTGACATAATTGTTTTGATTATAGCTCAAGTAATAGTTTTCTAATCCTACTTTCCAATAGTCCCGTTCTCCAACCTCTAATTCCCAGTAATGCTGCCCTGAGGTGAAGTCATTGGAGCTGAATGCAGAAGCAACCCGTACTGAGGTGTCCTCCCCACAAGGGGCACATACTACATTTGAACCGAAACGGGTGTTATAGCTTTGCCAGTTTATAGAAGGCCAACCACGGTGGCAACACTGAGCTTTGATGATTATGGGACTATACATCAAATTCCTCCCGTCATCAGACACTGTTATGTTCTGAATGCCACTTTTGAGTGACAGAAGTTCCGCTCTGGGCTGAACGACCTGAAGCATCTCCTTCCACATGAAGAACTGCAGGTGACTTTCATACGGCCCCAAAGTGAGAGAGTCATTAACCACTTGTAACTCATTGGCTCTGGGTCTGAATAAATGTTCCGGAGTCCCCTCGCTGTTTTTCTCAGTCCAGCTCTTTATGAACCTCTCAGAATCTGTGATTTCAAGAACACACGCTACGTTTTCCTCTAGAACTCTGCTCTCAGTCAAAGCAGTTTCCATGGTATTTAATGTGTCACTCATTTCCTCCAGAGCATTTTCCTCTTTGAGTTTCAGGTCATTTTTGATCTCATCTTCTCTCTTCCATAGAAACTGGTGCATCTCCTTAAACTGTGTGCTGATCTGGGTCGTCAGCTGCTGAGCCTTGCCTTTGGTTTTTGCTATCTCCTCCCTCTGTGTGTTGGCCAGCCTCTCTGTAGCATTGATATCATCAGCAATGCCTTGCATATATGCCTCCAACTTCTCCCTCAAAGGTGCGGCTGCTTCTTTGACTGGTGTAAACTTGTGCCCTTGATGCTTCTCTCCGTCACGGCATATGATACAAACTAACTGCTGATCAGTGACGCAGAACAGCTTCAGCCTTTCTTCATGTTCATGGCACAACCATTCATCAACCTTTTAAATCAATAATCAAATGAAATAAATATCATGTTACAATACAAAGACAGAGAGCAAAATCAATGACACAAATGTGGGGCTGCAATTAGCTAATTATTTTCATCATATTTTCACCAAATTATCTCAGCTTATCATTTGGTTAAATTAAAATAAATTGTGATTTTTTTTTTGTGATATCTTCAAAATGCTTGTTTTAACCTATATGCCCAGTTTCATCAACAGCGATAAAGGACAAAGAAAATTAGCAAATCTTCATATTTGCTCAAAACCAGGAAATGGTATCTTTAAAAAATGACTAGAAAAGTGATTAAATTATCTAAATAATCGACTAATGGTTGCATCCCATTGCAGTGATAACTGATTAAAAAGGTGACAGACTTACCTCTTTGACATGTTCATGCTCTCTCCTCAACTTGTCGACTTCTTTTTCAACAAGACTTTTCAAACTGTGATTGGTTGGAAGACATTTCCCCGTTTCTGGAACATCTGCTCGACACTGTGGACACTGGCGCTGTGAACTCAGAGAACGATGAATACATTCTCTGCAGAAAGAGTGGCCACATAGAAGCACTACAGGATCCGTGAAGAATTTCTGACAGATGGAACAATTCCAATCCTCAGTGTAAGAAGCAGACGCCATGGCTCCGTTTGCTCTCCCTTGCTCTGTCAAAACCAGTGTAAACCGGGCGAAGCAAGTTCATACTTTCACTTCTGTTTCCTCAGAACCGCCACACCCTGTGGTGATGTCACTTTGAGCTGAGGTTCACTGCAAGATTAGATGAGCTCTGTTATGTGACACAAGTAAAAGCTCACCACTAGATTTGTCAACAGCACACAAGGCTTGACAGTTGTTTATCTGACAACACAACAACAATACAAAAGTGTAGTGTCACACGCTATTGTGAAGTTAAGGTTTTCAGGAAATGCAGATGTGCAGATTTAGTACAACACGAACTTCCGCTGTGGGTTTTCAAAATAAAACCCATAGAGTAAAACTATGGTTGCAGTCCCAAGTTTAACAGGAATTAAACAATAAACACACGTGAGTTATTTACACTGTTACACAGACACAACAAAGGTAGGTAAGTGCAATGGAAAATCTTTAATCTACATAACAGGCTTTCTGATGCTCTGCTCAACAGGTATGTAGAGAGGCAGGCAAAACAGAGAAGTCCTAAAGCTCAAAAGACTAAGCCAGAAACACTGGGAAGCTTTCTAGTAGACAAAGAGGATGGGGAGCACAGAAAATAAATACAAATGGGAGGCAGGGATCCATGGACACAAGTGAACACACAATCACCTCATAGGGCAGGGCTATTAAACTTCAGTAGCAAGTGGGCCAAATAAGAAAATCACGGGGGGTGTGAGGGCTGCACAGAATATTGATCAATTAATGGCTAAAAATGAAAAACAGTAATGTATATTTCCACAGGTAAACAGTCACACACGCATCTCTTTTCTTTCACTTTATATAATCAGTTACAGACTGTCATTCCATTCCAAAACACAGGAAGGCTATCAAGCTTTGATACAGAAGTGCAAAAGTTACATAAAAAACATAAACAAAAAATGAGACAGTGTTTTTCTGACATGTCCATATCCACAAATGTAGAAAACAATTTGAAAATAGTATAATAGTATTCAGATATCAGATTAACAATAAATGAGCCTGTTCAGGAAACTATCAAAATCAATTCCAAGCAGAAATTAGGTAGTTACAGCAGGTCCATATCCCAAAATGCATAATGTAAACTGAACATCTTGAAACAGTATCCATCACAATAATAGTAAATAAGCCTTCAAGAACATTTCCAAGCAGAAATAAGGTGCTTTGCAGGTTCATATCCATAAACACAAACAGCCAGATGAATCTGGTAAAACAGCATCCACCAGCTTAACAAAAAATGGGCCGACTGATGATATTATCATAAACAAGACAAAAATAAGGTGCGTATAGCAGGTTCATGTCCATGCGTTCTTGTTTTCATCATCTTCTTTCCTTCTTTGGCCTTTTCAGAGAGGCCTTTCAGAATGTGGCTGGTTTGAAGACATGTCCCCTCCGCTGGAATAGCTGTCTGACACTGTGGACACTGTTGGCCTTTGTTCACACTGTGAACATCTGTGATACAGTGCCGGCAGAAAGAATGTCCGCAGATGAGAGTCACTGGGTCAGTGAAGATGCTGTGGCAGACAGAGCAAGTCAAATGTTCGGAGTAAAGATCTGACGTCATGGCTGATGTTTTTCTCCCTGCTCTGAATGACTGATCTGACTGGTGTGGTTTTCAACTCTCGACTTCCCAGAAAAGACACACCCACATGTATCACTCACTTCAGTCGTCACTCCAACCCTACAGAGGAAGATGAGCACCCAGAATAACACTCTAGTACTTCCAACAGATTTACAGGTCGTTTCTCTACAAAGAGAGAAAAATACTGATTTTATTCACACATCTTCTCTTTACTTGGACCATTAAGTTAATGAATGTAATGTCACACTCTAGTGGTAGGGTGTTGGAAGTGCAGGGCTTTTTCTTTCTTTTTGTAATGTTTAAGCCACATCTCTCTTTACTGAGATCACTTTCTCCAGACTCCTCAAACAGCGCTCTCTGGTGACATGCAGCTCAGCCCGGCAGTTGAGCTCACACTGAAAATACACTAACGCAACTACAACACCTCATAAGACAACTTTTGCATCACAACACTAACATTGTCTCAGAGCAAGAGAAACTCAATCCACAGTCTCCTAAAAGTATTTATATTACCAATAACGTTTATTTTCTATATGCTTGTTTTTCTTTATATGTGACTCTTCACATGATCTCATGAAGAAATCTTACCATATATCTTTTTTTTTACAAGAAATTCAATGTAAGGTGAACGTGTATATTCTCTCTATATATGATGTACTTACAGACATACAGTGGACATACAGCAGTGTTAATCTCATCCACATCATGTCCCTCTCATGTCCATATGTTGTGTCTAGTGCCCTTTCCCCTGCCATTCACAATACACCCATCTAAAGTAGTGGTATATTGTATTTATTAAAGTATATGCGAGAGTATTTGCCACAACAATTTTTATTTGCATATATATCAGTTGCACAAAATCAATTACAATCCTTTTGGATCATCACATGAGCACAAACCTTCCCTCTTCGTAACCATTTAGTTTTAGACTCAGAAAGTGTATTTACAACATTCTCCACAGGGAAGCACAAACGTCCCACTAAAGGAACAATACACAGCAACACACAAGTCGTCATTTTTTCATAAATCCTGTGTAGATTACACAATATAGTATCATTTATTTTTACTTTGTGCTTTTTCTTTACTTTTCTTTATCATTATTATTATTGTAAGTTACAGAGTGTCTACTTTTGTATACAGCCACACTAATGGTATATTCTGCCCAAGACATGTTAAACAACAAATCATTTTAGATTATGCAGTTTAGTAAGGTGACATAAAACATCATGGGCAGCACAAGGGTAAATAAATTGAAAAAGAAAGGAGCAAAACTGAGGAAGCAGAATCCCATGTAAGAAATAATAGTGCGAAGACTAATCAACTCCCCTATCTGATGTGCTTGTTGGTATTTAGAATCAGCATCTGAGTTGGGTTTCTGATGGCTCTCAGAGACTTCATCCTCCCTCCTTAATGAAATCATCATCTCATGCTTCTCTTGAGTCATCTCAACAGTTTTGAGCATATCAGCTCCAGATTGTCGTGTCCACACCAGAGGCTCATCACCGACTCAAAAGAGGCCGATGGCTGTTGAGAAATCTACAAATTTCAGGAGTTTTAACAGACGGTGTGGCATGAGAAGACCAGTGGGGAGAGAAATGAGCCCTGAGAGGATGTCAGTGCTGACTTCCCAGGTGCTCAGCATCACCTGCAGCTTCCTTACTCTCCGAAAGTTTATGATCCAATGAAAGGAAGAGGCAGGCACAGTCAGCTGGGTAAATTCAGACCAGATTTCAAGTCCCTGGGGAGTGGAGGGATGCAGGATGTAGTGCTGTCCCATGTAAAAGACTAACCTGTTGGCAGGGGGTCCAGAAGAGGGCCTGCAGTGTTCTTCAGGTGGTTCAGCAACAGTCTTTCAAATTACTTCATTACTACAAATGTAGGGTTCTTTGGTAATCAGGAGGATAATGTTAGAAATCAACACAAACAGCGAAAGGATGAGAAAGCTAAGAACCAATCTGGGAAGTTTTGCCGCAGCTTGGGAATTTCCTGTTGCCCCATGATCCCAGACTTTAGAACCAGCACACTCTGAGGGGGTTATGATCTGCTCCCTGACTAAATTTGTATTCAAAATATGCTTTCGCGGGCACAGACGTACTCATAGTGTAAATATGAGTCATGTTTTCTGCATCATAGAAAGACAGCTTCTTTGATAGGCAGTCTAGGTAAATCCCAATCTTCTGTGGTCTTCCTGTCAATGTTAACTCTGTGTGTTGATCTGATGTGACATAATTGTTTTGATTATAGCTCAAGTAATAGTTTTCTAATCCTACTCTCCAATAGTCCCGTTCTCCAACCTCTAATTCCCAGTAATGCTGCCCTGAGGTGAAGTCATTGGAGCTGAATGCAGAAGCAACCCGTACTGAGGTGTCCTCCCTGCAAGAGACATTTACTACAGGATAGTGATGGTAGTAAAAGCTTGTATTCTGTACAGGCTGGTTACCGCAACGCGGCTCTTTGATGATTATGGGACTATACATCAAATTCCTCCCGTCATTAGACACTGTTATGTTCTGAATGCCACTTTTGAGTGACAGAAGTTCCGCTCGGGGCTGAACGACCTGAAGCATCTCCTTCCACATGAAGAACTGCAGGTGACTTTCATACGGCCCCAAAGAGAGAGAGTCATTAACCACTTGTAACTCATTGGCTCTGGGTCTGAATAAATGTTCCGGAGTCCCCTCGCTGTTTTTCTTGGTCCAGCTCTTTATGAACCTCTCTGAATCTGTGATTTCCAGAACACACGCTACGTTTTCCTCTAGAACTCTGCTCTCAGTCAAAGCAGTTTCCATGGTATTTAATGTGTCGCTCATTTCCTCCAGAGCATTTTCCTCTTTGAGTTTCAGGTCATTTTTGATCTCATCTTCTCTCTTCAATAGAAACTGGTGCATCTCCTTAAACTGTGTGCTGATCTGGGTCGTCAGCTGCTGAGCCTTGTCTTTGGTTTTTGCTATCTCCTCCCTCTGTGTGTTGGCCAGCCTCTCTGTAGCATTGATATCATCAGCAATGCCTTGCATATATGCCTCCAACTTCTCCCTCAAAGGTGCGGCTGCTTCTTTGACTGGTTTAAACTTGTGCCCTTGATGCTTCTCTCCGTCACGGCATATGATACAAACTAACTGCTGATCAGTGACGCAGAACAGCTTCAGCCTTTCTTCATGTTCATGGCACAACCATTCATCAACCTTTTAAATCAATAATCAAATGAAATAAATATCATGTTACAATACAAAGACAGAGAGCAAAATCAATGACACAAATGTGGGGCTGCAATTAGCTAATTATTTTCATCATATTTTCACCCAATTATCTCAGCTTATCATTTGGTTAAATTAAAATAAATTGTGATTTTTTTTTGTGATATCTTCAAAATGCTTGTTTTAACCTATATGCCCAGTTTCATCAACAGCGATAAAGGACAAAGAAAATTAGCAAATCTTCATATTTGCTCAAAACCAGGAAATGGTATCTTTAAAAAATGACTAGAAAAGTGATTAAATTATCAAAATAATCGACTAATGGTTGCATCCCATTGCAGTGATAACTGATTAAAAAGGTGACAGACCTACCTCTTTGACATGTTCATGCTCTCTCCTCAACTTGTCGACTTCTTTTTCAACAAGACTTTTCAAACTGTGATTGGTTGGAAGACATTTCCCCGTTTCTGGAACATCTGCTCGACACTGTGGACACTGGCGCTGTGAACTCAGAGAACGATGAATACATTCTCTGCAGAAAGAGTGGCCACATAGAAGCATTACAGGATCCGTGAAGAATGTCAGACAGATGGAACAATTCAAATCCTCTGTGTAAGAAGCAGACGCCATGGCTCCGTTTGCTCTCCCTTGCTCTGTCAAAACCAGTGTAAACCGGGCGAAGCAAGTTCATACTTTCACTTCTGTTTCCTCAGAACCGCCACACCCTGTGGTGATGTCACTTTGAGCTGAGGTTCACTGCAAGATTAGATGAGCTCTGTTATGTGACACAAGTAAAAGCTCACCACTAGATTTGTCAACAGCACACAAGGCTTGACAGTTGTTTATCTGACAACACAACAACAAAACAAAAGTGTAGTGTCACACGCTATTGTGAAGTTAAGGTTTTCAGGAAATGCAGATGTGCAGATTTAGTACAACACGAACTTCCGCTGTGGGTTTTCAAAATAAAACCCATAGAGTAAAACTATGGTTGCAGTCCCAAGTTTAACAGGAATTAAACAATAAACTGTTAGGATTTTAATAATATAATTAGACACTATAGCCCCGAAAAGGATCGATTTTACACGCACCATGTTTGTACCTTAACAGAAAGAATTTATGTTTTGTTATGTGTTGGGACTGTAATCCGTGGCATACAATACACTGTACTTAAACTTGTTCTCATACATAAACCTTTATATATATTACAGTATTCCTTTAGCTTTATTCAACATCACACATACATGAATGCACTGTGCTCATTAAGACACTGTGACCTATGCCTTAGAAAGAAATCAAGAAGCTGCCCCAGCTTCTGAAGGCCAGATAGGAAAGGCGTTGTCTTGTCTGATAAATACGCATGCTTACACACACAGAACATACAGACGATAAAACAGAAACACAATGTTTCACACTCCAATGAACAAAAACACTGTGTCTGCAAAACTACTGAAGACTCACAAAGCTTCAGCCGGATAAAGGCTTTTTCTTAATACACAAACCTTAACACTGTCAGAATGTGAAGATTTGCCCAGCTAGTATCAAAGGAGTGACGAACCTGGGAGCGGCTCCTCATCATTGGTGGATTCCAGTTCCAAGATGCTGGGACCACGCCTTCAACCTACTATTATAAATATTGCACCTGTCATCCGTTCGGGGCGACTCTTGACTACCCCGAGCTACTGACTAAAAGCCGAGGCTGTGCCTTGAGTGCCCATAGCTATGCTGTACCTTTTTCATTGCTTCTAAATAAATACTTTTTGAACTAAGACCGACCCTTCTCATACCTAAGGATAAAAGAACACGACAAAACACACGTGAGTTATTTACACTGTTACACAGACACAACAAAGGTAGGTAAGTGCAATGAAAAATCTTTAATCTACATAACAGGCTTTCTGATGCTCTGCTCAACAGGTATGTAGAGAGGCAGGCAAAACAGAGAAGACCTAAAGCTCAAAAGACTAAGCCAGAAACACTGGGAAGCTTTCTAGTAGACAAAGAGGATGGGGAGCACAGAAAATAAATACAAATGGGAGGCAGGGATCCATGGACACAAGTGAACACACAATCACCTCATAGGGAAACAACTAAGAGACACTCAAGCTAAGTCTAACTTCAAAATAAAACAGGAAATAATAATAATAATAATAATAATAATAATAATAATAATCATAACACCCTCAATTGGAAGTGTTTGGTTGGAGCTGCTGGCTGAAAGACATCCCTGCAGAAAAGTAGAGTTAGCAGAGTTCATGAAAGTTATATATTAACAAAGCTGTAAACATGATGTAACAGTCAAACTTTGGTTATGCGTTCCCATTTTTACAAGTCTTTCTTAAAACAAAAGTCAGATCCCACATGAAAGTGTTACCCTTTCTGTAATAATTCCTCAAATTTAATTCAACCAAAAAGAGATTTGTGGTTTTTAAAGACATTGTTTCCTTGCTGAGCTGCAGTGGAGGGACAGTAAAACAAAGAGTAGCTTGATTTGTCTTACCTCATTTGGCATCTGGCATAAAATGTGTTTGGATTGCAGTAGCATAGAGTTTTACCACATGATAGTAGGCTGCAGGTGTAAATGCCTCCAAGACGCGTTGAGGACGGATTGTGATCTGATCGGCCAAACCACATACAGAGGTGGTCAGGGACACATTGTGACCATGTGGAACACAATGGTAAATGCACTTGCATTGTCAATTCATATAAAACAACTATGTTGGCAGAAAAAAAAATTGTATGTGACTGTTTCAAACCAGCAAAGCAATTGAAAACAGTTGAGGTAAGTTGAAAAAACTGCTGCAATGTGTATTTCCATGTCCTCTCTCCTGCCTCTCTCTGGAGCTGCAGACAGAACAGGCTGTTTTCGCCTGCCTCTTAAGCCCCTCCTCTGATTGGCTGACTGCACTTTGAGTGACACGCGACCAGGCCTATCACCGGTCTCATTCTGGCGCATTGACTCTCTCTGGTAAACACAGCTGAAAGTCACGTTATTTTTGCAGCTATAGAAGACCAGCCACATATTTACAGTCAGTTACAACAGGATGTTTCTGAACGTTAAGTTACACCATCCTCATGTTTGTTCAAGGTTTAGCAGGACAGTCGGCCAATGTAGGAGTAACGTCCCGAGTTACAGTACGGAGTTTCACAACGGAGTTTCAATACGGAGTAATGTAGACTTTACTCCATACTGAGCACAGCGACACGGCACGTCAGAAGAAATAAAGCGTGACTGCTGGTCTCGAACAGTAAGATTCTTAGGAGGAATGTGCAGGGACATATTATCTTCCTTGCATCCCTCCACGCTGCAGTGTTTCTTCAGTGTTGTTTGTTGTGGTTAGCCTGTGGTAGCTAACAAGCTGCTAGCTCAGCAACAAGTCTGCTTGGTGTCGCGTTCGGTGTGCAGGGGAAGCGGGGTGGTGGAGTTGACGGGGAGCGGGGGTGGTGGGTTTCAATAACACATTTCTTAGAATGGACTGAGTAAAAAAGTCAGCGGAGTGACTGTTTTCATACTTTGAGGGTCCCTGCTGACCCCCCTCAAGTAATTACGGATAGTGAAAGCCCTGAAAATTTATTTTACACAATATGGACCCTTTAAGCAATATATCCTCAGTCAGTCATCAACAATGGATGTTATTCAAGATTATCGTGGATTGAGTGAAGATGGGATTTATGGAAAAGCATGAAAACACAACAAGGTGCCATGTTTTCTGAATGTGTGATTGTGAGGTGGATGTTTGGATCTCAATGTGGACATCACCTGGTGTAAATGTAAAAAGGATACATTTATCAAGATACAATCTGGATCGAAATGCATTTTAATGCAGAGTGTAAACAGTTTAAGTCAGACTGTTAAAGCCTCCTCATATTGGTTTCCAACTTCTGAACATGGATACAGTATATTTGTTGTAAACACAAAAACAACTGAGCAGTTTTCCACAAAATTTGGTGGAAGGATGTGAAATGAGCCAGGGAAAAATCCATAAAAAACATTTACGGATCCAAAATCCCAAGGGAATAATTAATGGATCAATAAAAAAAAAAAACAGGCACATTTAAGAGACTGGTATCTATGTGTGGGTGAAATTTGTTGCATTTGATTGTTGATTGAGGAATGTGCTCTATTGAATGCCTTTCTAGTTAAATTGTTTTAGGTCTTGGTCAAGCCACAGATATTGTCATCAGTCATAGTGGTAGTTGTCAACTGCTGGGTCAGCTCCACTGTTCAGCACAACAATTGGTCCAAAGCTTATAGCACCACAGGGGTAGAACATCATTGGTCCAGAGGATTTCTGGCAGAGTTTTGTATAGGAGGTGATTAGTGCCAAGCACAAGCGGCAACTGGAGATGTTGAACAAGAGCACGATAAACATGTAGAACACCTCTCTATAGCTACTTTCAGATGTGCACTGGACTCCAGGGAATCTCCTGACATTCTACCGAGGGGCTGCATGTGAGAACGCAAATGTCCAAGTGAGAGGCTCCAGACTTTCTGTGGATTTCCAGCCACTTTGTAAAAGCTCTGGAGAATGTCTGAATGAGCCCATGAGAACACATTGGGGGATCCTCGGCAGGATTCACTGTGAGCGATTGGGTGTGTTGATGATGTTTCTAACACGTGACAGACACAAAAATGATAAAAAAGTAAATCTTTGGCCTATATCAGTTGTCAGGCAGTGCACACTCACATGGGTGTAGCTTTGGTGAGAGGACCAATGGGAAGGGATGGGATGTATTAGTTTCATCTTTTCAAAGTGCAATCTGCTCTTGCTATTCTAGGATTACCAACCCATGTTTATCCTCAACCTCATGGCAATCCAATCCAGAAGCAATGGAACAGCAGTGGTCTCCATAGAAAAACAATATATATTTTCCAGGTTTGAAACAAAAAACCACAATCCCCTTCAGTGGCAACGGGGCACTGATCACCCTCCATACTGAGGAGTTCACACCGCGATCAGGCTTCGACACGCTCTCTCCATCTCAGAAGGGCGCTGACCAACAGCATCATCCAGTGCTCCAACACATTTCTAACCTTTCCTCCCATACAACACGAGCAACAGAAGGCTGCGTGAGAGCAGTCGCACTGATAAACATGCAAGGTAAGCCTGCTCATGTCGTGTGTAATGCGGGAGGACGCGCTCCTCGCTGCGGCTGCAGCTCAGCATCAGCGGCGTGGAAATCCACATGTGCAAAGCTGAAATGTTTCCTCTGTCACATCTGTAACAGACACAGAGGCGCTGCCCGTCATTTCCCACCGATGCCTATGTGACACTGGTGCGGCTAAAGTGATCAAAAGGTTCATCTGCAGCATCTAGTCGCATTCATCCTGGATCTTCCTCTAATCCGTTCACTACTGAGCTGAGGCAAATCACTTATAGACGAGGGTAGACAGTAGGCTGTATGGTATAATACTAAACAAAGCAACAGTATGTCGCCATTAATTCGGGATGGGCTTTTGTAATGGTCTTGTTCAATGCAGCTATATTTAAGTATTTTTATGCACAGACACATGGACTGATCAATCCTCATGTTTCCACCATGTGCTTGATCAACAGAATGGCTCTCGTCAAACTGATCGATCCATTGCTTATTTACGGCCACAGCAGGCTGCAGCATGTCTGTCAGTGGAGGGATCCCAGAAGGGGACTGGGTTCTACCATGTCGTCATCAAGGGTTGGTACCATCTGCAATTACGTGATGGTATCCTACGTTTTTTGTTTTCCTCATCAACAGTGTCTCTGTCTGCATCAGCTTCCTGGAGGCTGCACAGCCGGAAACACCACATCTGTGGCTTCCTGCCACTGCTCACTTTGTTTCCTAGACATACACAGTGCATAATGTAACAGGCCAGGCACCGACACCTGCATGTGCGTTAAACAACACTGGAGCAGCAGTTAGATCATAACGGTTGGAGTTTTTAACATTTTTTAACATGACTCTTAATTTAATTGGATTTGATGGATTTAATGAAGTCTATACATGTTTTAATACATCAAATGATCTAGTTTGGACAATAATTTGTCCAATGTTTTCTAGAGGTGTAGACATTTCTCGATTCTTAGAAGCATCGCGATGCGGATGTGCACGACTCTTCTTTGATGCAGAGACAGAACATAATTGATTCATGTTTTCCGGTTCGTTCATTCTTGCGCAATGGCCCGCCGCTGCATAATTATAACCACCGCTGCTTCGGGATCAGGACAGACGCACATTTAAAGTCCGGTCGTCTGTTACAGTGTCTGAGTGTCCTCCCTCCACTCTCCCGCTGACCTGCACTCACCTTACACTTCTCTTCACAGTTCTGACGTTTACCTTGTGTTTGTTGATTAGCTTTAGCGTTTATCCGGCACGTATTTAAATATGTACAGGTAGTTAATCTGCTACCCGCAACACGAGTTGCGCACAGCCAGGACGTCAGGGTTAAAGTGACCAGAACGATCCGGTTGTATAGAATAATCGATTATCGTTTTATCATTGAATCGTAGCCCTCATGAATCGGAATCGAATCGTGAGGTGCCTATGTTGTAGAAGATTTCTCTTGAAGAATACACAGAGGCTGAATCGCAGTGCAAAGGGGTCCGTTTATTTCAACATCTGCATCAGTATTTATGTCCCTCGATCTTGATGCCAGTGCTGACGTGTGCATGTGCATGTTCTCCTGGAAGTCTCTACCTAAAGTGTATGTGAGGTGCGTGCTCTCTCATCCTCGCGTAGACAAGTTTCTTTTGGCTAGATAAGGATACAAGTGGGAATTGGCTTTCCCCATACTGCAGCCAGGTTTGGTCAAAACAAGTTATACAACATTGTTCATTCAGAGGTCGAGTTGACCCCAATATAATCCCCCCTTTTGGGGTCTTTAGACCCCAAACTATCTGTAAGCAAATCGTATCACAACACTGACAACAAAACAACAAAATTTCACTCAACAATTCAAATCATCCAACTACCTTAAACCCTTCTTAACATAAAGTGTGAAAATATATAATGTGCACATAGCAAAACTTCAACATTACATTGACACAAGGTGCATTATTAAAACTAGGTTACACATAATTCATAGTGCAAATACAAGCGTCATCCTGAATATAAATCAAAGTTCGGATATAAATGTTTCAAACTGAGTGCATGGTGTGTGAGTACGACCAATATCTTATTATTTCAAACAAAGTGGTATATGTGATTATTACTTAATTTTTTAACTAAATCATGACAGGCGACTGCACAAAACATATCGTCAAATCAATCAAAGTTTGAATATACTTATTGAGTTTATATGATCCACTTAATCAGAAACATTTAAAATCATAGGCATCAGGGGGTCCCGAGCGATGCACAAGGTGATGTTTTTCAGTTCCTTATTCCAGAATTCAGTCCAATGCTCACAATCCTAGGCAAACAGGGAAAGTGACCACAAAAACAAACAAAAACAAATTAAATGCTTAACTAAAGTCTGATGGGTCGGCAAAAAGAAATAAAAGATTGGGAGATACACCAGCCCGACCCCTAATCGGTCGTCGCCACCGGGTACCCTCCTTTTAACCTTATCATGTCTGGAGAGTCTAAAATAGAAATCAAATCCCAAACCAGGACAACCGGACCCACCAGGTTGGTAATCCTAAACTAATAAAACCACAGAATATCACATTTTGTCACTTTATCACTACTGGCATTACTTTCATGGATTCACTTCTCTGAGTTCATAGTGTCGGTATCTGAGTCCGTCAGATATGAGGGAATGGGAAACAGATCTGGAATCTCCTCCACCAATTGTGCCAGCTGAGCCTCTGCCTTCTGTGCAGTCGCCACCATGGTCATCTGTTTAACGAGAGATTTAGTGAGTACTTTTCTCAAAACCAGTATGATGCAACAAACCAATAGACAGAGCACACTCAAGACCACCAGTGTAATTATTGTTATTGGGTATGTAAATGAAACATTGTTCTCCAATCATGTGACAAGGACAATCACTTCTGCAGGTTTTAGAGTACTAAGCGTTCCTGGATCCACACGGTTCAAGGTAAAAACTGTCAAAGTTGGATATCTTACCGGTTAGGGCTGTGCAATTAATCGAATTTTGATCGTGATTTCGATTTTTGGGTCAAACGATCTCCAAACTAATATAATCGAGTTGAAACGATTTATTTGGCATTTTTCGTTGTACAGTAGGCCTAGAGATTTTCTGAAAGAGACGCAATTATTCTTATGTGAAAAATGCCATGAGGGTTAGATTAGTGATGATACTCAGCTCAGTGAACCAGATAACGCCGGGTTTACACCGGGCGCTGAAGCGCCGCGCCGCGCAGCGCCATTCTCAAGCGCGCAGCCGCCTGGCTGTTCACACCGGACCCGCATTTCTCCGCGCCGGTCAGCCCGCAATTCTCCGCTTGTTGTTGTATGTAACCCGTTCAATGTAGGGGTTCGGGGGTAAATGATGATGGTCCTCATAGCCATCCCCCACCCCTCTCTTTCTCTCTCTGTCAGTCTGCTTGTGTGCTTGTAGTGGGGGGGGGGGCAGATGGGGACATTTAATAATGAGAGGAAAATCTGGGAAATTTCAAAGTTCTCAGTTACAAAGTGTTTTTTTGGAGAGAAATACTGAATAAATGCATCATGTTTTCAAACTCAAAAGTAATCGTTTGAATAATCGTGATTTCAATATTGTCCAAAATAATCGTGATTATGATTTTTTCCATAATCGAGCAGCCCTATTACCGGTTATAGTTAACCCAATCTCAAGATTAAATCATATTACGCTACTTCCCACTGAAGTTCTGGTCTTTTAAATTTATTGGAGTTTGATCAGACTAGGGGTGCAACGATTAATCGATGTAGTTGACAAAAATAGTCGCCGACGAATTTAATAGTCGATGATTCGTTGGTTACGTCATAACGCACGTTTTTTCGTGCCGTGCAGCTGAACTAAACGTTGTTTTACCGGAGGTGCTGATGGAAGTAGCTGAGGAGTGAGCCATCTCGCTCTCTGAAAGTCGCGCATGTGCAATAGCATAGACCAATGGCAGCGTCCGTTGCAACACCATCGCGTACCAGAAAGTCGAAAGTATGGGAGAACTTCACCATTAACATAGCCCGAAAAAAACTACCTGCAATATTTGTAAGGCGGACCTTGCTTTCCATGGAAGCAGGACACGAGCATTTGAACAGGAAGCACGTTTGACATTGTAACGTAGACGATGAAGACTCGCCTCGGTAAGATAGCCTGTTATCTAGCTTGCTATATAAACGGAGTTGTCTTGGCAACTCCCACAATACCTGTGTGCAGGATTCTAGAATCCATTACAAAAATATGGTTTGAATATAGATTTTTTAAAACTTTTTTTTAACGAGTTTAAAAGCGTAATGTTATCCTATTGCCTGACAACGTCTTTTTTAATTACAATTATGCAGTCCGAAGAAGACTGTAGTTTCGTTTGTTGATGTTTTTATTGCTGATACTTTCCCTGTCCTTTTGTTTACAGAAAAAAATGGATACTTGATTTTTAATTTATTTTTAGTATCGGCACTTTGCCTGTTCTTGGTTTAAAATTGACAAAAACTTGATTTTTCTTTGTTTTTGTATCAATAGTAGCCTAATATGCAGCAAAGTTTATTAAAAGACATTTTTGAATGAAGTATCGATCCTTATTGTCTTTATTGTCAGTCATCACATGTCACGAACAACCTCAAGCTAAATTTAAAAGCTGATGGCTAAATAAGATCAATTGAGAATTTGTGTGATTCATAATCCGATTAGTCGATTAATCGTTTCAATAATCGATAGATTAATCGACTATCAGAATAGTCGTTAGTTGCAGCCCTAGATCAGACACCAAAATAGGCAGTATTGCTTCACCGCCTTCGATTGATAGCCGAGCTGGAGCTGTCATTGGAATCATCTGTCTCTGTCCCGAGAATCCTACTGTCTTTTCAAATGTATCACACACAGAGAGGTGTGTGGCATATTTTGGACTTACACATGTATAAGTAGCTCCAGTATCAACCCTCATCAATGTTGGTTTATTTTCTACCAGAACCTCAATCATGGGTTCTTGATTAAAGGAATCTGCCCCTTGTGGCTTGAGGTCCATGAAAGGAACTTTTTTTCTCATTTTTGTTAGCCAACTCATTAATTTGCAATGGAGGGACATCTGTCTGTATGTCTCGCTCATGCTCTCTCATCCTCAGTTCATCTCAGAGATACACAAAGTCCTGCCTGTGAGTTCATCATTCAAGTATTTCCACTCATGTGCAGAATAGCCTCCATTGTTGGCACCCCCACGACTTTGGCCCAAAGAGCTTTGATGTCACCAAGCGCCAACATTTTTCCCACTGTTTCCTCCTCAAATGCTTTTATCCACTTACTAGCCCCCTCATAGAGGTCAGGCAGTCTGGAGATCAGCCCCTCAAGGTCAAGTGTTTGCCACGGAATACTGTCCCTGTGATCCTTTAATTAATATTGGAAAGTGACCAGCAGCGTCATATTTGTCTGGGGATTTTACTATAGCTCTGTCCCTGAGCCCATACTCTTCTCCTGACATCCAAGCTCCACCTCTGCTCTCATTCTCTCCTCTGCTTACTGCATGATCCAGACTTCCTCCTAGCATTTGCATGCCGCTAGTGTGTTCCTGATTCTCCCTCTGACTGTTCTGTCTCTGATCTAAACTGCTCCCTTCCTTCCTGCTGCTTCTAGAGGTGCACAACATTTTGAGACCTCAGCCTCTAACTGAGCTATCATCTCCTGAACCTTGTTACGTTCCTTGTCCTGTTTCTCAAGTTCCTCATCTCCGTCTACCTGTTGTGGGTGTTGGTGTAACCAGTAGGACTCTCTCCTCTTTTCCATTCCCATTTCCCCTTTTTTTTTTTTTATTGCTGTAGTGTTTTGGAGTGTGTGCTTTATAGTCCTTGGACTCGACATCTCTTGTGAACGGCACTGTTCCAGACAGGATTGGACAGAATTTGGGGATTTCTCGTTCTTTTTCTCTTTTTTGTTGTCTCTTTTTGCTCTTATCTTTTGGTCTATAGTCTTTTATTCCGAGTTCCATATCCTCACACACGCTCACATCAAATGCACCCCCCTTTGGCCAGGCTGGGTCTAACCCTTTAGTTTGTTTCTCCCATTTCCCAGTAATTTTTTCTGTCTCTTTTCTTTGATGGATATTCTATGTTCAGGACGATTATCGGTGTACCCATATTGTTGCTGTACTCTTTAGATTTAGTTTATAGATCTGGATTATAGCTTTAGTTAATTTGAGCAACTCTTGATTCTAAGATTTTGATTGTAGATGGTTTTATATTTAAATGCAGTTCACTATGGGATAATGTGATTTCACAACGCGCTGATGTATGTGTTGAAATATGTTTTTACGTTATGTTTGCAGTAGACTAACTACAATTAATTTTTCTTAGATGTGAACACAGGGTCTAAGTAACAGTCGAACAATCAAACAACACAGGATGATAAAAAACAAGAACAATACTATGTTTTTCTAGATCATTGATATAAAAACTCTTTCAGCCTTATATTTAGGGTTTATAATCTGTATCAGCTGATTGTATCACACTTAAATGTAACTGCAGCTCCACAGGCAGCTAAAAGTAGAATTTCATGCAGGCTCATAGACACTTTAAGGAGCAAGAAGGGAGGGGGATAGGTCACGCCCCCTCAAACTTTTTCTTTCTCTCTAGTCTAGTTTTGAACAGCAACGAATACACATCTCTCCGTATCACCAATGTACCACACCCTGCTCACTGATACTCAATGTCACACGGTGTTATCTCTCCAAACTTATAACACAATTTCTTCAGATCCACATAAAAAGCAATATACTCACTAAGTACAAATATGAAGGGAACAGGACTTCCCTGTCAACCAATCTTTAATTATAGAGTTGCATTAGCATGCACTTTGACTTTATTTGTCCCGACAACACAGACTACGGACAGCAGTCTCAACTTTGACGGCAACACTTTGTCTGAAGCAGAACGATAAACTCAACGTATTCTTCGGCCACACCCAATGGTGATCTGCACAACAGTGTAGTTTTCTGAACACAAGATATCAGAACCAATCTCATCTTTAGTTTCCAGGCAAACGTTATCACAGCCAATCTAAACAAGCATTCACAAACTTTGACAAAATTTAAAGCAGCATATGATGTTACAAATGAACAAACTCAGAGCAGCATCAAGTGTTACAGTTCAGCAAAAACTCTTGTACAAACCACACTGCACAGAAAATTACAACATCCAGCAATTTGCTCCAAATGTTTGTTTTGTCATGACAATTTTGACTGTAATTTTAAGAGAAGTGATTTTAATAACTAATTATAAAATGTTTTTAGTTTAGATTATACTGATTATATTGATTCTAATTTTCGTTTACTGTTTTTAATATTATGAACTGCTTGTTAAAACTTTAAACCTTTGAAAAGTCTCTTTTTTCGTCTCACTCCTCAACTTCGTCACACTCTCATATACACAAAGACACACAGGCAAACACACACAGTCAGCTGACTTTACACAGCTATTTTTTTTTACTTTCTTCACCGACACAATAGCGATGTATATTTAGTATTAATATTTTTGTGTGCCTTCTTGGCTGAAACACTTTGGGTATTTTAAACGCATCCCTCTTGGCTTAAACCCTAATTTCACTCCCTTTGCAGGTTTTTCCTGCATAGAGAATTGCAACAAAATTATAATGCAGTGGTAACGGCTTATAGTGATCACATATGTCCCAGGCCAAATTCATAAGTGGTTGATTAATATAAAATAATTGCGTAGCTTCTGTGTGATAGTCGCGGAACTTGAGGCAAAGGTAACGGTGCCACACACACACACACACACACACACACACAGAGGTGTCGTAGTGGGGGGAAAAGTGGAACTGACTTCCCAGGGCCCCAAAGGAGAGGGGGGGCCCTTAAAAATCCTGAATGATAATTTTTTTTAATGATTTTTTTTTATTAATCTTATTAATTTAATTTCTAATTACTTAATACAAATGGCTGAAACTGGCTGAATAAACTGATTGACTGCAATTTGTATCCAAATAGGCTTCCTGAGGTCACCTCTCTCACCCCTACAAACAAATGGTTTAGTCTTTGCCGCACGCGATCTATATATAGTCTATGCACACGATCGAAGTGAGTGAGTGACTGCTGGAGAAGTGTTTTTTAAAATGTCGGTCAGAAAAGTAGAAGTTAAGTTGGGAGTCTGAAAAGAAAAGAGAAAAAGGAAAGAGAAAGAAAGGAAACGGAGGGCAGACAACTCTTAACAGATTTATTTTCACAGAAAGGTGAGTGAGCCCAACTAGTAATAACACAGTTTATTATGACCGGGTCACAGTGGCTGCGCCGCCCAGATTCTCAGTTGTCTGATGTTGTTGCCAAGGGTTTAATTCGCCGTTAGTGAGAGCTCATAGTAAAATAAGAATGCGGACTTGAACCAGGACAAAACCGTCTATTTGGCCACATCTAGTCAAATCCCGCTCAAAAACAACTACCACTTCTGTTGGTGACCCTTCACAATAAATGTCCCATCCAGATACACTGCTTATTATTACAGGAAAACACAAATTCACTGACCAAGCTTTCACAATAAGGCAACTAAATATAAAGCTTACTTGCTTTCACACTGGGTGATGATCCACCGTGCAGCTACAGCTAATTTTCTGTGTCTCTATCAATCACACTGCCCACTGTGCCAAATGCGTCAAGCCAAACCGAGCGCGCCGCCATCTCCTCTGGCTCTCTCTACATTGACTAAGTTTACAAAGTCTGTTGTTTGTGTCAGATCACACTGTGTGTGTGTGTGTGTGTGTGTGTGTGTGTGTGTGTGTGTGTAAGTAAGCAAAGTATTGCTAATTACAGTATGTGATGATCAATGTCATTTCAAACAAATCAACATTTAAACTGTAGCGGAGTCAGTGTGTGTGTGTGGGCTGTTACTTTTTCCTCAGGTTCTGGTACTATCATAAAGAAGCTACGCATTTCTTTTATATAATTAATCACTCATAGTGATGAATTGGACCCGGGACAAACGTGATCACTTCTTTCCACAGCAGAATTTAATTGAGAGGAGGCAGAGTGAGATTTGACAGAGCCACCTTGCAGTTCTCTGTTCTGTCTCTATTCTCTTGTTCTGACAATGATTCATTGATGGAAAAACCCATAAGTGATATGAATATCTGTAATTTATTATCTAGGGCAGCAGGGCTCCATCTGATTGGCCAAATATGTGCAGGTAAAAGATCCAGCAGACCTATATCAAAGAAACGTGACTAAATCATGCAACCCAAATGTCTCACGCTTAGTTACAATTTCACTCATATTACTCATAACATGACTCGATAAACTGTCCATAGCCTTACCCTGAGTCGCAGCACAAGAGACACCACAAGAGACCTATCACACAGTGTACTTAAGGTGTACCTAATGCAGAACATCAGATCTCTTTCAAAGACAACATAGTGATAGGACAGTGCAGAACGAATGCAGTTTAGACTAAAGAGATGTTCTGACCTAGTTCACAGAAACAGATGGTGCTGAAGCAGGATAAAGGAATCATCAATGCTCCACATGCAGTGTTATGCACTGAAATGGCCTTTGGGTTATGCAACTTTTAAGCCATTAGACTTCAGTTTTATCTGCCAAGGCAGTTCCCCATGTCTTTTGTCAGACATTCTAGCTGTTTTCAGACATGGACTGCGGGAGAATTGGGTCCGGACTTTGCCTTTTACACATGCACGATGCAGCGGGAGGTTCTCTGCACAGACGCGTTCACAACAGCAACTAATCCTCAGCATTATTCAGGCAAGGGGTGGTGCAGCAGGCAGGGGCAGGATGTAGCGCTGCGGAGATCACGTGATTATGTTCAAGGAATCATATTTTACACCTTTCTGGGGCTTAATTTGAGGTACTGGTACCCCTAAGATGATATATCAGTGGTTTAAAGTCGAAAAAACTGCTGCAATGTGTATTTCCATGTCTTCTCTTCTGCCTCTCTCTGGAGCTGCAGACAGACAGAACAGGCTGTTTTCGCCTGCCTCTTGAGCCCCTCCTCCGATTGGCTGACTGCACTCTGAGTGACACGCGACCAGGCCTATCACCGGTCTCATTCTGGCGCATTGACTCTCTCTGGTAAACACAGCTGAAAGTCACGTTATGTTTGGATACAGCTTTTGAAGACCAGCCACATATTCACAGTCGGTTACAACAGGATGTTTCTGAGCGGTAAGTTACACCGTCCTCATGTTTGTTCAAGTTTTAGCAGGACAGTCGGCCAATGTAGGAGTAACATCCCGAGTTACAGTACGGAGTTTCAATACGGGGTTTTAGTACGGAGTAACGACTACGTTGGGTTCAGAGTCTGGACTGGTATCGGCTGGGTGGGGCTGACAGAAGAGTGCGATTCCATGATGACATCATACGGAGAGGAAGTACGAAACGCGACGTTTCAATAACATATTTCTTAGATTGGACTGAGTGAAAAAGTCAGCGGAGTGACTGTTTTCATACATTGAGGGTCCCTACTGACCCCCTTCAAGTCATTACGGATAGTAAAAGCCCAGAAAATGTATTTTACACAATATGGGCCCTTTAACAGTACCCAACACCATCGTCAGCTCTTATCACCACAAACTCTCTTGACATCTTCGTCTATGTCTTTTATGTCTGTGTCACAGCTTTTTCACCCGGTTTTCTTTTTGTTTGTTTTTTTCATTTTTGCATCTGTTGTGTGTTAGAAGCATCGTCAACCTCCGGCCAACTCGCTCTCTGTGAATCCCTGCTGTGTGCTCACATCGGATTATCCTGAATTCTCCAGGCTGAGTCCGCAGAAACTGCGAAGCCTCTCACTCAGACATTTGCGCTCAGACATGCACCTCCTCCGGAAGAAATATGGAGGATCTGCGGAGTTCAGTGCATGTCTGGAAGCAGCTTCTGTTTTGAAAAATACTACATCAATACACATCTCCATTCATGTTAGACACTATCTTTTCTTCATTCTGCATTTTTCAAACATTTACTCCAGAGGGGAGACAGCTTTGTCACATAAGCTACAGAAGTCAGCATTAGCTGGCTTACTGCCCCCACCTCAAGAGATGTTTGCCAGTGTGTGTCGTGCCTAATAATATAGATCCAACAAATTGATGATGAAATTCATTGCCAACTATTTTTTTTAATCAATTTTAATTAATTTAAACAATAAGTTGTTGTAGCCCTACACATTTTTATACTGTAATTTCCCTCCTGCACCCTCTTACTGTCCATCAATCTTTGAAAGAAGCATTGCTGTGGCTAAATACATGTCCAGTTGGAGCAGACATTCAGAACACAATGAGCACTGGTGGCAGCTTTGTAGTTTTTATTTAACATGCAAATGTATGCTGCCTTTACGGTAGGTTGCCCTTTAGACTATGCTAACATGTCTGGTTAGGTCATTTCTTCCAGTTTATTTAACCACCAACAGGCAGAAAAGTCACATATGCTGGCATGTCTGTGAGATGTAGGACTGGAAGTCGTGTTTGTATGACGGAGTGTATCTATGTCAGATGCATGGATTTTGTTATCTAGACACTTATCTGTGTTTGTGCGCTGTTTTACTTCTTCCAGTCTTCATCAAACATTGTTCCCGTGTGCAGGTGTCAATGATGATTTCAATAAAAGATGGGGAACATCCAACAGTATGCCTTTCAGTAAATGGTCAGAGTGAACAAAACACACTCGTAGCTGTTACAGGCATCATGGCGATTGTCAAGACAAGTAAGAGAAAAGTAGATTTTTGCACATTAGTATTGTGTTTTTTGTTATTGAAGTAAAATACAAGCCAGTTTGTCTAGTTTGTGTGGATGCGGTGGCAATGATGTCAAATCATGTCATTACAGCTGGAAACATGCAGCTAAAGTGGATGAGTTGCAAGGAAGAGTATGATTGGATAAGGTCAATGCTCCTCCGCAAATGCTGCCTAACTCTAACCCTAAATCTTTTTCACAAATGTGTAAAAACAAAAAAGCCTGCAAATAGGTGCCTGCAGACATCAGAATATGCTGGTGTGTTTGCAAAACTCCCTAAAGCATTTGGTGAGATGGTTAAGGACGTGAAAAGTCATCAAAAGGAACTTTGAGCATATTTGTTTTGTTAAATGTGGAACCTGCTTAATGCAAGCGGCAAAGGAGCGAGAAGTTCAAAGCTCAGTATTATGCCTCTGCTCAAGCTCTATAATTAGTATATCCATCATCAGGGTTTTCCCATTCTGAGGAGACATGCACTGAATTTTGCATCCTGTTCAATGCAACCTGCGCCTGTGAGCAGTTATTTTCCTAATTGACTCGAGCAAAGACTTCTGCTTAAGACTGACTGACCCAAATCTTGAGAATCAGCAAGTACCATCCTTCTCAACATCACTACCATCTGACATCAGACACCTCGTCAAAGAGAAGCAGTACCAATCAAAACCCTTTTAAAGACGATAGTGTGATTTACATTTCAATAATTCCGTATCTTCTCAAAGGAAGTTGTTAAACTTACATACTTTAAAGTAGGGATGCACGATATTAGGAAAACATGCGATATGCGACAATGTTGTTTAATTATCGCGATGCCCATATGACTTGCGATAAATAAACATAAACAGTCCCTTTGCTACAGACGCAGAGACCACAGACAGTTCCACAGCCGGGAGAAGGCGCAAAGCCAGGCCACAGCGCCACCAAGTCCGGGCAGACACCAGGGAGCCATGCACAGCTCCACTATGTCCACCTATAGTGTTAATTTGGGGTCATATCATACATATTTGGACTGTGAAAAGTTTTTAGCGGCTGTGTCAGTAAATGACTGCTCCTCTCTGTGTGCCTATCATTCAGCTGTGCTCTACATCAACCGCGCCAAGCCAAACTGAGAGCGCTGCCATCTCCTCCAGCTCTACATACATTGATTAAGTTTTTAACCAGACTGAGTTTACACTTGTGTCCGATCACACTGTGTGTGTGTGTGTGTGTGTGTGTGTGTGTGTGTGTGTGTGTGTGTGTGTGTGTGTGTGTGTGTGTGTGTGTGTGTGTGTGAGAGAGAGACAGAGAGAAAGAGAGCGAGAGGACTACTGATAAAAGCGCTGCTCTGAAGAAAGATTCAACTCATTAAGAGAAGTATCGATCATATGATGATCAGTGATGATATTGTGGCGTCATTTCAAACAAATCAACATTAAAACGGTAGCGAGTCAGAGGTGTCAGCTGAGTCTGAGAGAGAGAGAGAGAGACAGAGCAGAGTCAGTGTGTGTAACTTTTCCATCAGGTTCTGGGTTCACAAATAAGCTACACAATTATTTTATATAGTCAACCGCTCATAGTGATGACCGGGACGAACGTGATCACTTGAAGTTTCCACAGTAGAATCTATTCACTTCCTATCCTCTTCCTCTGACAATGATTCATTGACGGAAAAAACGTCAATGATCTGAATATCTTTAATTTATTATCTAGGGCAGCAGGGCTCCATCTGATTGGCTAAATATATTGACATGCAGAGCTTAAGTACATGGCGCATTGAACACCATTCATCACAGTTTAAGCCGTCTTTTACGATAGGTATTGTTATTGACGTTTTCTCAAAGCTGGTGAAAGTAGAACTCAGGCAGCAGCTGATGCAGAAGATTTTATTGTGGACTCGATGCATTGAGGAGAGCAGAAGGTTGAACAATATACAAACGCTAACAGAGTAACATGAGCAATTGTCACCCCCAAGTCTGAAGATGTCTCCCACAGCTTCCACATATATCTTCCTCTACTTGCGTCACCCATTCTAACAGCACATCCATGAAAGGCTAGAATTGCTGTCACTCTCTATGTTACATGTAGGTGTTCACATCCTATTGGATAGTAAAAGGGATAGTTCACCCAGAAATGAAAATTGACTCATTATCTACTCACCACTATTCCGATGGAGGGGTGGGTGAAGTGTTTGAGTCCACAAAACACTTCTGGATTCTCAGGGGGTAAACTTTGTTAGAGCAGAAGTCAATGGTGAGTCCTTCTTCAGACGTAATAAAACAACAGAAAAACCATAACATGCCTCAATACTGCTCCTGTGGTGTCAAAGTATCCAGAAGCCCCAACCTTAATTTTCGACTAAAAACGAGGTTTTAACCCTAAATATCTGCTGATATCTTCCGACGAGGTGCATTCTGGGACCATCGGAAATGCTAACGTCCATTAGCTTAGCCACTTCTGGTGGACTTTTAGGCTTAAAACACGGTGGAAATGACCTTGTTTCGAGTCGAATTTGAACGTCAGGGCTTGCGGAAACTTGGATGACACCACACGAGCAGTATGGAGGCATGTTATGGTTTTTCTGTTGTTTTATTACGTCTGAAGATAGGTCACTAATCAGCTACACTGTTTACCCCTGAAACTCCAAAAGTGTTGTGTGGACTCAAACACTCCTGACCTTGGGTACTGCTTGGAGAAAGAAGGGAGTATGTGTAGAACGAAAACAGGTCCCACTCTTGTAATGGTGTACAGAAGTAATATACACTATATACACACGTTGATATCGCGATGATGATAAATTTCGATATATCGTGCAGCTCTACTTTTAGGCATATAGATGGGATAAACAGATTAAAAAAACAAGATACAATTCGTTAATTTGTGAGCTTTAGAGGTACTGGTGGTGGGTTGCAACCTCTGCACAGATGAGTCAAAAAAATCCATCCTGAGGGAGAGCTGCATGTGCATATAGATAATTACTGTAGGTATAAATCCTAAAGTTAATGCTGTTAATTAAATCCCAGAATCAGCAGTTTATTTTCATAAGTTATAACTTCCTGCTCCTACACTGGAGGAGGTCAGAGGCACACAAGTGACACCAATACGCGTATGCATTTATATCATTGTGTAATAAACTCTCTAATAGTCAGGTTCTTTTTGTGTACTTTGGTACAGCGGTACTTTCCAGGGACTAGATCTCAGTTTCTGCTTTTGCTACATAGCCAATGGTAGCATTAACAGCTGACTACTTAGCAATCTAACAGAAACATTATGAGTCCAGGATACTTTACTGTCCAAGAGCTGCATCCATATGAAAAGCAACGCCAATGCTAACGCCTGATTTGTTTTTATTTCTATCACTTCTTTGCTTCTACTCATGCTAACCAGTGAGCCCTGGTCGGGTCAGCCCCGTCTTTCCAGTGTACAAATATGCCATTATTTGAATATAAAAAGATACAAATACATACAAATGCAAATATGCAATTATTTATATGCATTTAGAGGTGAGGGGTAAATGAGCAGTGCTGTCTGATGCCTGTGAGGCTAGTTGATGTGAGCCCTCTAAGCTGCAGCCAAGCATTAGAGCATTATTGGGTCAGTGCCTACTTTGTCCCATCCAATCAATTCCCCCAGTGTTACAATGGGGCCCCGGAGGGTGACTGTAAGATGGGTGGCTCCTGTTCTGGGAGGACTGGAGCTAGCTAAATCAACAGACAGGAACATGCCTGGGTGCTAGTATACTGGTTATTTATTTCAATAGTTACCTTGTGTTTCTTCTAATTACGTTTTGCACCAACATATGCCAGAAAGGTGTCCCATCTATTCTGTAATTTTGCATTCCTTAGTTATAGTGTTGTCATACTCACACAATAATCAAGCCCTAAAACCAAACATCCATAAAATGCATTTTATTATCAGGTTGCCCCCATAATAGAGCTGTAACAATACGCCGAATCCACGGTTTGGTTTGGACCTTGGTTTTTGAGCCACAGAGCTCGCTACCACATCTTCCCTCTGCCAATGTCTTATAAACTGTATATAAGTCTTATTTGAGTAGGTGTCTACATCTCAGTTTGGTATAATCTACAGCTTTGAGCTCTTCCAAAATTGCTATTGCAAAGACTGCAAAGTCTGAAGACCGATGGACTAAAGCCTGGAAAACCAGCCACAAGCACCATCATCGATTCCATCCGACATCAAATGTCCCACCAAAGCAAAGCAGCTGCCTTAGCATTAAAGAGGTTAGTGCAATATACAGTGGTGTTGAGTCATTTACGATGGCCGTGAATTATTCTATGATTTATTGGCATCCTGACACCTGTGGCTTGAACTAGTCTCTCTTCATAGATTCCAAGACTATGCAGATTTGCAAATGCCCAAAAATGCTCACCCTTCCCTCTGGTGGACAAGTTCCAGCCTTAGTCATAGTATCACTAGTCGTCCTATCACTGTGGCCACACCAAAATGAAAAAACGACCAGTCGACCGGTGGTCAACTTTGTGTCTAGACAATGGCCTGCCACAACCACAAGTAAGCAGTCAATTACACAATTGATGCAAACAGGCAATATTAGATCATTTAGATACACTGAGGTGTGAGTGTAATCCCTTCCAAGCGTATTAAGCAGTGCAATACCATACATTATCTCAAGGCCCATTACATAGTAAGGTCGAGACCTTAAAAATGATCGAGAAACCCAACAGTTCCAACAATGAGCAAACACTTTGGGGACTGTGGAGAAAAAAAAAGTCCCTTTTAACTGTAAAGAAAGCCACTTAAAAACAAGTCAGAAAACATTGTTACTTTCATTTTCTGTAGTCAAGTAAAAGTAGATAGACAATACCACAGTAATTATAACCACACCTTCGGCAAACAAATGTTGCATGCTGGAACTGCAAATAGCTGTGAGGAATCCGGTACAATAGACTTAGATAATCAGAGAAAAGAAGACAGACCAGTTTACATGAGCAGCATGTGTGTCTATTTCTGGTTTGAATAAGGTCAAGCGCTTCACTGACTGAGACTGAGATGTATTCATTAGCTGTCTGACGCCCACCTCGAGAGGATCAATCTGTGAGTCTGGTTGATATGTTTTGCCTTCTGACACTGTTTCTTCCTTCTTCACTTAAGGTTCTACTTTCACACTTGTCTGAGGTCAATAAAGTGTGTAATTTGCAAAGCAGGCTACTCCAGGGGTGTTGCCTGGCTTGGCTGTAGCCTTGGACGTTTTATCTTCAGCCCAGAATAATTTGCCCGTCGCCACTTTCACTGGTACATCACTTTGCCACTGAACATCAACTAGAGTTTTGGGAAATTCTAGATTCTTGGGTGCATCGCGATGCAGATGTGAACGACGCTGCATCGATGCAGAGACAGAACATAATCGTTTCATGTTTTCCGCTGCATTAATTGTTTGAGCAGTTTCCCACCGCTGCTTCAGGATCAGACAGACGCACATTAAAGCTCTGGTCGTCCTGTGTCAGAGTCTCTGTCGGAGTCTGCTTCCTCCTCACTCCTCTGACCTTCGCTCACTTTACACTTTAACATTAAACACCAGCACTGATCATCAAGTTATTAGGACTAGAATAGTACTTGACATTTACTTTGTGTTTGTTTGATTCGCTCTTGAGTTCATGAGATACATGTTTAAACCTGCTACACAACACTAGACAAAACATAAGAGTTAAAGTGCCGGGAACGATACAGAGTCATGATCCTACATCCTTGATTAATAACTAAATACATGTGGTTATCAGTTCATGTGTGAAGAGGGACAGAGACGACCAGACCCTCACACACACACACACTCCTGCAGACAGAAGTTCTTCCAGCGGATTACGACGTAACGCAGTGTTTTAACTTTACTGTTGCAGAAGAAGCGACGCCCCGTTTATCCAGGAACATAAATATGAATTCAGCAGGATTTTTATTAAGACCAGTTCTAAGTGTGAGTGATTAGAGAACATCAGAGGAGCAGAGTCAACTGTTGATCAGCCGAGTAATGCGCCTCAGTGCAGTGGTGGGGGGCAGGTGGGGCCACCTTGATAGAGTAAAGGCTATAATCAGACTTTGTTCTTTTAAGCCTTAGGTGCAGCACATAAGTCTAAACTGAATGAATGTCAAATCAGTGTGAAGAGCACTGAAAGTGAAGAGAGCTTACTGTTGTATTCAGATTTTTGAAATGAAAACCATGTTTTGTAAATTCCAGCACAATTGTAATAATGGTAACAGTCTATAATACTTTTTAAAGCACTTTCTAAATAAAAACGTTCGTATTTGTCTGACAGATTTTATTAAGTGATATTATTTAGGGGTAATTTTAATCTCAAAAAGTATTGCTACCATTTTGCTGTGGTCTCTGGGCTGAAATATTTAAATTGAACTACACCTGACACCGTCAGATACAGGCTAGTTAACTGTAGTTCAAGTTTTAAAGAAAAATAACTTGTTAGACTGATTATTGTTAGTTGTTTACAAACAAACAGACACACAGGGGTAAAATATAACCTCATTGGCGGAGGTAATAATGTTGCTAAATATTGGTGTTTCCAAGTAACTTGCCTCACATTGCTTTGGGCCACAAAGCCAGGAAAGTCCCCTGAAGAGGGTTAAACAGTTCTTTAAAGGTCCAGTGTGTAAGATTTATGTGAAAGGGATCTATTGAAAGAAACTGAATATAAAATAATCCTAGTGATGTTTTCACTAGTGGGTTTCTTTACCCCAGAATAAGCCCTTTATATTTGGATACTATATATTTACATCAGGGGCGGGTCCTCTCTACGGAGGCCACCTTGTTTTTTACAGTCCTCCAAACTGAACAAACTAAACACCTTTTAAGTTTTTATGACAACTGAAGGCTGAGGTTCAGTCTCATGTCTCAAGGGGTCGGCAAGGTGAGGGTTTTTCAGCTGCAATATGAAACTTCACCAATAGATTTCACTAAATTCTACACACTGAACCTTTAAAGTTACACACTCAATACGACGGTATTTATAATGATATATTTAGATATTAGCAATACTACACATATTGTGATATAGTCTAATATGTACATCCCATATTATACCTTCTTAAGGAAGGTGGCTGCGCACAGCCAAAGCATGGACTCACCTGAAGAGCAAGCTGAAGCCCAAAAAATCTACAACGATCATCGAGCATAGGTCCCCGATAGGCGGACAGCGGTCCAAACCGGACCCAGACCTGTTATTATATTGTGACGGACCGATTATATTTTAACATGCTCAGCTTTTCTCGCATCTATGGTAGTCTTATTTTAAGCTGCGCATCTTTTTCCGTCTTTACGGTAGTAAATCCTGACACCACAAGGTAGAGTTCACTATCACTGAACAAGAGAAAGTGGGAACAAAGAGAAAAGTGTTAAAGCTGTTTTGTTGTTAATATTTGGTGAGATTGTTTATATGTGTGTGTTATATATTAAGAGAGAAAAAAGAACAGAGAAAACTCAAATTACATCATTTATAAAAAAATTCTAAAATTACACATTATTTTAAGGTGCCTTTTTCAAAATCTCTTTATTTTGTTTTTAAATGCAAACCTTATTTTACTAGAAACGAAAAAAGAACATTTATTTTACTAAAATGTTATTACTAGAGTACCCTCCAGTTCAATGTTTAAATTAATAATAAACATTGATGAAATACGATTGAATTGTACTTTCTTTATTTTATTTGACAGTCGGTTTTTGACTTCATACAGACATTGATAATAACTACTAGGCTACTTCAAGATTCTTTTTTTAATACACTGCAAAACTTGAATTGCACAAATGTTATTTTGGAGAGATATGGGACTGTAAAAAGCAGATTAGCAGTTCAGACTGGGCTATTTTTTGTTGTGAAATAATGCATTGCAGTGCATATTTTGTTTTTGTCAAAGTTGTTTGTATTTAAGATAAGATGATTAAATAAATATAAATGACACGTTTTTTTTAATACATTTTTGATAAATTCATTATTATATAAATCGTGTAAAGAAAAATAATCGTTAGATTAAATCGAAAAATTTGACGTTAGATGAATCGATTAATTGACAAAATAATCGTTAGATTAAATCGAAAAATTTGCCGTTAGATGAATCGATAAAATAATAATCGATAGGTGCAGCCTTAGCCGGGAGTAAGATGAAGTTCCTAGTCAACATCTGCTTGTTAGAACAACATTTTACTTGCATGCTTTTGAAGTGCATCGTGGAGCGGAATTCACCCCAAATGGATATTGAAAAGCTATTTGTTGATTTTGTTTATCTAACGTTAGCTCTGTGTGTGTGTATGTGTGTGTGCGTGTTTTCTTGTTGGAAAGGCGTTCATAACGGGATTGTTGTTTGTGGGTTTTGGCAGCCAGCAGTCAGTGCTGTGTACCGACACTGAATCTTTTTGTGATAGGGAGTACCGGACCTTTCTGGCTTACTTTCATCCCTGCTACTTCTTCAAACAACTGGTGTGAGCAGTGTATATTTTTAAGCTAGTCCTGAATTGGAATATGTAATCTGTATCTGTAACAAAGCTCTGTGCTCAGACGTCCGTTTCTACAAGCTGCAACACATTGACTCCTCATCAGTTTCCATTGGTGCACATTTACCACAGTGGCACCACCAATTGACCCTAGTATGATGCAGCTCTGCACCGCTTTCCTCACGTGCACAGCCCTAGATCCAGACGTGCTCTCTGTGCACCTAAACAGAACAGTTTATGCTTATTGTTGAATTGCCGGAGAAGCTGTTTAGAGCCCCCACACATCCAGAAGCACCTTAAACTCTGTGTAGCAGCAAAGACTCAGTTATGGCATGTGTAGTATCTGAAAATACAGGATAAAGGACATGTTTATGTGTTATATGTAAATATACATATAACACATAAACAACACACACACACAACACACACACACACACACACACACACACACACACACACACACAAGAGTTTGTTTTAGTGTAGACCTAAGGAAGCTCAAGGGATCAAGGAAATATAGCTCATGTCCATTGGGAGGCAGTAGAGCTGCAGTACCAGGGAGCTATTCCTCAGGAAGGGGGGGTGTCTCTCCACTGAGGATGCGTGTGGACGTGCTGACGTGCTGCATCAGTGCTGTCCTACAAAGGGCTTTGAGAGACAGGTTTAGGACATTACATGGATACCCCTCTCACCAGAACTGTTTATTTTGGGAATAGAGGTAGGATGGTAAACATTATATGTTTAGATATATTTACAAGTATATGTTTTTTATGGACAGTTACATTATATTAAATCATATTTATAGACTTTTTATTTTTGCCTGAATGTGTTCAATTTAATCAATTGTTTTATGGAGGAAATCTCATCGAAGCATGGGTTTCACACATTGTGGATGCACAAATGTATCTTACACTTATGCAACCTTAATTTTGCTGCATTTTATTATGACATCCATCAGTCCGCATCGGCTTTAAAAGATCTTGCTCAGAGATATGGCTGTGAAGCAGCAGGGAACCAGTTGCGTTACTTTTTCCACTTGCCTGTAATTTTTTTCTTGAGGACATTGGTCAGTGATGAAAGTAATACTTCAACTTCCTCTTCAAGTAACAGCTCAAATTGTGATATGCTCAGTCATTTTGTGGAATAAAAAGCTCAGGTAGTTTAAGACAAATGAATACACAGACTTGATTTTATAGTTATAATTCTGACAGAGCTCCTCCAACTCTTATCTTAAACATAGACACACACATAGTAACCAATAAACAGACGATGCTGCTGCAACATCAGTTTACACATTTGCATGAATTTGCTTTATCTAGTGAGATCTAAAAATAAACCATATGAATACTGTTCACCACATGTTCAGGAGTAATAGTAAATATTGCATTATTATACGACTGTGTGTTTTGAGTAGAAATGTGGAAATTCTATCTGAAGCTTCACTTAGGAATCAAATGGAATTTTGTTATACAACAGTTTGATTTGCACATTGTTTTACGGGTGTTTTAATGAAAGCTGTGATCTGTAGTTATGCTCGCTGGAGCAGAGAGGGTTTGTTATGATTCATTTCCCATGTGTGTTGTTGGAGATCTCACAGGTTGCTTATTTAAGCTTGTGTGTTAATGTGCAACTTCTCATTTTTGTAGACTGTGTTGTATAATTTAAAAAAAGCTTGAATAGATTGAGTCCCAGTACTCTAGACGAAGCTGGAATACATTCTCTCAGCTCCACTGCGATGTCTGCACATACAAGTCAGTGTGTTTATGTTGGTTTTCTTCCTCTGGCATCCAAATGGGCCAAAACACAATATTAGACAGCAGCCCAGGTAACCACAGGCCACAATGTCAGTTGTTTAGATATCACACTTTGATTTGAGGATTACTTTGTTCTCAAGAAATAAAAAAATTCAGATTCATTACCTGCACCGTCAAGGTTATGCTTTCATCTGCATCTGCTTGTATGTCTATCTGTTAAAGAGGCAGTGTGGAAGATTTCTAAGCTCTCTTTGCAAAAAATGTATCTAAGTTATATTAACTGTGTAGTGAGCCTACTATAAGAAAAGACATATAAAATAAGAAAAGACGTTGAATGAAAGATAATACTTGTAAATTATCAACAGAAAAAACAAGTCATCAAAGAAGTCAAAGTGAAACTGAAAGTAAAATGAAACAGGATATGAGACAGAAAGGAGGATACACATTGAGGTTTCTCCAGGATGGAAAAGTACTGAGAGACAAAGTTTCAGAATGACGCCAAAGTCTCCAGTTTTCTGTTGAACAGGTAATTTACAACATCAATATAAATTAATAATGTTGTTTGACCGGAAATACAATGTTTGTTGGTATAGTAACATTAACATTGTTACAAATGGATTCATATAGTTAACTATTCATGCCTAAGATCATAGTAGTAATTGTTGTGACATCCTAGATTTAATTATTTTAATTTATTTTGTTTAGTGAACTTCCCACCACCTCAGGATGTAAAATAATATATTACAGGACAAGACAACTGTGTCACGGTATCACTTATTTTCTTAATGTGCTTTTACAGCTTTCTGACCCTGATACATCAACACCAATGAAAGAAAAACCTTATTCAGATACGGCTTTGTTCCGCAATAGAGTTTCCCACTGGAACACAGGCAAGTCAATGCATTGAAAAATTGTAATGTCAATTTTCTAATGTTTCATTATCAACAAAAAGTTTATTTCTTCCATTCTTTGTTACTTTCTCTCCTTTCTGACCGTCATTTTAGCATATCTATAAAAACAAAGTTTTAAATGCTTTAGTATTATAATATTATGTTTGTTTTCACAGCTTCCATCTGCAAGTGTTTACTTACAGGCACAATCACTGTTCAAAGTTGTTAACATGTATATCAGATATTGAATAGTTGAAAACTGTGATTTCAGCTTCAGAAGACAAAACAAAAAGAATGCCTGATGCATACACCTAAGAGCTGCAAGCAAGAGAAGGAGGAGCCTTCGTCCAGATGACACCTGAGGACGAGGATTGGTGCCCTTCTCACCTGCACCATCCACAAGTAAGGAGAATATAGGTAATGTTTTGTTTTTTTGTCTTTCTAGTGGAAAACAAACCCTGTAAGTCATACTCATATTAGCATTGCTTTTGCAACACTGGATAAAAATGTAAAATATTATATTAATAAGAATCCTAACTGTTTTCCACAGGACCACTAATCCATGCAGCTTTTGATGTGGAATGATCCAGATGGGAGGTCACCATTCATCCTTGATGGCAAAGCTGAATCATGGTGCCTCTCGGGCACACCAACATGTGTTAAAAAAATCTGTTTATGTATATAATATATATATACAAAATAAATACAGCAAATCAGTTTAATGTCCCTTTTATTATTGCACTTTTCATTTCAGTGTACAAATATTTATGGTGGGCAATATGAATATAGTCATTACAAAATAAATAAATGCAAAGCAAATGTTTACATTATACATTATAACATTAAAAAAATACAACAGAAGAAATCATTTTTGTATCCTTAATGATGTATATGCAGGTGTGAGAATACTTGTGGTACTGTATACGGTGTTGTCATCCCCAGGCTCTCTTCTAATATGGTCTAACACCGTAACATCCTTCCGGTACTGCCTGTGAATATCCATATACTTCTAGGCAGTACTGGTAGAAGTGTGTAGGTAGACAGGTAGACTCACACATTTTCAGGATTCTGACCACAGCATTTCCTCTGGCTGTCTGAAAGGTGTGTCCCTTCAGTTCATAAGAACACTGTGGCACTCCAGCAGAAGGTGGGTCACCATGTCTGCTGCTGTCAGCCCCTGTGCTGCTCCACACTCATCTCTTCAATAAGTGTCTGAAAACAAACAGATAAGGCTTTAGTCTTAGCTCTATATTATGTTGGTTATATGATCATTTCAGTTATTAAGGGTTGTAATGTTTTTTATCCCACATATGTAAAACAATAGCAAAATATTCCTACATACAAAATACACAGGTAAAATTAGTAAATATATTGATCTATAGACTCCTCATCCCTGGAGAGAAGACAGCTCGGTGAGGTCGTCCAGAATTTTGGCGCATGAGGGCCACCCTAGCGCTCCTCTCGCTCAGGAAGGGAGGGGGGAGAGAGGAACACTCAGGTTGTTGCAATTTTACAAACTTAACCTTTGAGAAGCAGAATCATGCAAAAACTGGACTTGACCTATTACCATGAAACTTGGTGGAAGGACGCATGAGGGTGTATGGATCAGGGAAGAACTCATTAAATTTTGGTCGGGATCCGGATCAAGGGGAAGTATAGGGGACTGATATTTATGAGTGATCCAAATAAGATCCGGGTCTCCTGGATTTTAATGTGTGCTCTCTGAGTGCCATCCTAATTTACTTACAGAACTACCAAAAGCTTTTGTGTCTTAGATAAAGTGATTGGTCCATATCCCTTTAATTCTTCTCTCTGTCTTTGTTCTTTTTAGGATTATGAAGTATGCCTTTTCACGCCTGTACAACCATGTACAGATAAACAGAAGCACCTGAAGAGCCTTCAGAAATGCTCAGCCGCACTGTGGACACATGGATTACACCATACCAGCAAAGAATAGATCCATAGATTCAGAGAGAAGCCCGGCAGAATCCTGACCACAAGATATTCACCCTGATTCAGCTGATTCAACTTGACTTTTTTTTATGTTGTGGTCATAAACATATTACTCTGTCTACCCCGTTCAAAGGCCTCCAACGTGTATCCTCCATCTGTGCCACAGGACTCTCACACTGCCTTCAGAAGGGCAATGCCAATCTTATTAAATGCTGACGCTTCCTTCAGCTCCAAGCAGGAGCTCCTGGACCTACAGGACTGCCCTGTCAGCGGCGGTCCCTCTCTGGACACCCCCAGTCCAGTGGACTCCCAGACAGGCAGCCCCATAGGCTCAGGCCCCAGCAGCCCCAGAGCTGATGGTCCCATCCGGCCTGATATTTTTACTGGGGCTTCTACAGTCCCCGGGCAGCTATATGGGGTGGAAGCCAAACCGTATGCAGAGACTCCCATGGGATTAAAGCTTAACTCCACTGACGTGGATCAGCTATGTGGCTGGGGATCTCTGACACCCAAAGCTATTCAAGTTTTCAACACCTCTCGTTGGGTTCTGATTTTCCTCTGTGCGGCTAGTTTCCTCCAGGGGATGATAGTCAACGGCTTCGTTAACACAGTGATCACAACAATTGAGAAGAGATTTGACTTGCACAGCTACCAGTCTGGCCTCATCGCCAGCTCCTACGACATTGCTGCATGCATTTGTCTGGCCTTCGTCAGTTACTTTGGTGGGACGGGGCACAAGCCTCGCTGGCTGGGATGGGGGGTGCTGATCATGGCACTGGGTTCCCTGGTGTTTTCCCTACCTCACTTCACCACACCTCCCTACGAGGTCAGTGTGCCCGAACAAACAGGAATGTGTTCTGCCAACCGTACCAGCCCGTGCCAGGACGAGCAGGGGGGAGGATTGTCCAATTATCGGTTTGTGTTCATGCTGAGCCAGTTTCTACATGGAGTGGGAGCTACACCTCTCTACACGTTAGGGGTCACATACCTGGATGAGAACGTACAGTCCAACTATGCCCCTGTGTATATAGGTGAGTGACATGAGTAATTCATTCAGCAGAGCATATTTTCATTGGATTGTTTATACCAAATATTTTAAAGCATAACTAAGAAAAATTATGACTTGGGCCAAATCCCTTTTCACCCCTTAGCCCTAATTCCCCTTCGTTTTGCACGTTCACTTGTAGGGGTAGGCTGTCCCAATACCTGTTGGGACAGAGGGGTAGGGCCAAGGGGTAGGGCAGAGGGGTAGGATATATCTATAGGCCTCGAAACGGCGATCTTTCAGACCCTCACCTTAAACGAAGGGGTACCAAGAATGCCTTGCGAATCACCGGCAAACTGGGAGAGAGACCCACAAATGTAGTATTTTATCCATTAATAAGGATTTTAAAATTACGATAATAATTGTAATGTTTTAGTTTAATATCATTTCAATGTATTATGGTCATTTTATTCACAACAACCTTTAAAAAAAAGATTGTGTCCGCGGCAGCATTAACGTGCTAGCGAACTTCTTTTTGCATGATTATCCCGTATTTGTACATAATGTCATGTCGCATCCCCCCCACGCCTCTTTGAAGCCACACGATGCACTTGATTGAACCCACGTATAGCAGCGATGTTACTGAACTTAACTGCTCCTCTAATAACAAAGCATACTGGCAGGGTTACCTACAGATCACTGCTAGCAGCCTGAAGCTGTGGGCTTTTGATTCATACGTGAAATAATGCAGCGCATCCAAGCTTTTCAATTTCAAATGTCATTAATTGACCTGCATTAGCTTAGATGTTATAGGTTTGTCACTTTAGTAACTGCAAACAATAGCATTGGTTTATTTAAGATCTCAACAATGTTATTACAATGACATCCCCGGTAAACTACGTCTCGTCATATCGACGGTTACTGATTACGTGTCGGGTTTTCGTGACGACTACTGATGATGTAACGGCTTCTTAAAGGGCTGTCCCAATTCGTAGGGGAAGAATTCTACCATTAGCCCTTGTGACTCCGTTTCAAGGGGCAAGACAACCCTCGAAAACAAGGGGTAGGGGTAGGGCCAAGGGGTGAAATGGGATTGGGCCTTGAATTAAGTTATTTTTACTTAAATGTAGTAATCTTGTTCTTCTTTGGCACCCCTTTTTTCCTTTGTGTACATATCTTGTGTATGTTTGTATTTTTTTTCTCTCTGCTGCAAAATGCAGAGGATGGTTTTCTCATTTTAAAAAGAGAAATAACTATTTGAAAGAATCTGATTTTCAAATCGCAAGAGTTATTATAATTATTACTTACATATTTAACTGTTTTATAAAAGCTGTTGCAAGTGAACATTTTATTTGTGACAGAAATTACAACTGTCTCAGGCAGACGTACTCAGCTGTAGCTACAACAGAAAAAAAAACTTTAGCCTGTTCGATTAATATGTTCCTACGTATGTCTGCACTATTTCTTCACCTCTTACATATTTGTAATTATTAAATTCGAAACATCATCAACCATATTATCTGAAAATCCCCTATCAAAAAAATGTGAAAAATGTAATCTTCTTACTTATGGGCCAATATTACTGCATAAGCACCCATCCTTCAACTCACGGAGGGTCATGACCTCTGGGTAAGAACCACAGATTATACCTTAGTCATTTTTGTTTCCTAGTTGTATGTGTGAAAGTACTCTATGTTGTGAATTGATTGAATGTGTGCTGTGGCACTTTCCCTCGGATCAGATAGAGTGCTAATCCGTCTCCCTCATGACACTATGTAGTGCAATGACTCTATGAAGCAGCAACCATACAGATGGGTTCTCTCTCTTACTGACAATGGGAGGAAGAAGCTTATTGGGTGTTTTTAACTAATTGGGCCTTGTGTGTGCTCATAAATGCAGAGGAAAAGCTGCTGACTGTCTCCTTTACCCTCACCAACACAGTGCCATTTCCTTGTTGTTTTGCCATCACCAGAGACACTCATATTCACACATCAGCATTCTCTCTCAACAGCTGTAGTTCAAAACATGCCTAAGCACTTTGCCCATTTCAAATAGCAGCACAGTACAGTGTGAGGAAATGCTTACACCAAAACACACAAACTCAGTTTCTCACTTCAATCCACTATTTTTTTCATGAAACATGAACTTTGTAGATACAGAGTGTAAAGAACAATGGGTCTTTCCTGTAGGAGAAATAACAGGAAACAGGAAGTACACAGTGACTGTAAGGACACACCCGTGGCCTGACTCTTTGCTCTCTCTCTCTTTCTCTCTCTGTTACTCTCGCTCTTTACAGGAATCTTTTACACTGCAAGCATCTTGGGTCCTGCTGCAGGCTATATGCTGGGAGGTTTCTTCCTGAATATCTACGAAGAGATCCATCTAATGTGAGTCTGCTGTTAATCGCAGACTCAACTAGAAAAGCACTAGTAGTGCTGACAAAAACCAGAGTAAAATAATAAAAAATAATATTAAAAAAACTATTAAATAAATAGGTAATACATTTTTTTTTAATCAACTATTTAGTAATAAATACGTTAATAATTTATTATGTAAATGATATGTATATATATATATATAAAATAATTACAGGACTGAGATGACTCCAGACAACCCTCTGTGGGTCGGGGCTTGGTGGATCGGCTTCCTTGCAGGAGGAGCGGCAGGTGTACTGGTAGCTTTCCCTATCCTAGGCTACCCACGTCAGCTACCAGGTACCACTCCTTTCCACCCTCCCATTGCACAAACACACCCACACACTCCCTTTCTCTTTCACATTCTTACAGTGAAGTAAAGAAGCATAAGAGCAGTCATATTAATGAGTTTCTCTCCTATCTTTATCTTTATAGAGTGCAGTCTTCTTATTTTGAGAGCATCATTTACTCATTTCACATTTAGATTTTATTAAATCAAACTTCAACTTGCCCTCACTTATATGCACAGATTTGCTCTGCTCCAGCTCAGAACTGTTTATCTGCTCTCACGTAAACTGTCGCTGCACTAAATGTCGTGTGCTTCAGTTTGAGTACTTCTCATCCCACGCTGCTTGTGCCCGTTTGCCAAACATCTACTCAGACATTTTTGTGAAATGACCTAAGAATTTTCCACCCAACATGATACCATGATATGAGTGTACAGTTTACAACAGTTTTGAGCAGGAGCAGAGGAAATTTACTCATGGGCTGGGGCTGTTTGAGGGAGAGGACAGGGTTTTCAGTAAACACATTACAGAAACTGAACATGTAACAAAGAAGCAATGCTCCCAAAATGAAAGACCTCGTGAATAAAAAAAGGAAATAAACTTCACATCAATAATATTAAGGTTCTTGACTGTCCAGTTTCAACTTGTCATTTATTTACTCTGACTCTTCCTGCAGGCTCTCAGGAGTACATGGCAATGCGGGTGTCTGAGGCCCACCAGCTTAAGGACGGAAGCAACAACACAGCATCAGACCCTCAGTTTGGCAAATCAGTCAAAGACATGCCAAGGTAGTAGACTTACCTCCATAACCAAAGGGCAGTAGAGGAGGTGTTATGGGTATAGTGTAGACGGGTTTTTGTTTGTTCATGAGAGCATCAGCTTTTTTGCGCCATTAATTGCACCCGAAATAGAGTCAAAATTAAAGATTTGACTGACTTACAACTGCGATGAGATCTTTATTACTGCTACTTCCACTGCAACCGCTGCAACTGCTCCTCATGTCAGTAAATGGGCAGAGCTACAATAAGTAAAGCGTCAGCTCAATGAAATGTAATGTTATGTCTATTCTTCACATCAATTCAAATACCAAAGGACACATTTTTCACGTTCTCTGTCAGGCATGTTTAGCTTACTACAGTGTTTACTATAAGCTCAGCACTCACAGTGTGATGTTATGTCTTAAGCACTGGGGATTACAGACCATAATCACGGCACATTATGCAACATAATGATGATTTATCTTTGGATCTTGTGATCTATTAGAAACGTCTCCAGGCTGTTGAGATTAGAGTGGACTGAAAGTTCATTCAGTGGTGGTGCTCACACTGCTGCCTCTTACCGTCTCTCACGCTCTCCCTCCACAGATCGGTGCTGCTGCTCTTAAAGAATCCCACTTTCCTGTTTCTGTGCTTGGCTGGAGCCACTGAGGCCATCATCATCACTGGCATGTCCACCTTTAGTCCAAAGTTCTTGGAGTCTCAGCTCAGTCTCAGTGCATCAGAGGCCGCTACATTGTTTGGTAAGGGACAGATAAAGACGTAAAATCAAGTGTAAACCTTCAATCAGAGAGCCTCAGACTATTGAAAACCCATCTGTCCCCTTGGAGATGTTGGCGACATTAAACATGTAGAAACATAATTAGCTGTTGTAAGGTTTTTAGGTTGGTTCAATCATTTATTTGTATTCCAGAAAATGATTTTGGTGACAGTCAGTTGCTGGAGGCATTATGTTTCTATACAATGCCTTGACGGAATTTCTTCGAATTTGGTTGAACCGTTTAGTGGGTATCATGGATGATGAGATTTTACATCTTGGTGGTTAACGATCAAGGTCACTCTGACCTGACAAAACAGATTATTTTCTTGGGAGGGAAACATCTTAGGAACTTGGGTAAAAAAGTTCACTTTGACTCGTGTCATCTTAAGAACGCTTTGAGAAAATCCATTCAAATCTGGTACTCTTCCACTCATGGATTAACTGATTTGATTTTGGTTGGAGAAGGGTCAAGATCAGGATGGCCTCACAAAACATGTTTTTGTCCTCTTGGACATAATATCTCAAGTCTGCCTTTAGGGAATTTCTTTAACATTTATATCAGTTGTGACTTGGACTCAAAGATGAACTGATTAGATGTCAAGGTCAAGGTCATGATGACCTCATATGAGTCTGAAATGTTTTATGTAGACTGAAACTGCACTGGCAGGGTGGTAACTGTAGTTCCTATACAACATGTGCTGAATCCATTGAATGCCATTATTATGACATTCATCATTTTTTTCTTAATTCTTAATTCATCATATTCTGGCCTATGAGTGAGACAGCAGCCTGACAGCGTGGGTCTTTATTCTCTTTCCCCTCTCCAGGATACATGGTGGTACCAGCAGGAGGTGGTGGCACCTTCCTGGGCGGCTACATCGTGAAAAGGCTGAAGCTGCGTTGTAGAGGTATCATTCACTTCTGCATTATGTGCACAGTGCTCGGCCTGCTCACCGTCTTCGTCTTTCTCATCCACTGCCCAAACGTGCCAATGGCTGGTGTCACTGCACCGTACCATTTTGGTCTCATGGAGCAACACCAACTGGACCAGTACGAACACCTGTATGACAAACCCAGCAACCTGCACCATAGAAACAGGTGAACAGTGTTTATTTACGTACATCCATTTAACCCAATTGATGTAAAGAGTAATCATAGGTTTCATTACATTTACCAAGATGTCCTGATGTAGTTTTAATCATGCCCACGTTTACAGTAGTGACTTCAGAAGATATTTATTATCACAGAGCAAAAATGAGAAATCATTCACAAGCACATTCCTACCGACTAATGACTTGTTTGCCCTCTCTCCCTGTTTGTATTGTCTGTTTGTTTGCATCTGTCTCTCTCACGCTTATTCTGTTATGATCCCCCCCCTTCATCCTTGTCACTTCTGTCTGTCCTTCCCTTCATGTCTGAAGCTCTTCTATCGAGCAGGACCTGACAGTGGGCTGTAATGCAGACTGTGGCTGTGTCAGAGAGCTGTATAACCCTGTGTGTGGGGCAGACGGTGTGATGTATTACTCCCCCTGCCACGCTGGCTGCAGCTCCATCAACCACACCCAATACTCCACTGGCCGACAGGTACAGTACTCACAGTGCTCATGTCATTTTACTTCTGAGGATCTAAGGCAGTTTGGGCAACTTCAAACAGCCAACGAGGGGAAATATACAGTTGTATATTGTTGTTGTTTTTGCTGTTGTTAATGGACAGTGACACTTCGACAAATTGGGGACACCTCCACGTACCACCCTACCGTTCAGACTCTATTTTGTGCGTACACCACTTGTTGGGATCTATAAAAACAAACTTGACGGGAGAATGTGTGCACCTGTCCGCAACCTTTAACCCATGCGTACAAACATTTTAGAGACAGGAAAGTGGTGATGCAGACGTGAGGAGGTGAATTGAAGAAGATTATTGATCCACTTCATCATTAACATTGAAACCAACAGCGTTAGTTGTGCTCGTGCGACATTAACTGCTCCATAAGAATCTACGATATAAAACAACTAAAGTAAATTATAGTAAAATAGCAAAAAATAACAGTTACAGAACCAAAGGATTAATAGTTTTAATAACATCTTCTATAACACTGTGCCTGTATCACGAGTGCGACTGTAGTTTTCATATATTATATAAACTTCCATTTCCAAATTAGAATGCTGTAATCATAAATACTTTGTTGACACGTGTGCGTAATGCTGCGTGATGGATGCACCGACACTGATAGAGGAGTTAAGAGAATGGAAGGATGAGGAGGAAACGAGTATTCAGAGATCACATATATTTTTTGTCCCATGAGGATGACTAATCAGCTTCTATAGATCTGTGATCTTGGATCTTTGTGCTGAACTGAGACTGTATTACAGAGACTGACCCGACAGTACCGAACCATCCGAGTAAAAATTCTCACTTCTCTGTGTTAATTAGCCGAAAAGTATGTGTATTGATACGAATAACACCGTATAATATTTACCTTTCTGCTTAAAGCACCTTTTCGGAAATGTTTCTGTTAAATTTTATAGATTGGGGATATCACAGCTGTCTCTGAATTTTATAATGCATGCAGTTTTGAATGCTTAAAATATGTACAGGCAATACAACAAGTCCCCTCACATTCTGACGATGAGAAACATTTACATTTTTTGCATCCACCTTTAAATCTGGCAACTTTTTTATTTCAGGCACGGCCCTCTATCGTATTCACTCTCACTCGTTGCATTAACAGCATTAGCAACACGCTAGCACTTAGTGCATTTCCTTGACATCACTGCTGTGGCCACTAAACAATCCGTCTTTCTTCACCTTCCTTCACAATAACGCTTGTCTTCTTCTTCTCATCGCTTGATGCCATGATTCACTATAAAAAGCGATATGGTCAGTAGAATAATGAAATATTCACGAGATGCTTTGCATTGACAATTTATGGTTGAATGTGAGTGTGTAGAGGACGGACTTTGAGGCAGATCCACATGCGCACGTTTCCAGGTGGAGTGTGATTTATAAAGGGAAAATTGCCTTCAATATTTTTTTGCGTAGGTAGACTTTAACAATCTTAAGCAATGTTTTATAAATGAGGCCCCTGATGATTATTGACATCACTGTGTGTATTATTCTTACACTGCAGTATGACACTGTGCCACACAGTAAGTGGTGAACAAAATATTCAGTAAGTTTACTTAAGTACTCTGTATATGTACAAATACAACTTTTTCAACATAATATAATCTTATAATTATATTAATATATATTATATATAAAACCCAAGTGCAGCATCTAATTGCTCAGTTGCATCAATTAGTCCAATGATTTCACATCTTGCTAAATAATATTCTGTCAGCAGCCCGTAAATAACTTCACAAGAAGCTTTTAGCCACTGTTTAGAGGAGGTGTCTGTATATCTGCTCATGGTGTGTGTGTTTTCAGGTGTATTCTGGATGTAGCTGTGTGGTGGGGAACGCGTCCTGGGGCAAGGCAGGCTTTGCTCTGGCAGGGAAGTGTGACAGCTCCTGCCAACACATGCCGGTCCTCCTGTCCTTCATCTTCCTCATCATCTTCTTTACGTTCCTCTGTAGCATCCCAGCGCTCACCGCCACACTCAGGTAGTTGGCCACATTGAAATAATTAAAAAAAAGGTGCCTGAGGTGTAGATTCTGGTTGTAGCCTCCATAGTAAGGTTAATTAAAAATGACCTCTCTTTCAGTATATTTTTGTTATTACTCATTAAAACCAATTTTAATAATGTTGAAGAACATTGCTCATGAAAAACACACAGAGGCTGAATTGCAGTGGAAAGGTTTGTTTATTCCAGAAAGAACTACATCTCTTATACTGACCTGTGCAGACGTGTACTGACGTGCGCGAGTGCACGCCACATTTCCAGTCTCACTTAGTGTGTACGTGTATATCTCTCTGTCGAGCCATTTGTGTGTGGAACTTTTACAAGTGTCTTGGCCAGACAGGGCTACAACTGGGAGTTAGTTTTTCCCGTACTGCACTTTGGCAATGGGTCCAACCCTTTAGTTTGTTTCTCCCATTTTTCAGACATCTTTTCATTGTCTGTTTTCTTTGATGGATATTTTATGCCCACAACAACTAATGGTGTACCCATATTGTTGCTGTATTCTTGAATTTAGATTTAATTATAGGTTTTATTAATTTTAGCAACTCTTGTGATTTAAATATTTTGACTGCAGGCTGTTTTATATTTAAACCCAGGTTACTGTGGGTAACTGTGATTTCACAATGCACTGATGAACTACAATTTCTATCTTTTTCCTTAGTTGTGCACACAGGGTTTAACAACACAAAGAACACAGGATGATACAAAGCAAGGGCAGTACTATGTTTTTCTAGCTTTTATAATAAAAAACTCTTATAGCACTATATTTTGGGCATATAGTGTGTATCATTTAATTGTTATACACTTTAATACAACTGCAGCTCCACAGACACAGAGACACTTAAAAAGAAAAGTCAGGCGGGCTCACAGAAACTTGAAGCAGCGAGGAGGGAGGGGAATAGGCCGCACCCCCTTAACTTTCTTCTTTCTCCTTGTCTTGTTCTGACCAGCAATGCGTACTCTGTCTCGGCAATGCACCACGCCCTACTCACCGACTCTCAATGTCACACAGTGCAATCTCCCCTAAACTTATAACACAACCTCTTCAAATTCACTTGAAAGGGCAATATACTCACAAAATACAAATATAAACGAAAACGACTGCTCTGTCGATCGACCTTTAATATAAAGCTGCATCAGCATGCAGCCGACACTGACTTTATGTGTCCCAACGACACAGACTACAAACAGCAGTCTCAACCTGGAAACACATTCCTCAGCCACACCCAATGGTGATCTGCTCAACAATACAGTGCTCCAAACAAAGGATATCAAAACCAATACAAGCATTCACAAACTTTGTCAAAATTTAAAGCAGCATTTGATGTTACAAATCAACAAACTCAGAGCAGCATCAAGTGTTACAGTTCAGCAAAAACTCTTGAACAAACCACACTGCACAGAAAATTACAACATCCAGCAATTTGCTTGTATTACCAGGACATTCAAACACCAGATTATTATTTTTGTCATGACAATTTTGACTGTAATTTTAAGAGAAGTGATTTTAATAACTAACTATTACATGTTTTTAGTTCTGATTATACTGATTATATTGATTCTAATTTTCATTTACTGTTTTTAATATCATGAACTGCTTGTTGAAACTTTAAACCTTTGAAAAGTCTCTTTTTTCGTCTCACTCTTCAACTTCGTCACACTCTCAAATACACACAGACACACAGGCAAACACACACAGTCAGCTGACTTTACACAGCTATTTTTAACTCTATTCACCGACACAATAGCAATGTATATTTAGTATTAATATTTTTGTGTGCCCTCTTGGCTTCAACAGTTCAGGTTTTTAAACGCAGCTCTCTTGGCTTAAACCCTAATTTGGTGCCTTCTTGGCTTAAATACATCGAGTATATTCGATATATCGCTCACCCCTAGTTTCACAGGTAACTAGTTTAGATGTTACTCCTTGTTCATAGTCGTGAGTTGCCCCACAAGTATTTTTACTAGGTTTCCCGTCAATGAAACGCCAGACTCTCCGGTACAGGTTAGTTTGTGACTTTATTCTTACGTCTTTCCAGACTTTTCTGGATCTCTCTCACATACTGTATACACACATACAGTACACTCGCAGTGTTCTCTCTCACAGATACGCACATACACGTGCAGTTCTCTCTTGTGATCTGGTTCGTTTCGATTTTTTCGGGGGGGGCACCAGTCACAGCACGCTACTGTTGATAAAGGGGAGAGAGTGATTATCCAACACGGACCACCTGTGCACTATCAAACTCCCTCCCTGGCACCGCTCCCAGAGCCACATCCCCCCTCTCTCCCTCCTGCAGCCGACGCTGATCACACCCCACCACCACAGCGGTACTCAGTGTATGACCAATTTTGGTGTAGTGCCCCTATCAGTACAGATGCAGTCAGACCTTATCTCACTCAACCGTTACTTGGCTTCCGGGCTTGAAACAGCTGCACTTTTTCACTCATGTGCTTATACTCTTATGTCAACCCAAGCTTGAATTTTTGTATTGCCCTCTTGGTATAAACTTTATGGGTTTCTGATTTCTGCCATCTTGGCATAAACTCATTAAGTCTACTTAACTCTACTTACAAACTTTATCAAGTCAGATTCACTTTACAGGACACAAAGGAGACTCCCCTCTTTTTTATTTATTTATTTTTTGTAGGGCCTCTTGCCCCTCTTGGGGAACATTTTTTGTGAGTGGACCCCCCTGCAAGCCTCTCTCAGTTATCAATCAATTCATTATCATATATCTATTTATTAAACTAAATATTAAGGTTCTTTTCTGGATAGTGTAAGATGCTGCTCACTGCTCCTGGGTCTGGGTGTGACTGTGAGTCTAAATCCTTTTGCCGGCCGCAAAGATGCAGTCTCTCTGCCATTATTGGGCGCACGTCAGAACACATCAGCAATATTGTTATCAAGGAGTATAAGAGATGTAGTCCTCACTGGAGTAAAATGACCTTTCCACTGCAATTCAGCCTCTTTGTTTTTTTCATGAGAAATCTTCTTCAACACCCCTGTTTATAAATGCATCTTTACTTTGAAAATTGAAAACACACCCTCCTCACCTGTGGGTATTACAGTATAGGATGTGGAATTACACTTACCCGAAACGAGAAGAGACAAAACAACTGGAATGCCCCCTGGTGGCTGGCTTGCTGAAGTATAGGTCATAAACCTTGCCTCCTCCATGTCACCAGATGGGATGTTAGCCAAAATAAAAAGTCAATGTTCTGTCGTTTTACGTAGTTCTTATCACACTGATGTATATTCAAGTTACTTATTTAATGCTATAAAACCTGTATATATAAAATAAGACCTGGTTACCACATCTCCAAACTACCATCACTATTGTGTAGATTCTGGCTCCAGATGGCATCACCAGCCTAATCATGCGTTCAGACTAATAATACAAATTTTTTGTACGATGAAATTATGAACAATTTCAAAGATGCAGTTATATGCATATTTCACCATATTCGCTTCACCTGCTTGAGTTGAAATATTTGAACCTGAGGGAAATATTTGCATAATGCAACGTCACGAAAGCCAATCAGCTTTGAGAATAAAACTTGCATGAAATGGCACCAACCCAAGCTAGCGGGTCATCTCACCAGCGAGTGGTCAGCCTCACGGATCACTACAAACGACATCCAGACACAGCTCCTGGAGAAGACAGGGACATTCCTGGAGCTGTGTGAGCCTCCAGATAGTCTAATGGACACACACACACGAGAACGGGCGAATATTCGCAGGTTGTGTTTACTAGCGTTACTGCACGGCGAATGTCACAGATCAAAGCTCGAGTTCAAGTTTTCCACAGGAAGCGAATGTTTTATTTGCACCCTCGCTTGCACAGACTGGAAGTGAATGGGAGGAAGATTCCCCACTGCTACATTTGTATGGGTGTGACCGTCCCCTTACTCACACTAGTAGCACGAGTAAACACAAATGGTTCTGCGGCAAAGCAGCTAAAGTCTCTACCCGTATCTGGGATATTTTGGCTTCATTTTGTACAGTGGGAGGAAGTGGACACATATCGTTCATCTTTATTTACAGTCTTGAGTCTGATCCACAGCCACTGCAGTGATTATATCTCCAGATAAAACAACATAATGATGATGGAACACTGAGGGATTTCCTGCCAAATGGTAGGCCTGGGTTTAATCTGAGGGCAATGCTGGCCTTTATTAAGGATAAAAAATACCTCGCTGTAAATAAAGGCTATAAAGGTGAGAGATTGGTAAAACAGTTGATCTCTTATAACAACATTTCATGAGTGACCTAGTGTCTGTTGTCGTAAGAGGCAGGGAGCCTTAGGGTGTTACTGTCAGGACAAAGTGTCAAACTGTATTGTAATGAAGTCTGATGTACAGTGTGCTTACATGTCTGACCAACACTGTGCTGTGTAGGTGTGTACCAGACAGCCAGAGATCCTTTGCACTTGGCATCCAGTGGATTCTAATTCGTGTATTTGGTAAGTAAACTTGTTTGGGTTGAGTTCAATTTACAGGCAAAGTGCTAAAAGGAGACATATGATGGTTTTTCAGTTTTTCAGAGTTAAAAAGGCTTAAAGAGTTTCAAGCCTGGAACCAGATCAACCAACAACGAAATGAATCCTGACCATAAAAGATTTGCTTTTAGAAAAATATATTAGAAAATGGAAAAAGGCTAGACTATGTACATAATTATTAGGGTGAAGGAACTACGCATCCCTTGAACCATTGTGAATTATCCCTTTCCATCAACTTTAAATTTGTCTGGATTATTTTGACTCTGTTCCTCTGCAGCATGTTTGAAATAAAAAATCATGAATTTCACAGTTTTTCCGTGAAATCACAGAGACATCGCTAATACAGCCATGGATTGTGGGTAGTGTAGTACTTCTGATGTAAATAACACAACACAAAATGCAGTTGATGAAATCATACATACATACTTGTGGCTCCTACAGAAGAATATAACATTGCTTCATTATCTTGAAGCTTGTAGTAAGTTTATCTTGGATGGTTAAGTTATTATGGCTGATACTCAAAATCTCTACTCAGAAAGTGAATGGGATTTTGACTTCCCGAACCACGCTGTTGAGCTCTGTGGGTTTGTAAAGGTCTGCAAATTCCGCACAATTGTGATGTAACGTGATTTCAAAAATAACCCCACATTTACATACATTTACCTAGTGGCGAGTCTGTCACGCCTCCTAACAAAGCCAAGTTGAGCGAGAGTGGAGGCCAACATTACCTGCTGAAAGGGGTTGACCAATCACACCAGAGTGGGACAGCTGGCCAATCACAGCAGACTGAGCTTTATCATAAGGGGGGCATTAAAGAGACAGTAGTAACCCATATGAAAGCCATGAACCTGAAAATGAGCATAACATGCCTCTTTTAACCTACTTCACACTTGTGCTACGATTACCCAATCTATGTTGCTCTCTTTACAGGGAGTATTCCAGGACCCATAGCATTTGGCTCAGTGATTGACATCTCCTGCTTACTGTGGCAGGATCAGTGCGGTGAGCGGGGCTCCTGCTACATCTATCAGAACTCAGCCATGAGCCTGTACATACTGGGAGCTGGTATTGGCTGTAAGGTAATGCTTTATTGCCTCTGCCAAGGAGGTTATGTTTTGATTGAGAGACTCTGAGCAGCAGAAAATGACAGATGTGTGAGTAGAGACTCACTTTAAAAACTAACTTTTCGGGCTGTCTCTGTGAGTTCCCCATCGGGATTTTCTGGGACAACTCCTGGCTGCTAAATAGTTGATTGTGCCCCATGTCCATTTTTGCATCAAAAACTTGAGACAATGTTTTTGACTCATTTCTTAAAAGAAGAAAGAACAGAACGCTTTTACAGTCTAAAAACTTTAGACTGTAACACTGTTAAAAAAGATGCACTATGAACACATTTGGAAAACGTAGTTGTGTCTTGCCTCTCGCTTCAGACAGGCATACTTTTCTATCCTCTCATCTAACTCTCAAAAAAGGGAATCGATGTATTCCATAAAATGAATCCGAGCACCAGTTTATGTGCTTAAATCAGAGGTCTTCAACAGGGGGTCCGCGACCCCTAGGGGAACCCTAGGAGGTCCACGGAGGTACTGCAGGGCGGTCGCGAAATCTTTGGTTGATTAGACAATTTTCTTTTCACAAATTTAAATGTCTTTAAATACACATTAACCTGAATCCAACATATTGTAGCGAACGGATAAATGGAGGCAGAAGATGTTATCCTTCAGTCAGCAATACACACATTCAGCGACACACAGGAGCTCTCTCAAGCTGGGCACCGGTTCACTCACAGCACGAGACTGCACAATGACAGGGTAGCTATGTTTATACATGGCACTAGGCCCAGTTTAATATAAAACACAATTTTATACAATATATAACGTAGGGGGTCCCTGCTCCATCTCTCCATCAGTTTGGGGGTCCTTGGCCTGAAAAACATTGAAGACCCCTGGCTTAAATCATTAAAAGCCATTGTGTTTCTGTGCATTTCATCTCCTCACTAATATCATATGTCACTGTCTTTGTCAGGTTTTGGGGACAATCTTCTTTGTGTTAGCCAGCGTCCTGTACCAGGCTCCTCCTGAGTCGCCTCAAAGCAGCTGTGAGAGCAGCTACCACAGAGCAGCAGACACGAGCGACCAGCCAATCAAAGACCTGCCTGAAGACGCGGTCATCGTCAACCTGCACGCCAGGTTATGATGTCAGACGAGCCCTAACCACTGAGTTGCAATTGTTTGTGTTTTTGTGGCTTTGTGTATTTATACTTTTATCTTTGTGAGGACTGATTTGACTATAAGAACTTACAGGACATTTTGGGGAAGTGAGGATGTTTTGGATGATTCTCAAAACATAGGGCTGTTTGACGGTTAAGACTTGGTTTTAGGTTGAGAATTAGAGTAAGTGTTAGGATTGGGGTTAGGAATTTAGTTGTGATGGTTAAGGGTAGGCCAAGGGGCTAGGGACTTTATCATGTGAATGCATGTCCTCACAAAGACAGAAGTGTTTGTCTGTTGCTACATAAGCACACAACGACATTTTCCAGATGTAGCCTTTGTGTGTGTGTGTGTGTGTGTGTGTGTGTGTGTGTGTGTGTGTGTGTGTGTTGGTGCTGCTTTATGCAAAGTGTGTGGATGTGTGTTTGCAGTCATGGGGTGCTTCATTTACACCAATAGCCTTTTCTCAGCCATAATGACACCAACACCAACATGCACACACATGGAATCACACAAATGGACAAAAAACAGACCACAAACAGCTTCAGAATGTTTTTGTGCGAACACAGACACAAAAACACACACTCACACACCTTAACCATCACAATTTAATGCCTAAATCACTACCATATCCTAAACCTGATCCAAATTCAAACTCTAACCCTAAAGCCAAGTCTTAACGTTTAAACACCCCATTGAAAGTAGGTCAGAGAGTGAGGACCAGACAAAATGTCAGGTTCTAGGCTCAAAATGGTCGTCACAAAGATATCTGTACACACATGCACAGCTTTATGCAGCTATCTTGACTTGCATTGACTTACATTCATTCGTTAGCCCTAACCAAAACCTTAACCAGGACATGTGAAAAGGTTTAGCCTCATTCGGACTGAGCTTTGGTTCCTATGAGGTCTACTGTTCCCGTTTATGTTGGTGAGTGAGTATACACACACACAGACGCTACTTCAATGATTTCCAACAGGCCTCTTTCTTGGAACAAAAGTCTGCTGTGACTGCATGTGTGTGCATGTGTGTGTATCTGAATGTTCGGAGCAGTGCCACACAATTTTTAATGTACCAGGAAGCATTTCTACACATACGCTCATCGGCCACTTTATTAGGCACACCTGTTCAATTGGTTGTTAACACAAATAGCTAATCAGCCAATCACATGGCAGCAACTCAATGCATTTAGGCATCTAGACGTGGTGAAGACGACTTGCTGAAGTTCAAACCGAGCATCAGAATGGGGAGGAAAGGGGATTTAAGTGACTTTGAGTGGCATGGTTGTTGGTGCCAGACGGGCTGGTCTGAGTATTTCAAAACCTGCTGATCTACTGGGATTTTTCACGCACACAACCATCTCTAGGGTTTACAGAGAATGGTCCGAAAAAGAGAAAATATCCAGTGAGCGGCAGTTGTGTGGACGAAAATGCCTTGTTGATGTCAGAGGTCAGAGGAGAATGGGCAGAGTGGTTCGAGATGATAGAAAGGCAACAGTAACTCCAATAACCACTCGTTACAACCAAGGTATGCAGCATACCATCTCTGAACGCACAGCACGTCGAACCCAGATGAGCTACAGCAGCAGAAGACCACACCGGGTGCCACTCCTGTCAGCTAAGAACAGGAAACTGAGGCTACAATTCGCACAGGCTCACCAAAATTGGACAATATAAGATTGGAAAAACGTTGCCTGGTCTCATGAGTCTCTGAATTTCAGCTGCGACATTCAGATGGTAGGGTCAGAATTTGGCGTAAACAACTTGAAAGCATGGATCCATCCTGCCTTGTATCAACGGTTCAGGCTGGTGGTGGTGGTGTAATGGTGTGGGGGATATTTTCTTGGCACACTTTGGGCCAATTGAGCATCGTTTAAACGCCTTGTTGAATCTATGCTACGAAGAATTAAGGCAGTTCTGAAGGCAAAAGGGGGTCCAACCTGATACTAGCAAGGTGTACCTAATAAAGTGGCCGGTGAGTGTATATCCAAGCAATGTTAAACACGTTCAGAAAGGCTTTCTATAATGTGAGTCTGGTGACATAAATGTTCATGCATTGTTATTATTTCATCATGCAATGAAACATATATGCCATGTTTATGAAGCATTTATCATTTTTCCTTTTGTTACACTGCTTTATTGCTGCACACAGATAAAGCCATGGTCTAATATATATTGTGCCAGACCCCCAGGCAAGTTATAATGAAGCCAAATCATTTTCCTATTATTTCCTATTTAAAGCCAAGAGTATCTAAAGACAGTTATTCGGATAATGTGAACATATTGGTCACAGTACATTAGCACAAATATATTTTAAATTGGAAAAGCACTGTATTTTTGATACATACTTGATTTCATGTTTGGATATATGACCAGGAATTGGCCTGTATTTAAGGGTCGAAATAAAGAGGGTAAAAAAAACAGAGTGCATTTGTGATCTACATGAATTAGATCTATGACTTTTGGACTCCATGTAATCCCATGTACCCCTGACTGCAATCTGCAATTTGAGGCCTTGCTCAACATTTTGAGCACATCATTAGATGACATCGAGAGTGAACCTTCCCGTTAGAGTTACTCAAAGGCACCACCTAGTGCTGGAAGCCATGCAGCACATAAACAAACGTCCATACTGCATGAACACTGCTCCCTAATAAGACATGTCACACCAGTATATTTTTGAAATAATCATTGCCTGTGTTTAAAGAAAAGAGGTTGAAACAAAAATTGAACTGTTAGCTGAATTTAAATAAATTACAATAAAATAAACAATATCAATCTGTTTATTAGAAGGACATTCCAGAACTGTACATAGGTACATACAAGCCTTTTAAGTATCAGTTTGTCCCATATTTGGTGCAAAAAAAATAATTAAACATCTATAACCCTAGAATGTCATTTACAAAAAATGTAATTGTTATGATCAGCCCTAATACCAATGGGAGGAGTTTAAAGAGGCTTTCAATAAATTGACTTCAATTGCCTTATACATAAAAAAGGTTTTATGTAATTCTTGTTTTCACCTTATCAACCTATTGACATAAGCGTGATGTCTATTTAAAATACAAACACAGACATTGCTATTTGTACCGTGGCTTGTGTAACATTTTACTTATATTATCTCACCTACAGATACCGAGAAAGAGATCAGAGACTTAGGTGACTTCCACATGAACTTAAGTGAACATCTGTTTATAATAACAAAAAACTAAAAAACAAACTCCTCAAAAAATGTTCACAACTGCTACTCAAATGAAGCAAAGACTCTCAAATTGTGTTTGTCCACCACTTCCACAATGAAACCTCGTAGTCCTTTTAGAACTGAAACGTGAAAATGAAAGGTTCCATGAGTATAGTGGTTTCCTCTTCCTCCTGGCGATCATACAACCGCAGTTGTTGGAGCGTTGTGATGCAATCCTCCCCGTCCATTCCAATGAGACTGGGGAGGGAGACCCTGCCACAAAAAGGTCTGGGTTTGACACTGTATATTGAAGCAACACAACAAGTCAAAGGTTCAGTCGAGCAGATAACTGCACATGTAGACCAATGATTACCGACTAAAGCATCCAAATTTAAATTAGTCAAGCTAACTTTAGCTTAATTCGTGTGCAAAAGGGTGCTTTTGCTAACTTTCAGTGGGATTAATTATATGCTAACAGTGCCGCAATAATTTAACATTAGTTGGTAATTTTAAATGTATTACTGCTCTGGTCTAACGTGACTTTTACATAGTAAATTATTCATAATGTCAGTGCCACCTACTTCCATTGTCGATGGTTTTTGCAGAGCTGGTGCTGTAATTCCAGCATGTCAGTCCAGTCTAGGTTAGAAAGGAAACAAGGAAACAGGAAGCACATGGCCGATGTGGGTGGAGTCAAACGTTTGACTCCACCCCTGTTGAGCACCACCCGAATTGCACACTGCTGTCAGAAACTTCTCATATAATCTACACATACACTTTGATTCTTATTTTTGCCAGTTTAGTAGGAACGGCTTTGGTGCTTCAATAGAAATTACATCACGGCACTTTGCACACATAATATAGGCCTGCTAACACCAGCATTTAATACGATAAATGTATGGAATAAAATCAAAACCCCATAGAATTGCTGCGATTAGGGGCAACAACAAACAGCTGTAGAAACAGTGCTTCCAGACATCTTGTCTGTTTGCACTTCTGCTGTTTAAGTGCTCTGATTGGTTGAATCCAGAGGCATTTTGGTCTGAGAACGTTGATGTCACAGCTTGAAAATCAATCGTAAAGCAGACCCATCTGCAAATGGAATTTGGCCCAAGGATGCCAGGCTAAAAGTGATCCCACAAAGACAAAGGCGCTTGACAGAATCTAGTGAAACCCTTCTCTACCTGAGTGTTAACTGCTACAACAAACAAACACTAGCCAGCTGTCACATAGAAGCTGTGTGTCAGTTCAGGGGCTGCATCCTTCAGAGGACATGATCTACACAGAAGTCTACTCCATGAAGACCGCCTCCTTCATGGGCCATGTAGAGTGCTAGGGCCAACCAGAGAGGAGATGGTAATGTATGCAGAGGATTCCCACGGTCGGATTCTCACCATCTCGTTGCTTGCTGGCGCTATTATCTCTTTGAAAGACGGTTCACCACTGAATCACGTTTAACCCTGGGATAGGTTAGGCTGGGATGGATCCATCCATTGGAGCCTTCCTGTAGGATGGAAGGAAGCATTTGTCGGCCGCATTTGAAGGAGCCTTCGAAATGGGACAGTCTATTTGCTCTGCTCCAAAGGATGCAGCCCCTGACTTTAGACATGGCTACAGTGTCATTTTAAGCCCCCTGGCATTTAGTTCCAATGACTGAGCATTATTTCCAACAACAATCTATTGAAGCAGGAACAAAGCCTTTAGAGTAAACAAGCTTGCTAACTGTCATTTAGCATGCACATTAGCTTGGTTTCCAAAAGGACAAATAGTTCATACAGTTTATGTAGATGTGTTTTTACATCCAACTCCTGTCTATAACTGTCTGAACACCACTTTTGTTTTAGTGGCACAGTGTATACTACTATACTGAAGAGGCATTACATCCAGGACTATCCTACTCTCTCCTCTGTAGAATATTCACTTCAACTGAAATCACTGTGAAAAATCGGGATTTATGTTCCAAATCCACTGATAGTGGCAATTTCATTTGAAGGACTGTACATTTTCCGCTGACCTCTGCAGCTTTAAATGCTGGTGTGATGGTGCCTTTAAGAGTGACACTGTGGAGCTGTCAAGCCTGATCTGACATGACACACAGTATAACAAATGTTTGGGACCTATTGATCATAGTAACATAAGTCCAGAAATGTGCCAAAGCAACATTGTCTAACAACTGTTGTTTTATATTTTTTTATTATTGACCGTATTTATTTATATTTCGCTTGTAGCTATTTGTTTGATTAATTCACTGTGTGATGATAAAAAGGAATGCTGCCCTGACTCTACTCCTCTCGTCCTTCGTCTACGAAAAGAGCCTTTTCTTGTCTCGTCTTCATTGTTTATTCGATAGTGAAACCTGATGTTTATTGTTGTCATGCAAGAACTGACCTTAAAGGGATAGTTCATCCAAAAATAAAAATTGACTCATTATCTACTCACCCCTATGCCGATGGGGGGGGGGCATAGGGGTGTGGGTCAAAACTTGGAGGTTGACTGCAAAGCACAACTGGGAGGTCTTTTATATACACATTCACATGGCGCTCAAACTCCTCAACATCAGCTGCAGGGCGGTAAAGAGGGGGAGTTCACCCAGATTATGAAAATACACTCATTATCTGCTCACCCCTATGCTGATGGGGTGGGTGAAGTGTTTGAGTCCACAAAACACTCCTGTGGTCTCAGGGCTAAACTTTGTTGGAGCAGAATCCAATACAATTGAGGTCAATGGTGACTCATTCTTCAGACATAACAGATAAAACATAACATGCCTCCATACTGCATGTGTGTGTCATCCAAGTGATTTACACCGTGTTTTTGGCCTAAATGTCCTCTGATATCTTCCAACAAGGGGCATTCAGGGACCGTCGGAAATGTTAACGTCCGCTGGCTTAGCCACTTCTGGGGGACACCACACGAGCAGTATGGAGGCATGTTATGTTTTATTAAATCTGAAGATAGGTCACTGATCAGCCACACTGTTTACCCCTGACACTGTTTTGTGGACTCAAACATTTCACCCACCCCATCAGCATAGGGGTGAGTAGATAATGAGTGTATTTTCATATCTGGGTGAACTCCCCCTCTTTAACACCCTGCAGCTGATGTGGAGGAGTTTGAGCACCATGTGAATGTGTATATAAAGACCTCCCAGTTGTGCTTTGCAGTCAATCTCCAGGTTTTAAACAGATTTTTATTCTTTTTTTAGTTTGTTTTTAGTACTGTATGTTTTCCAAAGAAAGAAAGCAGTGGATGACTTGAGATTGTTGATCTTTTTATGGAATGAAGATGTCAAGTGTTTTCTAATTACAAATGTTGAACAGCCGATCATTTTCTCTGCCTAAATTCTTTTGTCATGGTGTGTATGTGCGTTGTCCAGGTATTACTCATGTTGTGTGGACCTAAATCTGTTTACACAGTCACATTATGGGGATAAACAGCAAGTTCCCAAAATATATTTCATTGAATTTCAAGGTGAAGTCTGTGTGTGTGTGTGACTTCTGCCTCCAATTATTGCCTTTCTTCCTCAAATCAAATGTTGATTAAAAACAATACATTTGTCAAAAATGTCTATATAAGATGGGTGCAATGTTCTATATTTCAATTTGTCAGTAGTTCTCCTGCTCTGTTGCCAGGATCACTGCCCATCTAAACATGACCACATTATTGCACCATCAACCATTCAGTACAGCCAAGAAACTGAAGAGGACTGGATGCAGAAGATGCGTTTCCATGACAACTGTCAGATCACAACTTGTTGAGTTCCACTGTCGCTCCATGGGTTCCTTGCTGACGTGTTTTATGAAGCCTGCCTGCAATGTACTCGCACACAGACCATTGAACACCACAAGCAGACAGGCATCGTGGAGCCAACCACACACACACATTAGAAAATGACTCACATAAAGTAAATATTTGGCTTGACAACTGTGCAAACAGAATTTTTTTTTCTTCTACATGACAAAAGACACAATAAAAAGGGCTAATCCTCAGTCTGATTATGAACATATTTGTCTGAAATGTAGAGAAGTGAGTGGGAACTGTTGGGTTTCTCTATAAATTTAAGGTCTTAACTTTTTTATGTTAAAATCTGGCTCTTAAAATTGAACTGAATTTAATACCTTTTATTATAATTCATTCTTCATTTTGCCATGGATTTTTTTTGTGTGAAGCACTTTGTAACATTGTTTAAATAAGTGCTCTACAAATAAAGTTATATTATTATTATTAGTGTTATTATTATATAGCGCATTTTAAACCTTTACTCAAGAACAGTATTTGAGTGAAAGCATACATTTTTCACCACTGTTTAATTTTGTGTTTGAAATGGACGACTTAGATATCATGTTCACCTTCATAATAGTAGCCTACAAGGTAGAGCAGTGGTCAGCGCGGTGCCGGCAAGCAGCAGGTCGCCCGAAGGCAGCCAATTAGTGGCAGGCAGAGCCACCTGTAGAGCTCAGTCTAAAATAGCCTAAACTCTTTTTTTTTTTAATTTTCAACATCGGACCAAACATTTAAAAAATGTAATTAATAATGTATGTTTAATTTATAACGTTCAATTTTGCCCCCCTCTGGGACACAGTGTGTTCAGGGCAGAGACATAAAACCACCTGTTCAACAAATGTTGAAAAGTGATAGTTGCATCTGGTTTGTGCGCAGTCTGCAGGTTCCACATTTTACACAACCACAGCGTACTGGTTAAGTTAAGAGCGAATATTCTGGGACATTATATCAAACAAGTAGTTCTCCATATTAATCTTGATATGTAAACAATAACGAGTCTAAAATGTTTCTTCTACCCAAGTACAATGAGCCACACTCATCAGTCCAGTTATTTTCACTGCCCAGTCCTAACCACTAGATGGTGCTATGTAGCTGTCCCATCACTGTATTTAACGTTTGCTGATTTTTTTTTTAAATAGCTCCTTTGAAGTTCACATTTGTCAGCACATAAACCATAATATTTATGTTCAAGGTTATTTTGCTTAGTATAAATAAATCATTTTATAAATAAATAATAAACAAATAAAATACATTCACCAAGACATTGAAAATGTTCAGATGCAAAAAATAACATGCCGTTAAAATGTACTCAGGCTTCTCATGCACTCTAATTTCAAACAGTTTAAATCACAGTGATGCTCATAAGCTCTCACCCCAATTATCAGGAAGATGGACCAAATGTACAGGAGTTATAAAGCACATCAACAGAAACTGTCCATTGCCCCTCAGCCAGCCCCCAGTGTCAGCCATGACCCTAAAAGGTAAGCAGTACAATGGATAAATAGATGAACAGAAACATGGACATGCTAGCATAGCCCCAGTTACCATGGTAATATTCTTTGTATCATTATTTTCAGCATACAATCAAGGATAATGATGAGTGACCATTCAGATCTAAAGGAACATGTAAACATCTGTAGGAGGTCCATAAAGTGGCTGCATGCTTGTTAGCCATCATAAGTGAATTGACCTTTCTGTCTGTCTATTGTATAAGGCAATGAAACACTGTCGATGTTTAGTAACCAGCACCACATGTCTGCTTTGTGACATTTTGGACAGGGAATGAAATCGGGACCTTGGTGGTATTTGTCAATGTGGATGCTGGGTTCACAGTCCCTCCCTGTCATGTTCTCCTGGAAGTGTTTCTCATGCAAGCAACTCCACCCAGCTACCTATGCTTCCCTCTAGTTGTACCTCCTCTGTCCTATGATCAGAAAAATGTCTGATGAGGTCCTACATTATTGAGGACGTTGCCATCCCATAAACACCTCTAGATGACGAGGAGGCACCAAAGAAACAACAGGTGTATCCTATGTTAAAGTTTTTTTTCAAAAGGCAACAGCACTTCAATTAGAAACTGTTTCATATATTGGTCGGCTGAACTGATCAATACTATAACTAGACCTTCGTCAGACAAAAGGCTGCCTGATGAAGGTCTAGTACCGAAACGTATAATAAAACGTGTGCGGTAGCACTTTCACAAGTTTAGCTCTGCTCATCCCTCTCTTACACGCCTGTTCTGGGAAATGGAGGTGCAAAGTGTTTTTCAGTTTTGATTCTAAGTACATCAGAAATTAGTCAGGAGAAGTAAAGAGTCAGAAAACAGGCTGCCAGATTTGAGCCTAGTAAACCTAATTTGTTTCATCATTTTCTTTTTTTAATTTGCACATCACTAGTTTGAAGATGCTTATGGCATCTTTGAAAGAAAAATTAACAGTTGACTCCCAAAGGTGAGATGTGAATGCTCCGTTTACTAATTAAACGCAGTGGAAATGACCGTTAAACTTATGATCGTAATAAACAAATATGTGATGATATTTTTTTCCCCTGTGACATAACTCAATGTAACTCTAATATCCTGGGAAACAAGCATTCAGAAATGAGAGTCGAATTAATTTCATTTTGCAGAGGCCTTTCGTATGAACTATTGAGTTTGTCTTCTGGTCCCGATTTTCTGTTTACAGACTTCTGAGATTGTGGACTTTTACCTGGGTTTCCTTGTGTTCTGTTTGGTTGTTTGTTTGTTGTTCTGTTTCCTGTTTTATTTTGAGATTATGCTCCTCGTGTGTCTCTAGCTGAATTTCCTGTCTTTGTGCTGTTTTCCCGCTCTTGTGATCATCTGCACCTGTTCCTGATGTGTTTCACCTGTGTTCCATCGTCCCTGCAGCCTCCCTTATGTATATAAGTCTCTGTGCTTCAGCTCATCTTGTTTCCCTGCCCTTTTTCACACCAGTTGTGTGTTCTTTGTTTTTTTTATCTCCTACTGTATCTCTAGGATTAGGTTATTTGGTATTATGTTGTTTTGTCACTTGAACCCGTGTCTGCAATCTGCTCACATCAACCTTAACAGCTACAGATTTCTTTTGAGGCGTGTATCTGTTCTACTGCAGTCTCTTGCCTTTCTATTTACCACTATAAAGAAATGATCTTTTAGTAAATAAGACCACAATTAAAACAGCTAGATCCAGAATTTAATTTGGAGCTGCACTAAATTGGACACTCATAGATATCAGCACCTCAAATATTATGATTATGACATAAATCAAGATCTATATCACAATGTTAAAAAAAAGGGGTTCCCGGTTCATCCCCATTGTCTAGAGCCGCAGCAACATTTAGTTGGTCCTTTCTTGGCCCATGCTTCATCCTTTCACAAAGTTTCACAAAAATCTGTTGTGCATTTTTTGCGTAATCCCCAAAACAAAAACAAAAAAACATATCCTTGTAGAGGTAATAATGAAGAAATCAATTAGTTGTAGCACACACACACACACACACACACACACACACACACACACACACACACACACAACTGGAGTCCTAACATATACGCAGCAGAGACACTGATGTTGAGTGGCATGTCACATAAGAAGGTCTGTTGTGTAAATACGGGGTCACACACATCATTTCTTAGGCTCAGACTTTGACGTTTCATGGGCCAGGCTGCACATGGTCTGTTAACACACACAGTCACATAGGTTAAGTTACCAAACCTGTCCAGGTGAATGTAATACTTTCCCTGAGAACCATGGAGGTTATGTCTGTGTGCACCAAAGGAAATTATTAGAAAATGGATCTTTGTGTGAATTTGAGACTCTATTTCATGACAGAAAATGTTTATGAGTTGTGCTCCATTCAAGTGGCAAACTGAACTTGTTGTTAAAGGGGATGCAGAAAGAAAAACAGCAAGGAGACTAGAAACAGACTTTTAAAAAAAAACTACATAAGAAATTGCACACAACGTCCAGCACACAAACAATAAAAAGTGACAGTATATTGTAGAACTGTTTTATAACCTCCCGTCTTGATTATTGCAATTCCCTGTATGTGGGCTTAGACCAATCCTCTATTAAACACCTGCAGCTCATCCAAATGCTGCTCGCCTCCTGACTAGGAAGAAAAAGAGAGACCATATAACACCTGTGTTGTGCTCCCTCCACTGGCTTCCTGTTCGTCCCAGGATCGATTTTAAAATCTTACTATTAACTTTTAAATCTCTAAACAGACTGGCACCGCCTTACTTAGCCGAACTTCTCCATACGCACACTCCAGTTAGGGAGCTGAGATCAGCTCCTCCTCGACATACCTTAGACAAGGCTCATAACCAAAGGTGATCGCATCTTCGCAGTAGCCGTCCCAAATTCAACCTACCCCAACCTCCACATTAGATCTGCCCCCTCTCTAACACACTTTAAATCACTACTTTAAACACATCTGTTCTCCTTGACTTTCTCCTCAAGTTGAGTACATTTTTATCTCAGCTGATTTTATTTATTTTATCATGTATATATTTTATTTTCTCTTTCATTATTTTACTTCTATTTTATTTTTACTACTTGCACTATATGTATTGCATGTTACTGTCCTCTTGTTGTACCATTACACTTGTGAAGCACTTTGGTCAACCAAGTTATTTTAAATGAGCTATATAAATAATATTGCCATTGACATTATGAACATTTCGAAAAGAAGTAGTGGTAACAGGTAGGACCGGCGTGTGCACTTCTGCCGCTCTAGATGACAAACTTACGATCATGTATTTAGTTATTAGTTGATGGTGTCAGTTAGGGATGAGCGAGGACACGATTTTCTGTATCTGTTCAACCAACTAAAGTATCCGTATCCATACTCGGACTTAAACCGAAAGTGGGCGGGGTTTAAACCGAAATCTGTATTTTTAGCCTCACGTGGATATTGGTTGATCAGAAGTTGCTATAATTATTGTTTTTAGAAAACTATTTACAGAACAGCCTTAGAATTGAGCTTCAGGTCAAGTTTTTGATCACAATAGTAAGATAACTATTCAGAACAAGTTTTTTATGAACTTCGGTGAATAAACTTCAGTGAATTAATGAAGACAACACACGCAGTAATAAGACGTATTAAGTAATGCAGGTTTTCATACTCAACATACTCAATGAGTTGTCATACTCAACATTTTCTTTCTTTTTTTTTTTTTACTTTTAAAAATGTACATTGTGTTGGAGTGTGTGAGAGAGAGGAGCACTCAGCAGTAAACTTTGTATAGGCTCTGTGTAGGGGAAGAGCTCTGTGTGTGGCTGGCCTATCAAGGAATGATGTGGACACAGCTATCCAATGAGGATTTTCATTCATCACGAGTACGGATATTGACACAATTTACCCGGATGGTACTCGTGCTCTGTAAAAGTACATTATCTGTACCGGATACTCGTTTCATCCGAGTATTCGGCTCAACCCTAGTGTCGGACTCTTATATCTGACTCGCTCCGGTCACTTTAACACTGAGTTCTGGCTGTGCGCGTCACGTCTCGTGTTGTACTGAGCCGTGGACGAGTAATTTTTCATGATGTTTAAATGCAGCCTCAAAAAGTCTGGAGCGAATAAAACAAACTCTAAGTAAACTTCATGTACTGATCAGGTCTTGATAAACGAGTGTTGGTGTTTATTAGTTAAAGTGAGAGCAGGTCCATTTGGATGTGTAAGACGCTCTGGTAGATGCGGCCCTGGCGCCCTGGATAGTGCGCACATGTCTTTAGAGAGGCCCAGTCTCTCTAAGCGTTCCAGTTCAGCGGCCAGACCCACAATCGCTGGCCTATTACTGGGTAGTTCCTGATCGCTCCCTCTGCCTGATAGAAATAGATCCACTTCTGCTTTTCCGAACCTGTTACAAATCTGGGTCACCAATTCGGGATGGAGGCTCCAGTCCCCGTAACGAGGACCTCCTCTCGACATAATGTCCGCTCCCGTGTTCAATACGCTGAATATATACTGCTCTGATGGACAGAAAGTGTGTGTGCGCCCACAGCAGCAGCCGTCTCGCTATGTTCAGCAGCTGCGCCGAGCGCACTCCTCCCTGACAATATCTGTAGGCTGCTGTCGCCTTGTTGTCTGTGCGGATCAGAATGTGCTGATCCCGCAGCAGAGAAGCAAAATGCCGGAGTATTTTCTACACAGTGAGGATCTCCAGCATGTTGATGTGGAGGGACTTGTGGAGCTGGCCACTGTCCTCCCACCACCTGTGACAGACGTGTTCCTCCCCATCCCGGTGAGGGATACACCCACTAGCGATAGCCTTAAAGGGCGAAGCCTATACGACATAGAGCTCCTATCTGTTAGGTAGAACTGAAACCACCTCAGTTGTTGGGACGTGGTATTTGTGAACTACAGTTCGGCCTACATGTGTAGTCCAAGCCTGGAGCACATGTTCTTTGTTCTGGAGAAACCAGAGCAGCCAGAACTCAGTCTCCCAGAGTGCTTCAACATCACACAGAGGTGTGAAAACCACTATTGGTCACTCTGGGCCCCATGACCCATGAGGTCACCTGGCCAATATAAGCCGAGTTCCCCCTCTCTTCTGTCTTTTTGATTCCTCTTTCCACGCAACCCTCCGAGAGGAGAAGTGCGGCTGTCCAGCTCAATTTCTCGATTCCTCTTTTCAACTCAACCCAACTCTCCGACAGGAGTCCACCTCTCTGTCTATACAACTTCAATGGAGGAGAGATGCAGCTTTCCACTCACCGAGCGAGGGAAACCTCCTCCAAATCCAAACTCTACCAACCATCAAGCAGGCCTGACTGAAGCAGACTGCTAAAACGCTCCAAAAGGCAGCGACGCGAGGTCCTGCCTAACAACTCAGCACAAGAGCTGCATCGCACAGCAGAACCACAACCAGCAAGACAACTTCACTGGACTTCGAACAGCACAGCAACCTTTTTTTTTCCTTTCGTTTGGATGGGTAACACAACTGGGCTTAATAATTACTGTATACTATTTTTCAAATATGCCAAATATTACTGAGAGAAACAGTACCAATTGTGAATGTGGCACATGTCAATGCCACCAGGGTCTGCCCACAGCAACCAGAGACAAACCATTTGGGTTTCAGCATTCTTTATTCTCAAACTGAACAAAACTGGCGTCTCGACCTCGCAACTTGACTCGGTTTCTCTCCTTGTCTCTCCCATGTGTGTCTCTCCGTGGAAGCTCTGCTGCTGCCTATTGTACCAGAGGATCATCAGCTAACAGCCCCTAGCTTCGCTGATTAATCCTCTGGTAGGTGGAGGTGCTCTCTGAGCCACCTCTGTGCCCACATAACCCCATCGCCAAATTCAGGCCAGGTTGCCTCCAGCTGCTGTCTGCTCTCCGCTGCCTGCTCCCTGTACATGGCCATTTACTCCTCCGCCACTCGTATCAGCGACATCTCCGCCTGCAGGTCCTTGTCTCTGGCAGCGTGGAGCCCCACGTTGTCTGCCACTGTGGCACAGGACTTTGCCACCGGGGTCTCCCCACAGCAGCCAGAGACAAACTACTCACTCTTTAACTTGCTTTTTCTCAAACTGAACAAACAAAAAAATCTCAATGAATTTAAATTTGCCAGCACTTTCTGCTGGCATCTCAGCTTAGCAGCTCCGCTCTATACAGTCGTTCAGTCTGTTCTCCTGTGTCTCTGCTCGTGTCTCTGCTCGTGTCTCTGCTCGTGTCTCTCCTGTGTCTCTGCTCGTGTCTCTCCTGTGTCTCTGCTCGTGTCTCTGCTCATGTCTCTGCTCGTGTCTCTCCTGTGTCTCTGCTCATGTCTCTGCTTGTGTCTCTCCTTCTCCCTCTGGCAGCTCAGCTGCTGCCTTTTGAATCCAGGGAGAGTTAATTGGCCAACTACTCTCAGCCGTGCCAATCAGCTCCCCTGGTTCACGTGGGGGTGCTCTCTGAGCCCCCTCCATGTTCACAGTGAATTCAAACTACACAGCAGCAAAGTTGAAAATGTGTAAAGTATGGGGTACTGACACCTCACCTGATGTTAATAGCCCATATAAAAGGGGGGAAAGTTTGGCTTAGGACCCAATTAACAAAGTTCAAATACCATTAGGAAAACAATCACTGCACACCAGATGAAGTTATGACTTTGGTTCGTGAGCTGCAGGAGCGGAGCTAGGGGGTGGCTTCTGGGGCTGCAGCTAGATAAAGATAACATTTCAAATTGACTTTAGTTATGCAATTCAGCACCATTTAAATCTGTGCAAACGAACCATCCACAAAAATGGCTTTAGTTCTGAGTGCTCTTGGCTTTGCCCCAGAACTTGTCAACTCCTCACTGCCCCTGGTCAGCTGTCCATTTTTGTTCATGAGCCCTGAGAACTTTGTTCCAGAACTCTTTTGGTTTGTGTTTTTGTGAACTCTCAGTTTTCTGAGGTTGAACTATGATTTTCCTCTCCTGGTGACTCCTTTCATCTTATAAGGTCTTGAAGTCTCCTACAACATCCTTTTTTATTGATGCAACAAAAAGGTGACACATTTAACCACAATCCACTATATGCATGTGTGGTATATGACCATGAATGTATTAGGAAGGGATCCAAAGAGGAAAAGTGGGAAAGGTAGATTAAATGAGATAAATAAGGGGGCGGGAGAGATACAAAATGTGTTTGTATGGGATATATAACTATACATAATGATAATTATGAATATTTATAATATTTATATATATTTTTTAAACTGTGCAATTACATTTTATTTGACCATTTTGTATAAAGTTCTTACACGCTCACTATCTCTGTATGTTTATAGACCAAAAACACTTTTTGATTTATTACTATACTGCAAAAAAAGTTTGGTGCACTGACCTGACATCAAAACTCTTCCACATGTTTCTATCCTCTGTATAACAACAATGAAAAATGTCAGGTTTCATGATACCGTCTTTTGTTGAAAGATATATGTTTTGGACAGACTTTTGATTTGTATTATCGACCTGTAGTTTCCTTGTAATTGGATTTTGTGTTCTTTATTTGGATTTTGGGGTTTGACTATTTGTTTGCACTTTGAGTTCTTCGTTTTGAAACTTCTTTCATTCACTAGAGAAAACAGATTTCTTTGGCCTTGTAATTTTTACCTTGCTTGTTTGATTAAATTCTACAATAAAATACTATTTAAGTTGACTCTACTTCAAATGCCGTGTGTTATTTAATATGCTACTTGAAGTTTGTTAGTAATTATGAATCATCATTTCGATAAGTAATTTTTTATCATTCACGCCAAGTAATATTAACTAACCTGTGTATTGACTGCACAACCCAATAAAGTAAAATGTACTTGCCAATGACGTCAGAGGACAGTTTCTGCTCTTTCACAGAATAGGAGAGACAACGACCAGAGCAGCAGCACCTGACCCAGGATTACAGACGTTTCCTGGATGATTTTATCAGAGACAGTTCATGGATTTGAAAATGTTTCAGTCTGACTAAGTGTTTAAAATGAAAGTCTGCAGTACTGTTGCTAGCACTGACGTAGAAACGTAATGCCCACCAGATTGTCTGTGTAAGAAGCTACCTCTTATATCAGTGTTGCAGGGGAAATAAAAGGTGCTGTTTCTGTAAAAACATCTGTTATTTCATGTTTTATAGAAGTAGAACATCAAAGCAATTGTATTGACAAAAAAGTAGCTCATATTAATAATGCAACAAATCCATAGTAGAATAGTGATCTGTAAATATTTCTTAGAAACTTAAAAGCTAGTTAATTTCAATATTTTCAAAATAAGATGCAAAGGTAATGTACTTAGTGAAATTTACTAGCAAAATGTCCAAACAGCTATAAAAAAAATCTATTCAGCATTTTTAATCAACTGATCTATCGTCCATAGCTCTGTTGCTAGGCGACAGCTGTGAGTTCAATGAGCCTGTCTTATTTTGTGTAAATAGTGTCTCTGCTCCACTTTTTTATTAACCTGTTTTTTATATTGTAATAACAATTGCACTACATAATATCATTTGGATGATATAATGCATTATTTAGACACTATATTATGTAGTTTTCCGACTTAATAGTGTCACAGCGATGACATCATTCCTAGTATATAACCATAAATTACTTTTTCATCTTTTCATCATTTCCTGCTCATCATCCTCTGTGCTCCTCACTCTACCAGGTAATTTTGCATTATATAATTTTGTGTGCACCACAATGTACCCATGTGAGGATTTTAACAAACCATCTACTTTAAATATCTCTCTGATAGCTTTTATGTCATGATTCGGGCCCCTGGAACTTTAAATTATTGAAAATGACGGACTTTTTACTGACTCTTCAGTTTGTGGACTTTTACCTTGGTTTCCTTGTGTTTACATTTGTGTTCTGTTTGGTTGTTTCTGAGTTCTCCATCTCCTGTGTTATTTTAATGTTTCACTCCTTGTGTGTCTTTAGCTTTATTTCCTGTCTTTCCTGGCCCTTTGTGTCTCAAGCAGCGATGGAAATTCTCATTCATGCTTTTATATCGTCGCTTCTTGATTATTGTAACTAACTTTTCACTTGCCTCAGCAAAACCTTCTTGGATCGTTTACTTCTAAACTTTGGAACTCTCTCCCTTTGGTCTTAAGATCTGTGGACACTGTGGAAATCTTCAAAAAGCAGCTTAACACTCATTTGTTTAGACTAGCCTTTGTGTAATTGTCTATTTGTTTTCCTATTGTGTTTCTTATTTGTATGCATGTATATGCTTATTTTACCCTGTAAAGCACTTTGTGACGTCTCTGCTCTCGAAAGGTACTATATAAATAAACTTACTTACTAACTTTGTCCTGTTTCCTGCCTGTGTGATCGTCTGCACCTGTTCCTTATCTGTTTCCCCTGTGTTCAGCTAGCCCTGCTTCCCTTGTGTATACATGTCCCTATGCTTCCCTTTGTCTGTGTCAGTTCGTCTTGTTTCCCAGGTTCGTCTTTTTCGTATGGATCCTTATCGGTTGTGTGAGAACTCTTTTGGTTTTACCTAGTGTTTCTCTTTGTTTAGATAATTTAGATTTAGATTTATGGACCCGGCTTTTCTTATGCATTCATTTTCCTATTGAAATCGGCCTGAATTAAAGGACACTCTATATTTTCACCTGAAGTTTAAACAGATAATTGTTGCAGATTGCTTCTATGACAGCTCATCTCCTTCACATGTAAACAGTTGTTTCATTGCAAAATGCAGAACTTAACAGTACAACAGCTGTTAGCAAAGACAACAGGGTCAGCAACGCTCCTAATCGATTATCCATGTTGAGTTCTACACTGGTAGCCGAGGCTAATGCCAGTTGTTTTCTTCCGGAAGGAGGTCATGTGATGGGAGCCTGACGAATCATCAAAAGCAATGTCGTGACGGAAAAGTCCTTATCAGCAGGCAGTTGTGTCTGTCATAATATCAAAACATCTCAGTTTCTGCCCATCCAGAGTCAAATGTTTCCAAAGTTCTCCATTTTAGCAGCTCTAAAAATGTGGAGTATTGTGAATGCCAGGTGTAGCAGCAGCCGGGCTGGCCGTAGCAGGGTCAATGCGTTTTTAAATGAAAACGTAGTCCTGTGGATGTAGCCTCTTTTCTGCTATCGCTGTGTGTTTCCTGAACAAAGATAATTTATGTTATCTTCAAAATTGTTATCTTTCTAACATCTTTTTCTCCATTTTAAATTTGGAGATCATGTGAGTTGTATTGTTTCTGACTGATTTTCAGATCTACCTCCACCACCACCTTCTTTGCCATTGCTTATCTGAGGTTTAACAGAATGCAAGATCAGCCCTTTGTCTGCAAACCAATTCTCAGTTTGTCATGTAAAAATGCTGTATGACAGAATAGGGAGTTAGTGTAAGTCTGTCTACAGCTCAGTCCTTCTTCATACTTCTGCTCCTCCACGAGCTTCTGACAGTTGTTCCTGCTGCTTGCTGTCTGTAGCCACTCTTACTAGCTGTCTGTTTTCTTTTCAGTACATGAACCTTCCTTCCTTAAATCTCAAGTGCTCATCACTGCGCCCTCACCAGCTTTACCTGCAGCTTTACCCGTGTGTTCTCCTTCTACCTGTTTTTCCTCATTCATCTTTCTTTTCAGACGTTTCACTGTGTTTCATCACTTTTGTCAGAACTCTTTCCATGTTCTTGTCACGGTGTGTGAGGCAGTTGGACCCAGACACAGAGTTTAAACTTAAAAAGTGTAATTTTAATACAAACGAGTCTTTAACGGACAAAACAACTGGGAGCACAAAGGGAGAAAACACAGGAAGCTTACACGGGGGATGCAGAGGTGCAGAGGCTCAGGAGACACAGGATACAGAAATACAGGGAGAGCAGGACAGGAGATCCGGACAGGAGATTAGGACGGGTAGACACGAGAACACAACTACAACTACAACGACAATAGACAACAATCCGACCAGGACAAGGAGAAGCACAGAGGCTTAAATACACAGGGAAGGCAGGGGCAAATAGACACAGGTGAGACACATGAGGACTGGTGCAGACAATCACAGACAGGAAGTAAAGCTAGAGACGAGACATAAGACCCCAGACACTACAAAATAAAACAGGAAACAGAACCCGGAGTGTGAAAACATGAAACACAGGGATGTAAACAGAAAACACCTTCAAAAAGAGGTGGAACCCAAACCCTTACAGTTCTCTTCAGGACACTGCTTTGTGCTATGTCGTATAGGCTTCGCCCCTTTAAATCAAGGGGTTAGGGTTAACCCTAACGCTATTATTTCTGACTTTGAGTTGTTGAGTTTCAAATCGTTGTATGCCATCCAACTGTTGATATCATTTAAACAGTCTAACACAGGGGTCGGCAACCCTTGGCTCTGGAGCCGTATGCGGCTGTTCAGCCCCTGTGCAGTGGCTCCCTGTACATTGTTGTGCATGAACGCGTTAATATTTTTCGTGAACGATGAACTGAACAAATCAGTTTTCATATGGTGAACGTGAGGGAGGTTCACTCTCGCTGCACGTTCACGTTAATTTTTTTAATCATCATTGTATCAGGCCATCATGTGAAATACCAGGAGCAAGAGAAATTGTGTGTGTGTGTGTGTGTGTGTGTGTGTGTGTGTGTGTGTGTGTGTGTGTGTGTGTGTGTGTGTGTGTGTGTGTGTGTGTGTGTGTGTGTGTGTGTGTGTGTGTGTGTGTGTGTGTGTGTGTGTGTGTGTGTGTGTGTGTGTGCTCCCAGACAGGGCACACACTCTAATCAAGTTAGAAAAGAAGGATGCTTTTATGTCTTCAACTGCCGTTTGGTAGGTTGTCATTGCAGCTTTGCAGATGTCATAGGATACATGTTTTTTCCATTTCTTTGTATGAATATTTGTAGATCATCAAGCATACTTAGAATTAATAGTTTAAAGGGATCATTTTAATGTGTAAACAACTACGTGAGCAGCACACAGCACTCAAGGTCACCTTACAAGGCAGAGATGAAAACTGAAAAAAGCACAGTGGATCAAAAAGATCAATTAAAATGAACAGTGAATAAAACATGTAGTTTGCCCAAATGGGAAAACAATTATTCTGAATATGCCAGTTTAAAAAGATGGGGTTTGAGACTGGATTTGAAATTGGAGAGAGAGTCAATGTTACGGATGTCTGGTGGGAGGAAGTTCCAGAGCCGGGGAGCAGAGCGGCTGAAGGCTTAAATTATAGGCCCAGGAAATTAGTTGAGCAGTGCAGCATAGAATAGGCCGTAATGTGTTCAGTCAGAGATTAATGTTCACAGAGTTGGGAGTGTGGCACCACTCAAATTTAAAGACATTTTACTGGGATAAACATAATGAAGATAAATGGGCTGAAATGCATGTGGCTTATTACAGGTCCGTTGTTGGAGGTCTTCATATCTTAAAGGTCTACAAAATAACGGGGTCCTGTAATTCCACAGGGTGCACACGTGGAGCAGAGAGCAGCCAACATCAACCGCTATAACATACCCTGCAGCATAACAACACAAACAATGTATTTATAGTATCATCTGGATATTTAATGCACCAATTGTAAGTTGCTTTGGATAAAAGCATCTGCCAAATGACATGTAATGTAATAATATGGATGTACTAGGAATATAGTGTGGCCCCATGTCTAGTGACAGGGATCTGGGGGAGCAGACCATGTATGGAGATGTCCAGGTAACAGTGTGAGGGAGCTGGCTGAGCATGACGAACCGAGCAGGGGGCTATTCCATCAAAGTGGTTGAACTCAAATCCTGGTTTATTTTGAGTCTGGCTTATTTTAGTCACCATGGTGACTCATGCTTCAGAATTAGCCTTCTCCATACCAGGATAAATGTCTTGCTTTGTTTAGCTGTGTGTCAAAGAATGTGCGACTTGCAGAAGTTCTTAAGATGTTTCCGTCCAAAGATTTATTACCATTGGTGCTCTTAATGTCCATGATCAGAATTATATATGAATAATTTAAAAGGTTTTAACAGATGAAACAACTTCTGTCACAATCTGTAAGCATGTCAAGTTTTTGTGACGTTGTGAAAAAAAAAAAATCGAAACATTACCATGACAAAGATGACCTTCTGCTGTGTTCGAATTTTACTTGCATCTCTCTCCAATTTCTGTATCTCCATCTTCAATTTAATTTTCAGTTATTTGTATCAATATCACCATCCCTGGGACAGAATGAGGATGAGCATGACAGGCACAACAAACAAGAATGACAAGAGCTTGGCTGAAGCAACAATACCTGGAGGGAAGGCAATGTTCGGACAAAGAGGTAATGATGTCCTGGCTCCTAAATGGTGGAACGAGCTCCCCATGGACATCCGGACATCAGAAAGTCTACACATCTTCCGCCGCAAACTAAAAACACACCTCTTCCGACTATACCTTGAATAAAACAATTTTAAACTAACAATTTAGTAGCACTTAAATGGCACTTACTTATAGCACTTTGTAGTTTTGCTTTTTTGAAGAAATTGTACTTTCTTGATTCTTGTTGTTCTGGGTTTGTACCCTCATGGTTGAATGCACTTATTGTAAGTCGCTTTGGATAAAAGCGTCAGCTAAATAAAAATAAAAAAAGGCAGGATAAGGAACATCAGCGTGGATGAGAAGGTGGCGCCAAGCTATAAGGCAAGTTAGAAATATGTGGACAGAATATAGGCTGACCAACAGAAATCACACACATCAGAAAATCATTGGAGCCATTTTTGAGAGTAGTATCCAGATCACGTTCAATCTGATCCTTGATTCAAATTCAAACACACTAATCAATCGATCGATCAATTAAGTGACTTTATATTTAATTGACCCACTACAATATTGTAGCCATTATTAGGTTACACTTAATACTCATAACATGTTCTCAAATTCATTCTCAAAACAGATGTGTTAAAAGTAACGCAGCATGTGTTTGGGTTACAATGTGTTTAACACACTAGCACATCTAGTTAAGGACATTCTGTGTTGCTTTCAACACAATCAGAACATGTATGTTTGTGATATATTTCAACAAAAAGATAACATAACAATGTGTTCATATATTTGTTTTTATGTGTGTTCTCAAATTCTGATAAAATTCTCAAAATAAAACAACTGCATGAAATTCAGTTGACATTTATTACAGATCAGATAATAGTCATTCACATAATGGTAAAAAAAAAGAATTACATTTTTTCTCCAGGCCAACAAACTCCCCCAACTAGATAAGCTTTTGGAAAAGTAATAACCCATTGTTGACTTGGATACAGGTCAGTTTGACCAAAATTACAACCATAAACAAACCTCTTACACAAATTGTATACAACTGTACCTCACATCAGGCCAGAATGTCCCAGCAGATGTGTCATAGTAACAAAAGCACAGAGTGATTTATCCTTTTAGAGATGACTGTGGGTGCTTCAGGGCCAGTGAGCAAGCATTATGCATGGTGACTCACCGTCCTGCTGCATCACTGTCATGGCTGAGCCATTCTTGATGTCTCAGTTTCATCACTGATTTTCCAGCTATGATAAGTCAAAATATCTGTGAAAAAGGCCTGATGAGGTGGTTGGTAGAGGTAAGGTGGTGGAGGAGGCTTATTGGATGTCAACATTATCCGGTCTTCTTTATGGGCAGAGACATTTAACTTTAGGTTGTTTTGAATGTTACTGAATTAAAATTCAGAGAGGTCTAGACAGAGACAATTTCCTCCAGCAAAGGTCCAGAATATCACAATGTTTCACCAGCGTTATGATTCAGTGTGTTTGTGATCAATAACTGACTGTCAAATCAAATAAGCTATAATTCACTAATATTCAAACATTATTTGTTTCCAGTTTTCACATTGAACTGAAGGGAAGATAAATACGTATAAAGTTTCCCCCTTTTTGTTAACTCACTTTTACTCAACCAATTTTTTTAACAATTGTAACACATCTTTACAAATGAACAGCTTTAACACCTGCTTTTCTCTTCCTTTGTTTTCCTCTTTTATCCCACCCACACTCTTCTCGTTCAGCTAGAGGTGAGCTCTAGCTTGTCCTGTCAGTATTTTAAAGGGGACCCATTATGTTTTTTTCCCATCTTTCCCATTCCTCTATGTGAGTTGTATATGTTTTTTGTGAATATATACGGTGAGCGTTAAAAATCCCAAAGTTCGCAGCAGAGGGAGCTCTTCTCTCTCAAGGTAAACTCTTTTGTGGAGGGTAGTGAAACGGCTCCTAGCGGAGTTTTCCATTACTTCCTCTCCTTCTCTACATCAAGATGAGGGTCATTAGCATAATACACGCCCAGCTGCTAGTCAGACCAACCCCCAACTGACATGGTAATGCACAATCTACATGACCGAAGCTGGGCCAAGCGAGGAAAGAGTGGAGGAAAGATTAAATTTCGTTTTTGGTGCAGCCTCCCTGTGCTGTCAAAAAATCAAAACACAACACAGAGCATAACCAAGCTAAAGGCTCCCGGTGTGAACAGTTTGCCTATTCATTAAGCTACAGCAGGCTGTTGAACTGAATTCACTTAATGAATTACATTTAAAATATGTAAAAATGAATTATTAAAAATAATCGTCAGTGTGGTATTCAATTGCAGTGACGTCTGTTCACAGCTTCCTTTTATGTGAGAGTCTCCAGCAGCAGTAATAGGTCTCCTTTAAATCTGGGAGGGAACGGTGCACTTTCTTTACATTACGGCTTTTAAAAATCACTATGGTCCCCGTACATATGAGACATTTGACTATCTTTGTCCAGTCTAACTTTTTTCCAAGTGCATTCTTACTGTGTGTTCTTTCTCCCGTCTCTCCCTGGTGTGTCAAACTGACACACGACATGACATTGTGTTGCTTATAAAAAAATTCTGCAAGGTTACATTTTTTGCCTACTGTGAGGGCACCTGTGCACCATACCTGCTGTATTCAAATTAATAACAGGGATATGTTCATGTTTTTAACAGGGTCGCTGTGAATCAATAAACAGATTGGTTTGGTTTGTGCAACAGCACCACCTGAGGAATTGCACCCAAGGTCTACTGTTTCAAGGTCCTTCTCTGGACACCAATCAATTGCTCAAGCTCGTCGTTCTGAGAGGCACAGATGTGTTATTTTTATTAACAACAACTCTTTTATTGAAATAATTGAATAGCAGGGTCTGTAACTGCTTGGGAGAAGAAAAGGTTAATTGACAAAAATACCAACACCAAATAGGAGGATGAAAATGTTGCTTTATTACATTAAGCTAAAACTACTATTATACCAAACACAAACTATAAAAGACAGCCCAACTTAAAAAAATGGGGGATGTGAGCTGAGACCATATTTGGAAAGGCAAACTAACTAAGGAGTTCGACTAGTTACTCACCTCGGGTGCAACACAGCAACAATGGTGCAAACAACATTCATATCCCGATGCTCTCACTCACATGCATCAACAAGGGAACCTGAACCGGAGTGCCTAGCCTCCCAGCAATGTGGCACTCAGCTGCACTGAAACTAAAACTAATGTAGAAATTAAAAGCAATATAACCATAAATAATATACCAATCAACAACATAACCATAACAGTATAACCTAGTTGGTCAAAGAAATATAATAACAATTCAAACAAACTAAGTGATACAGTTAAATGCTGCCAAAAAGGGAAAAAAAAACAATATTAACAAAAACAGGAAAAAACAAGCAGCAAAACAAAACAGCAGCAGGTGAACCTAAGACAAAGAAAAGAGTAATTATAATTATATTTCATTTTAGTGTGTGTTTTTGTTTTTGTCCTATTGTTGCGTCTATCACCCAGAGACAAAGTGGGGTTGGGGGTGGGATGTCAAAAGGGGGTGTAAAAAACAACAAAAACGTGAGCATTGTTTCTTTGGACTTTCTCTTGTTTCCTGTTTTGTGGACACCTTGTATCGTCGATGCTCAATAAAATAGATTTAAAAAAAAGAAAACAGTAATTAGCCAGGCTGACCATGCTCCATAATAACACATGTAATATAGGGACCACCACTACTCACCAACGCTAGTATGGGGCCCTGGCATGTGTCACTCACAGCCAGGACACCAGGGGCACAGGCAGGCTCAAAGTGACTTTGGCAGGGTAAAGTAGTCATTTCTGCCACAACTAAGGCAGGAGAAGAAGCAGAGAGAAAAAACAAGGGCCAAGAGATGCGTTATACAGCCTGGCTCTGATGAGGGGTTTGGCTGGAGGAGGAGTAAAGGCTGGGGCTGCGTTCAACACTACTGCACACTATGTTCACCCACACTGGGAGACTTCCCCACTACAAATACAAAATGGCATACATTTTGAGCATCTCCATTTGTATTCATTGCATCCTTTCTCGACATAAAAGCCTGGGACTAGTGGGCTGTCTGGCCAGTCCACTCAGTGAGCGATTATTCAGTCTAATATTTTAAATTATGTTAGGATATCCTCAGTGTACAAGATGAAATACAGGTTCAACTGCTGTTTTATGTTTGGAGAGCAGCCAATAGATGAAAAGCACACACACACAACAATGACAATTTCTCTAAAAAAGAAATGTGCTTTCTGCTATTATCCTTCAATTTCTTGTAATCAAATACAACCAAACAGCGCTCCAAAACTGTAATAAAAATATAATGCACTCACTGAAAATACCATGGGGGAAAGGTCTGTCTTTCAGACGCTGAGATGTGGCTCTGTTAGCATTATTTATTATTTTATCCAGAGCAACAAACAGCGCTGAAGGATATAGATTATTTTGTTCTGAAACCAAAAGTATTTACATTAATCAAACATACTGAGAATAATACGACAAATCAATTTCATATCTCCACTTGCTTTAATCCTCATCAGTTGCAGTGTATCCACTCATAAAGAATGTTCAACACAAAAATCCAATTTTATTTTCAGTCTGTTGTCATATTGTGATATGTTGCACTGCAGGTACACAACATCCTCTCCAAGGTACAAAATGGATCCATACGTCAGACCACCTAAAGAAATTCACAAGCGAAAGTTGTTGGCATGCACAATATATTGCTCCTCAAACTGTGAATAGAAAAACCCTGCATCCAGAAAAGTTCTCACTTTCAGTGTATAAAAGTAAAACAAGGCTACTTGAAAAATGACAGGGTGTTCAATGCACCACTGCATACGTTTAAATAGAGGTTTTGCTATGTTTTGTGTGGCCTGAACGCAGCAGCTTCATGGCCATAGTTGGAATTGTGTGTGTTCCTGACCCCTCTCTGCCTCTCTCTCCTGACACTGTGTGCTGCTACATGTGTCTGTTTTTCATATCTCCACGGTGATTAATGCTTTCAGCCCAAACACGACCATGTAATATATGGCTTGTTGGTGTCTAGACTAGCCTTTCTCAAAGAGTGGTCCACGGATGCAAGCAATGGAATTTACAAGGTCCCTCTGTCCAATGACACAATCCAGCGACAAATAACTGGTATGGCTGAAAATGTTGAAGATCAGCTTATGACACGTTTATGCCAAAGTAAGTTTTTTTCATTACAGTTGGACAACATGATTCCGCTGACATCGGGAATGAGGCAAATCTGTTCTGTTTCGTAAAGTACATTTATGATGGCAGAGTGCATGACTATTTGCCATAAAACGCAATTTTTGACTCACTCAATGATTTCATGTGAAGAATAACCTTGACTGCGATGACAGGGAAATTGAGGGGACAGCACGTCTATTTGAACTGTGCGATGGGGTGAAGTTATTCCTGCATCATACTAATGACATGTATGACAGAATGCATGATTTCCAGTGGCTGGCAAAATTGGCATACCTGGCGAATGTTTTCAGCACTCTCAACACTTTGAATTTAGCACTGAAAGGAAAAGCTGTTACCGTCTTCAATGTCCAGGACAAAATTAAAGTCATCTCACCTTTGAGTGGATCAGAAATCCATCTGGGGACAAAAAACTCAATGAACATTTCAGTTCCAAGCTTCCACCAAGACAGGTTGACAGCCTTGTGGACATCGCATCAGATGGGACTCTGAAGACGACCTTTGGGTCCACGTCCAACCTGAGCACCCTGAGATGGCTGACTCTGCTCTTAAACTGCTAATGCCGACCACCTACAACTGGGAAGTTGGATTTTCTTCAGTTGTTGGTCTGAAAACAAAGCAACACTACCGGATTAATGTCGATATGAGACTTAAACTGGTTTGGAGCCAGATATTGCTGCACTGACCATAAAGATGACAACAGAGACAATAATGAGTGAGTAGCCTAACTGTCATTTATTAAGGCTCTCATTTGTACTAAACTGTTAACATAGGCCTGTTGTTTTATTTGTGGATATTTGGGGAGATGGTGGTCCGTGAATACTTTTTTATTGGCTAAGTGGTCCTAGGTCCGAAAACATTTGAGAAACACTGGTCTACACTTAATGTGCCTCGGATTTTTTACTGTTGTTTACATTCACTGTGACCTTCGACTCTAAGTAGCACCTTTGTCAACTGAGTTTTATTTTAAAAAATAATACTTTTTAAAAACTTATATTTTTAACTTCTCTGTTGCTGCGGGTATCTCGTCCGGAACTCTCAGGACCACAGGTATGATTTTCGTAATGCTTGCTTTTATCCTTTTATCTACAGACATAAATATATACACACTGGCTCTCTCTCCAGCCGTTGCCTTCCTGCTCATGTGTGAGTGACACTGATACAGACATCATCTCTCTTCCATTGGTACAGATACAGACACAGAGTATCTCATTTCCAAGCAACTGTGACCTCCATTCATTGAACTTACAATCACACTATACTACCAATCAACGCTTCAATAGATTAACTTGACCTGATCAACGGTTGAACATCATGACTCTCAAATATAATCAAATGCTTCCCTCATCAAAAGTAATCCTCCTCTGATCTTGAGATAAAACACACAACTGACACATTTCAATTCAACTCTTCATTTAAAAACACTGATTCTGATCTGAATGGCAAGCTCTAAAAATGTAATTAGCAAGAACAAGCATAAAAGAAAAAGTAAAAAGAGTCAGTGACATGTTGTAATGGCCTTCTAGAGTAATCAAAAGAGAAACTACAGTACTAAAACATTTCAATCCAAAAAGCAGGATGTTATTTTTTTCGGACAAGAACATCCAAATAACACATTTATGCAAATATCACATTCTGTACGAGGAAGATTGACCAGGCAGCAGCGGTTCAGTTCGTGGATGAGAGGGTGGTAGCTAAGGTTTACAAGCAGGCAGCTAGAACAGTCAAGTGGAACAAGGCAGGTCACAGGATGGTGAGAACAGGGTCCACAACATATAGAACATGAAAGATATGATGATCTGGTAGATGACTGCCACACTCTCCCTTGTATGTGCCCCAGTTCTGACATAAATGTTGATCATAATCAATGATTAAATAATTTCAGCCCAGTTTCAACCACAGGAACTTTCAGTTTTAAGTTGCAGGGAAATTTTTTTATGCTCGCTTTGATTGAAAAAATGCCTGCTCCAATGCTGACGTGACCTCTCTAGACAGCTCTCTGGTGTTGTGGAGATATGCCGGAGGTCTCCTTATAATCCTGCATAATTCATGTTAGCCTTGAAGACCTCTGTTGTTGATCCCTGACCTGTGAATTCTCCACTGTTGCATCAGTGAGCCTGGTGTCCCACTGTCTTAACTGAGATGACGCAATCAATAGCTGCTAGTGCATCAACAAGGCCGACTCAGTTGCGGGTGGACTCTCATTATGGCAACATACAAATACAAAGAACTTTTAAGCTAATGAAAGTACATTGACACCCCTGAAGCAACCCTTCAGTGGTCTGTTGATTGGTTTTAGCGACTCATTTGGATTTAAATTTGTTTTTATTGTGTATGAAGCTCTTCATTGTTCCCAGCAGTCTCTTTTACTGGCTGCATCTATATATTTAAATACAGAGGAATATTTAGCAACAGTTCTTCTATCTAAGGCTGTTAAATTATTTTCTAGGACAATGTCCATGTTCCAGCTCCTCAGTTAATTAAGAAACATGTTTACCCATATAGAATTGCTTACTCTAATTAGTTTTTTGCTAGAATTAATAGGCCCTAGAATGAACCGTTTCATCTCCATAACTCAATTTAGTCCATCCGTGTGCAGGTCACTCAGTAATTCACTGAGCAAGATGATGGGTATAATCACCAACCTTCTTCATAACACAGGCCCCTGGGGACGATCCATGTAATTACATACATGGTATACATTCAAATCGAGGTCTTGACTTGTGCCAGTTAACAGAATTACTCTGGAGGGCAAAGTGTAACAAATGAACGCTGTGCAAACAACTGAGACAGTAACCTCATTAGCACGCACATTAGTAAACAAGTCAGAGGTACGATGTAATGGCATGACTCAAAACACTGGAGCATAAAATCGATCAGCAGATGTACTCACAGCCCCTGCTCCAGGACACGACACCAGCATATAAATGGAATAAAAATAGTGTTTATGGCTCAGTAGTTATAGGGCTTTAACTTTGCTTTGAGTCTGCAACTTGACATACCTGAGACACCAAAGGAGCGCAACGGCTGCTAGCTGAGCATGGAGACCCAAAGTCCAGCTTGGACCTCCATTAAAGTGTAACTTCACTAAGGTTTAGCTCAGGCCCCTGTCTCAGCCAGCTGTTCAAATGGTGTGAGCGAGAGAGTCAGCCACGAGGCAGGTGAGGCTGGGGAATTTGTCTGATTGATAGACGATGTATGGGTTAGGGATTTAGATTTGAAGATGAGCGCAGCTTTTCCAGATTCCCACACAGACGTTGACGCTGGTGGCAGGGGGCTGCCCACCTTTGATTAGAGTTTTTTGATATAGAGTCATCCCAAACACTTGACTCTACGTAAGCGTTGGCCCTGGAAGGTCCAAGATGGTTTGCATCTGTAGAGCTGCTTTCACACATGCAGAGAACTCAGAAGATCCTCCTCAGTTTCTCCGGAGGAGATGTATGTGTGAGCACAAATGTCGAGTGAGAGCCTCCGGTGTTTCTGAAGACTTTGTCTGCCTGGCCCCCTAGTATACATGTGAGAACACAGCAAGAGATCCTCCATAGGATTCACCGCGAATTAGTGGGTCTGATTAGGTTTCTTATATGCAACAGTTGCAAAAACAACAAAAAGAAAGCAAATATCTCTGGATGAAAAAGCGGTGCCGTACACATAGAAGACACCAAGGACGTTGTGATAAGAGCCGACGCCAGTGTTGATGTGCTGTAAACAAAAACACCTGATCTCCGCAAAATAAATAATGTGTTACTTCCTGACAGAGTCTACGTTGGCCAAGCTCAGAACCTTGTGATGAGTGGAGGGGATTCCATTAGGACACAAAAAGATGTTTGACTATTCAAGTAAAATGTTTACACTGCAGGAACTGAAATAATTATTACAGTTGCTATTGCAGTAGTTGTCTGTGTAGGATAGGCCTAGCATTTTGAATATACCAAGCAGGATAGAGCTTTCTTTCACAACTTAAACCCTATCAAATAATCAGAATGAACCAAACATGCTAGTTGTACTTCAGTAGTATTGTAGTCGTTTAATCAAAGGTAAGAGCTGTGACACAGAACACAAGGAAAAGTTAAGGGAATGCACTACTAGCCTTATGACACAAAAGGGATTTTTCTGTCAACGATGAGTGTAGCTTTCCACATACACTCAACTAGGCTGTGTCCACAATCACTCACTAATCACTACATATTCCACTATATAGTGAGTTTGCCATTTTGTAGTGCTATACAAATGTTTAGTGAATTGATACCCATATAATATAGTGATACCCTATATAGTGCATTCACTGTTTCCTACAATGCATCATGAAAAGTCGTGTACAAGTGATAGTTACTAACCGAGCAATATATACCATCATGCATTGCACTTTAAAATGGTCATTTAACCAACTATTTAACTTTTAACTAAAAGTATTAATACTCAATGTAAAATAAACATTTTAAGTGTATTGTTGGAGTTTTCACTGGCTGGCAGATCGTAATAAACCTGCGGCAATGACATAATTACAGGCGCAGAGAAAATGCGCCAAGTAGTTCCTGAAAGCATTTTTTTCTCTTGTTGATGAGCTCACTATATAGTCCTCTATATAGAAGTCACTATATAGGAAAGTAGGGGTTGGTTAGTATTTGGTTAAATGAGTGGGTGATTTTGGACACAGCCCAAGTCTTATAATAGTTTGGAAACATTCTTTCACAGGATACATCAAATTGTTTCTGATTTGTGATTTACACATTCATGTTCACTGTCATGAAACCAGTCTGACCATCCCAGTTGTCTGGTTCTAGAGGTCGCTAGAAGTCACTAATCTTTGCTCATAGTAGGAATTTTGGGGTTTCTCTACAATATTGTATGGTCTCGACCTAACTACTTAAAGTGCCTTGAAATAATGTATGTTGTGATATAATGCTTGGAAATGTGGTGCTGCAAGCACAGGGGGGTTAGTCATCTGAGATTTAATCTGCTGAAAAGCATGTTTACACTTGTCAGACCACACAAAACACACTTTTGGACTCAACATGTCTGTTCACTGCACTGTAACGGCATAGAGGTTTTTGCAGAACCCCCTATAATAACCAGCCGTCCCTAGGAAACAGCTGAGATCCCGTCAGGAACCAGGACCAGGGAATGCCACTGAACCGGACGCACTTCACCCCAGCCCACCACAATCCCCAGGTAGACTACAGTTGCTTGACCAATGTCTCACTTTGCTAGGTTATCACTCAGTTGCTCAAACACATCTTTTAATTGCTGGATGTGGCTTTGCCAAGAGTCAGAGTAAATCACCAAGTCATCCAAGTAAGCCTCACAACCCGCAAGACCAGACAGCACAGAGTTAACCAACCTAAAGCCATAACATTATATTGCAAAAAGTAATCAGCAGTCACAAATGCAGGTATTTCTTTAGCTCGGTCCGACAGCAGGACTTGCCAGTACCTTTTTAACTGGTCTTTGGTCACATAGTAACCACTACCAACTCTGTCCACACAATCCTCCATTCGAGGAAGAGGATAACAGTCGGGTTTCGTCACACCATTAACAGACTTACCGATCAAGAGACAGGGAGAACTGCACAAGCTTTAACTAGGCTCAGGAATTCCATGCTGAGACAAATATTCAACCTCTCTCTTAAAACGTCGACACTTATCAGGATTAACACGATATGAGTGCTGTTTAATCGGTGGGGAGTCACCTACGTCTATATTGTGCAGAAAGACAGTCGTACGTGAAGGCACATTCGAAAACAGCAGGGTTATGCGACAAAATTAACTGCACAATGTCTCAATGCTGTGCATCAGGCAGGTGAGCCAAATAAGTATCAAGCTGGGTTAACATCTCAGAATTCTGCAGCCTGCCCAATTCTACTGCTTTAGACGGAACAACAACACCCTCTTCCAAAGGTGACAACGCCTCCAACGTCCACGTACAGAATCAGCAAATACCAGCTCAGAGGGACTAAATCCTAAGGACCCCTGTACAACCGGCCCTCACTGCAAACATCATCATGTGAACTCCATCAGCTCAGTCCTTTTCAAATTCCAAGCAATATGCACTTAACATTGATTTTTAGTGTCTGGTGAAATTGCTCGAGGGCACCCAGCAACTCAGGATGGTGCTGATGGAATAAAACATCTGGTGTTGTAGTTTTCCAAAAAGTTTACCTGTTACCAGCGCTTGTATTCCACGATGGAAAAGGAGGCGTTAGCTATTGTTCTTGCTTTAAATCGCTTTGAAGTTAATGTAGGCTCGTCCAGCGACCCTGTCACCCTTTACACAGAACATAACCCTGTATGTGGTTTCTGTTTCTTTTGTTTCTTTCTGTTTGAGGCTGGAGGTCTGGTTGTCTAGTTTTCGGGCTTTATTTCTAATTTAGTTTTACCTTCATGTTTATTACTTGTGGAGGAAGTTCTAGGTTCTGTGGGTCTGCCCAGACTCATTTTATGTTGTGGCTACAAGGTTGAGCCAGATTTTCACATCCTCTGTTTGGGGCCATAACAGCGCTATACAAATAAAATTCAAATCTCTCTAAGAAAATGTGTGCAAACCATTAATTCTTCATTTGTTTTCCTTGTTTGTTTCACAGTGTAGTCACAGCTCATGGCCAAACTGTAATCATGGCTTTTTAAATAATTTCTCAAATAAGAGCTACAGCATTAAGTGGTCATTTAGTTTTGTGTGTTAGACACAATTTGTATGTTTTGGTTACTTTTGCTGTTGGTGTTGTTATCATAAAATACAGGGAACAGGAACAGGGCAGTATCTATCTGTTTTTTATAGTTGCTATAGAAACACTGTTCCATAATGTAAAAAAACTTGAGATCCTTTTGCCGCTCCATGTTGACCAGCGATCTGCTGGACTCCTGCCTCAGGAAGGTGTTGTCCTTTTTTTTCTTCGAGCACACTGACAGGGAGCCGGTATTAAAATAAAGACGTCTGTTGAAGGATTTTGGACCATCCTCACACTGTATATGCCACTATATATTATATATATAGTTTATATTACATATTATATCTGTACAGGAGAATAGTGCCTTTCTTATTTCACAGATACTCCCTTCTCTCTGTCTGCAGTACCCAAGTTGAGGTTATAGATAAAGGACCAACCAACAGTACATATAGTGTCTACATTTAGGGACTTTCATATCTAACTCAGATGCTCCAGACAGAGAGGCACCAACTTCAACTCTTTTGCGTATTTCACCAGTGGCAAGACGTAAGGACACAATGTGATTTAGGATTGCATACTTTAGACTTAACTATCCAATAGGATGCAAACACCTACATGTAACATAGAGAGTGACAGCAATTCTAGCCATTCATGGATGTGCTGTAAGGACGGGTGACACAAGTAGAGGGAGATATATGTGGAAGCTGTGGGAGACATCTTCAGACTTGGCGGTGACAATTGCTCATGTTGCTCTGTTAGTGTTTGTATATTGTTTCACCTTCTGGTCTCCTTGATGCATCAAGTCCACATTAAAATCTTCTGTGTAGACATCAGCTGCTTCCAGAAAATGTTCATAACAACCAGGAGAGCGTGAGGGCATGAACCCAGTTAAAGTATCTGCCGTAGCAGACTCTCACAGACATGAAGCTAACACACCCCCACCGAGGGGGGGACAATTTCATTTATCAACACTACACCTGGCTTTCCATTGGTTGGGGGAATTTTGACAGACTTGTTGCACAAAAGTAGAGAGGAGAAATCAGACAGCAGCTGTGTGGAGGTGAGGGGGCTGGGAGAGCACCCTCACCTGCTCATAGAGGATCAATCAGCGCAGGTGAGAGCTGTTAGCTGATTGGTCCTCGTGCTTAAAAGGCAGCGTCGGCGCTGCCTCAGGATGAACCCAGGAGGAACTCAGAGACTGGAGAGACTGGAGAGACGCTGAGACTCTGAGACTCTGAGACTGGAGAGACGCCCTGACTGAGCTGGACAGCCAGTCTGATTTATGTTTGATTGAAGTTTATGTTGGTAGTTTAATAAAGATGCGTAAAAGCAACCCGTGTGTCTCTGGCTGTGTGTGGGAGAACCCCGTGGCAAGGTCGATTGCCACAAGCTGTTTCACACACGCACAGAATCAGCGTGAGCGAAGGAAATCCAAACACTCGCAGTGTATATTTGAGTGTGAGTGCAGAGTTTTGAGTGAGAGCATTACAAAATCTCAATGTGAAAGCACTAAATTCCGTTCTCCAACTGACCACGCTGTTGAATAAATAGAGGGGGGAAAAAACATTGACTCATGCTATGCAATACACCACTATTGAGCACAGACGTCAAACAACTAGCTGGTGACACCCCTGCCTGAACGCTCAGTCCAATAACCATGACAATGCATCAGCACAACACACACACAAGCCCAAAAAAAAAAATATTTTTTCAATTTGTCTTGTCCACAGCTGCTTTTTAAATGTTAAATCCTCCTCCAGTTCATTAAATCCCTGCAGCCATCTGAAGGCAGCAGGACACATATGATGATAATGGGCTGCACCAGAGCACAATGCTATTACAAATGAGAGTCCACTGTGTTTACTATCATTAAATACCATGAAAACGACACCAGGCTTCTACAAAATGACCACACAGTTCTACACATGACAGACTGGTCAGTTATAACTTATTCTGTCTTTTTATGTTAGACATCTGAGTAGAGCATCTCTAATTCTGTACCATAAGGAACTCTTTTCAAACAGTCTTCCGATTAAAAGTGTTTGTGTTGGTGTTTAATAATTTAATAGTGTGTGTGTGTGTGTGTGTGTGTGTGTGTGTGTGTGTGTGCAAAATAATTCAACAATGCGTTGATGGATTGTCACTAATCTTAGTGGAAATAGTATTATCTACACATGAACAAAGGTCAAAATCAACAAAAATATGGTCAGAAAAACAAATAGTCGCCACAAATAAAATAAATTATCTCAATCTTACTCAGAAAAGGATTCCCAATCATATGATGTCCTAAGAGACATCATGAAAGATGTCAGAAAATGACTTCATGCATACTTGAAAAATGCATTTCTCTATGTATCTCTGCATCGTATAGGATTATAGACATAACCAAAGTCCTTTATTGATTGATAATTAAGTTATGAAGATATAGTAAGAATGATGTCATTCTTTATGTCATTATGATGCCACTATGAAGTCAGACAGCATGTTGCATAAACCTATGCAATAAATAAGATAAGAGACACAATCTATGGCTCATTTAGATTAACCAATCATTCACATGTCATTATTTTGACTATATAAAAGAGTTAACATTGTCTGATTGGGGAACATACTGTACATTGCCCCTGTGATACTTGTTATTCTGTTAAAATGTTATTGATGTGATTATGAAACACAGATGAACTTACTAAATTACTTAAGTTTTTATAAAGCTGATTTGTAGTCCCACATATTCAGATCCCAGAGCTCTGCACTGTCCTGACATTGTGCTTTTGTCGAGGAGCATCTCTTCACTGTCATTAGTTCACTTAGTACACAGCAATAACATGGATGATGTGATTGCTGAGGCTGCATCTACACTTGTACGTTTTGCCTTGAAAACGCATCAACTCTGTTACTGATACATCTGGTGTCCACGCTGCTCTCGAGCTTTTAGAGCCGCTCGACTACCAATGCAGAACACAACATGGATAATCAATTACAAGTGTTGCTGAACCTGTTGTCTTTGCTGACAGCTGTGAATTGCAGTTAAATTCTGTATTATTACAATTATACAACTGTTGATAATATCACTAATAAGATTGAGTTTTATTGAAGAAGCAGTATCTATAACTAGCATAAGTACTTTCATTATAATATGTTAAGTTTTATAGTTATCTTTGCAATGATAATGAGGGGGACAATTCTCTGTTACTCCAAGGATATGGAGAAATAGGCCCTTGCATGAGTGGTCACATGATATGCGTTTTCAGGTGTGTTAGTATGGACGGAGATTAAAACAGATACAGAGTGAAAACGCTTTTGTGGACAGAGATCGTTGGAGCAGGAGCAGTTAGAAATCCACACAAAATCCACAAACAAGTATGATAACATGACCGACAATCTGACAAGACTGATAATCAAATAAGGAGGTCAAAAGTAAAAGGGCAGGGCTAATTAATTGATTTCACACAATTTGAGCCATAATAAAATATCACAAAGAATCACTCAATTGTGCCAAAATCATGCAGTACAAATACATTAACACACTTTTTCATTATCCCACAAACTGTTTCTTCTAATCAATGTTGTAAATACTGTTATTTTGTTGATGTTCTCAGTTACACAGAGGGAGCCCTCACATGGGGCTCTCTCTGAGGTTTCTACTGTTATCTGGGGTCTTCCTGACTCTTGTTGAGGGTCAAGGACACAGCATGTCGCACCTTGTTAAGCCCTTTGAGACAAATTGTGATTTCTGAATATGGGCTATACTTATACAATTAGATTGATGAAGAAATTATCTCATTCATTTTCATTTAGTGCTTGATGAAGGGCTTGGTTAATGAAGGGCTTACAGTGACGTCACCACTGTACATCTGACATGGATCACCATTGTTAGTGTAAGTAGAGTAATTTTTAGTCTCAGTATGTTTTTTATTGAGAAAATGTTCCCCACAGATGTGATTCACTAATATTTTACCTGGATGTTAACATTGTCGATGCTCACAACATGAGTTCTAGGCTAATGTGAATAAAACATTTTTTTTAAATGACGCACTTGAGGAACTAGAGCAGACTGAGGATTTCCCCCTGTCCTGACATTAATTGCTCCTCTCATAATTTCCTGTGCCTCCCAGAATCTGTTCTGTCGAATTCGCAGCCTGTTTGTTTTTCATTAGAATTAGTATAAGAATCCACTGCTGAACTGTAAGCTATATACTGCTGTGTATATTAACATATGACCCTTAACCCTGACCTTTCCATATGCGTCACGTCCAACTTTGATATTTCTTTACACCCCATCTGTGTCATCCAATTTCGCAGCACACTTGAATCAATAGCCCACAACCTTGGGGCTTTCCCTATGCTACATGTATGAAATATGAAACCCACTATTCAGGACACGCACAACTGTTGGATAAATCGATATTGTGGAAGCAGAAAGACACTGTCGAGAGATTTTCATGATGGGGGGGGGGCTCAGTGCTGGGCCTACTTGTCATTTCTTGACCAACAGACAGTCCCTGGTTAATCATTCATGTAGCGATGGAACCATTCGTAGAGCTGAAACGAGAGGTGGATGTCACTGAGGGACTAATTGAAGGAACAGCAACAACTTAGCCATTCCACCACCGATGCTTATGTGCAGGACTCTTCTCAGATTTAAGATTAACATGGCTTCAGAGCACACTAAGATGCACAGTGGAGCTGATCTGTTAAACTAATTGACATTTTGCTGTTTTTCTTTGTTTTATGTAACATCCCCCCACCAATATAGACTCCCTGAAAGGAGAGTGAGGGTTTTTTTCTAAGAGGAGGGGAGGTATTTTCTAGGCGACTGATTTTGAGAGATTATTGTGAATCAAAGTCAGACTGGTTATCAAGATTGGGCTGCCACATCGGTGAGCTGGTGGACATTAAGAGAAAAGAGTGTTTACTTTCCCTGTCTGTCTCTTTACCAGCTAGTCCTGTCTGTGTGCCTGTCATTCAGGGAAAAAAATTTAAATACCAAGCTAAAAATACAACAGATTTAAACCCCAGTCTCTTGGATGAAAGTTTGATCCATTCATCTGGCTTGACCTGCTATGTTTGTGTCACTATGTGTTCAACTATGACTGTGCTGTGAGAGCTTGCAGTCGAGTCTGACGTCATCCGCCTCTCTGGGGGATTCCCTCAGGGGATTGCTGCCTCCGCACCGGGATTAAGTTAGCCACACTGCTATATCAATCAGAGAGAGAGAAATAACATAAAACCTTTATTCTACGAATTTTCTTGGAGGATGGATTATATCAATCACCGCCAGGCACAAGGTTAAGAAGGTCAAGACACAAATTGTGCTTTTTATGTCCATGAAATACGGGAAAAAAACATAATAATAACAATTAATTTGTGTCTTTAATTGTCTTTTACCACTGCAAAATTGAATAATATTATCCAATGATAATTAAGAGATCCCGTACTATTTCTGATGTTCTGTGCATTTAACTCTATCCTCACTATCTACCACCACCAGTGACAGCACTGTGTAAGAGGCTATATATTATGGCCATGGCCGTGACCTCAGCTTTCCCTGTTTTCCTGTGGTTCCCCTTGTGTCTGTCTATGTGTATATCTGTGCGGCAGACGTGGCCCATGTCTGTTTCTGTCCCTCCAGACTCAAACGCAGAGTTTCCAAAAGTGATGTGTTTCAATGTCACTAAAATGTTTTAGTGTGGATGTAACCAGCGACAGCCTCCTAATGGACAATAGCACTGGGATTAATGGGTTATTATTGGACTCCCATTCCTGGCATTTACATCAGAATCGGAGGTCACTGGCCTTTCAGTCAGTACTTCAACTTTCACTACATTCATTCAAACTGCTGTTATACATAATGCATAACAAGGGGATATAATCTGTAGTAATTGAAGTAGCTAACCCTTTTTTTATGCCAAACTTTGGAAATTGAACAAGGAAGCTTTAATGAACTGTGCAGGTGACAGGATTCTGGTTATCCGTGCACCAAATGTTACTCTTGATTAAGAACTTTTCTTAGCCTACCTCGATCAGAGAGCTGTGAGCTATAATGAAGGAATTTCCACTTCTTAGCAAAAAAATGAATACCATTTGTGCGTAAAGTTGTTACAATGTGTAGAGCAGTGTGTTGCTTCTCTGTACAAGTGAACTCTCTCCCTCTGATGCTACTAGAGATTTTAAAGTCAAATGAAATTAAATGGATTTTTGCTGCCGGCATTAAGAGGGTTGTAGGGATATCGTCTTTACTCCACATTAAGATGTGCAAAAATATTTGTGCATTTTAAGTGAAAAGCTTCTCCCTCTCTCTTTCCTTTTAGTCAAGAGTGAACATATTGTTACATCTACACCAACTCACTGAACTAAACACAGTATTCTGAAAAAGGACGACAGTGCAGGCTACTTCTCAGAGAGAATCGCATCATTCAAACTAAGTAGAGACAGGTAGCAGGTGTTATATCCTGCTTTATCAATGCCACATTCCATTCCTTCTTGGGAAAAGCTGGCCAATTCTGAAATTTAAATAATCCTAGAATAACATGCTAATCAGTTCATTGTTTTTTAACTGAAACTTCCATTAATAATCAAGTCCTAATTATGATCAGTGGAGCCCTTACTGTTTAATTGGAAGGTGGCAGGCTCAGCAGGGCCCTCCTCCTCATCGCTGCTGGGATGAGATCAGCTACGGGGCATCGTGCATGATGGGATTTTTGATTGGCTGCATGTTTAAAACTGTTTTCTTAAAGATTTTTTTTTATTGCGAAAACTGAACCAAACAGACCCTGTCCAACCCTGAAACAACAATCAGCAAAGTGGGAACTGGTGTGGTTGCACAGGTGGATAAAAGACCAGCAGGCAAGCCAAGGGGGATGACATTCAAAGCAGGTCCAGGATGAGCCTTTATGGAAGAAAACTTTAGAAGGAGCAATGTGCACATGCAGCAGGGAACCACGGACGGCGAGTCCTCCTGGGGACACAGCATTTCTGCATGGGCGAATTCTGTGAGTGTTCCAGAGGTGAACAACAGCCTTGCAGTTCTTTCTAAATATAAGGGAAAGAGTGGGGAAGTGAGAAAATCAGTTAACGTGGCTAACCAACTGCAGGGAAAACAAATTCTCTATTGTCCACAATAGAGCTGGGATTTTTGAAAAAGTTTCATAGCATATACCCTCAAAAGGATGCATGTTAAATCCTATTTGGGTGTGTTTTTGTGTTGTTGTGCTTCCTCCCTGCCTGGGGGTGGTGCTGTTCACCCTGCTCTGTGTTTTACCTGTGTCTGAGTTTCAGGTCCGGCTGGTGATTGGAGGATAGGCTGATGGAGATGACTTTAAAAAGTCACCTGCCTATGCCAGTCTTGGCCTTCGTCTTTTTCCTGGGTCCCAACACGACTGTGCCTTCGTTTTCTGAATCCCATCTGATCCGAATGGTGTTATGATAGCTATATGCAGTGTTTTCTGTTCGAAGCCTGTGTATTCGGAGCAGTCCTGATAATTGAAGGGGAAGAGAGCCCTTTTGTTTTGTAACTCTTTTCTCCTGTTGTTGTGTAGGTAGTAAGATCCCTGTATTTTGCTTTTGTTTCTTTTGGACATAGGTAAGTTAGTTTGATATTATAGATCATTTTGGCTGTGCTCGTTTTTTTTCTACCTGATTTATCAAATAAATCAGCTCTGTTTTGGAGTGCAAATCTGCTGTGGCACTGGTTGTACTTGGGAGTGGAGAAAGAAGGGAGTCAATTTACGTTATTCTCCCGTGCCGCCCATCACACCCATTGCCGCAGATCCTTCCATTACGTCGGGGATGTCGGGAGAGGAGCTCCGGCTCATGCTCCGCATCAGGGAAATGGAGATGAGAAATCGGGAGTTAGAAGTGGAGGCTATGCACCTTAAGGTGAGAGCTTTAGAGCTGGAACGCCAGCCTGGAGTCGCTCCCCATGCACCTGTCACACAGCAACATGCACACTCCCCCTGAGAAAGCTTCGATGTAAGCAGGCACATTGCACTGGTGCCACCGTTCAGAGTATTTCAGTGCATTTGAGTGCTTTTTGGACCAGTTTGGTCTTTATTGCTTGAATGCAAATTAGTAGGGAAAGCTCAGGAGGTGTGTGCCACCCTCACAGTCGAGCAGAGCTTGAATTATGATACTGTTAAGGCTACCATGTTACATTCTTACAAATTAGTGCCTGAAGCATATCAACAAAAATTTAGAAATTGTGGAAAAAAAAACGTCAACCAGACTTATGTGGAGTTTGCGTGTGAGAAAGGCGTCCTCTTTGACAAATGGTGTCAGGCCAGTAAAACCAAGGATTTTGCGCAGCTGCAAGAGCTCATGCTTTTAGAAGAATTTAAAAAGTGTTTGCCAGAGCGGATCGTAGTTTACCTGAACCAACAAAAGGTTGCATCTCTCGCCAAAGCTGCTGTTCTTGCAGATGAGTTTGCACTAACTCATTAAAGTGTTTTTTTGTCTTTCGGTGTGTGAAAAGAATAAGTCTTCATATTTGAGGATTTTTGTCACAAGCCCAACCACAACTGTCTGCAGTGGGGGAATTTAACTACGTGTACTGAACTACTGTAGCCTACTTAAAGTACAATTCAGGTTCTTGTACTTTACTTAAGTATTTGCATTTAAGCTATTTTGTGCAACTTTATTCTTCTACTCCCCTACATCTCAGAGGCAAATACTGTCAACTGAAGTTGTCGGACAGCTTTAGATAGTTTGTTTTCAGATTCAAATCTATCTGAGAAGACACCCCTCTCTCACCCACCAAGAAAAACTACAGCGGCGCCCCACGGAGCTGTACCGAGGAAACTTGACGTGTGTGTGTGCCTGCATTTGTGTGTGCCCGTGACTCGGGGTGTTTCCTTCTCTTCCCCAATGTCCGCAGCAGTTCTAGTAAGCGGGCAGCGGGACTGTGATGACGACGAGACACGGAAGATCTGGAACTGAGAGAGAACAGCGCGATAGAGGCACAGGACCCATTTCTTTCTTTGGACCACTACTTGTAGAGTATGTATGTAGCCATACGACCATTCGTGAAAACCTGTCTATTGCAACATTGATGCAGATCCCATATGGTTTGAGTTTATCATATGAATCTATGTGCCATAAAAAATTCGGACCTGGATTCTGATACAAACGTCGCCGAAGGTGATTCCGGCGTCTCAGTTGCACTCCGTGGGGATCCAGTATTTTCAGCAAAGGCATGATTGTCTCTTGAGACTCCACGTAGCTGGCCTGAACGCATGTCAGACACATCATCTTATATCCGTGAAGCAAGCCCTATTGGTTCAACTGATCCTTGTGGAAAACCGCAGTGTCCAGCAGATCGGAATGGTCTTTCCGTCTGAACAACTGCAGACTCCTGAGGTGCCTGCACAAAGTTGACAAACTAATAAAAATACCATCTATATTACTTAAAGACACAAGTATCTCCTAATGTCTCAAGGCCAAAACAAAATAAAACTGCATTAAACTTAACAGATGGGACATTGTTGCTTCCATGAACACCAGTTCTCCAAAGAGAGTCTTGTAGGATTTTGAGGTGGTTGATTCAGAAAAACTGTTTAAAAAGAAATTTCAATCCACAATCAACAACAGCTTGGGTGGAAATACATAATTGTGTGAGAATGTACGAAACCAGCAAGGCAGGAGCAGTAAGGTAGAAGTCCTCTCCTCATTTTTCAGTTATAGACATTATAAAGAAACCTGTGAATGGACTGAAGTCAAGGCCAACCAAAAAACGAACAAAAACAATAATACGACTTCAAGCATTGGCTACATCTTCTATCCTATCGTCCATATTCTTGATTAAAATCACAGCTTTTTGATAAATCTGACTGCAAAGTAGGTTTATTAGGTCATCAACTCCAGATAGTTCCTTGACAAAAAATATTTTATATCCTAGTAAATTTGTGACTTAAAAAAAAAACAACATTTCTGAGTACCTCAAGACAACGAGTATAAAACTTAAAGGGGCAGATCCAGGGGGTCACTGGCCCCAACTGAAATCTGATTGGCCCCTGAAGTGCCCCTGTAAGTTTGTGGTTTTGTGTTTCTAATGAAAAACAAACAGTAGAACAGGAAAGTGTTTTCTGATTAAAAAAAAGGGCTATTATTGTTTTATCGTTAGTCTGTAGTTTTGGTGCATTTAGTTTCCCCTTTCGTTCTGCGTTTTCCTGTAAGATGTGTACATTAACTGTATATGTTCTGGGCCTGACTTGTATGCTTTAAGCTGCAAAAGGAAATGACTGCAAATGAGGAATTCGGATCAGATAGCAGATCTTCAGTGTTTGGGCCAAAGGGACGATTTGTCTTACACTGCTGCTGTCAGGTGAAAACCAAGTGAAAGAATTTCAATTGTTAGTGCAACGGTTCACTTATATTTGGACTGCGGGCCTGCTCAAGCCTTTGTAATTCCTTAATGTTTTTTCTGGACTGTTATATTTGTAACGCTGTTTCAAAGTGTGACATACATGATTATGTATAAATATGTATGTCTATCCAAAAATAATCATCCAAGTCGAATGTTATGTTTCCTTACAGCCAGAATATGTTAATTTCCAGATACATACAAATTTGTCAGCATCTGTAACTCATAAATCTCAAAATATTAGTGAAAGGTTGACATGAGAGATGAACTAGTGAAATAGTGACATGGAGCTGAATATTTCACAAACGAGGCTCAAACTATTATATTAGAAAAGTACAAACACATTATCCAGATTCAAAGAAGCACGGTTACAGCTGCTAAAGGCAGGAAGGACAGCTGGAAAATAACTCACTGATTTTGTGAATGTGTGTAGGTCAAGAGTAAAACTGTCCTATCATTAGGGCAAGAGTGCATCTGACTATAAATGTATCTTTGCTTTTATTACATTGATGCATTATGTACATGTATTCTCATTGTGTGTGTGATAGTTAAGAATAAAAATCGTATTCTTTCAGGTGCAACCCTGGTGGGTTCAAGCTCTGCTGGGAGCAAATAAAAAATATACACCAGCATCACGCACTGGGGAACAAGTAACTTCCACAAGTAAAGAACTGTAGATCGATGCAGACAGGCTGTGATACTGTGAGCACGTTGCTCCTGCGTGTCAGGTCGGTTATGTTCGGCTCCAGCAGCTGACAAAGGTTTATCATCCCCTCTGATGAGGATCCATATCTTTCATTAAGACAGTCATCAGAGTAGGTCAAAGGATTCTGTGGGTCTCTGAGGACCTTTGTCCTCCTCAGAGACTCAGCTCCACAGGATCCTCTCAGAACTGTGGTTTCAAATGAGCTGAATGATCAGTGGGTGGTGCTTCTCTATGGTTTGATCTCTGATCTCGAACTTAACCTGCAGGTTAGCCGTTCAGCATAGGTTACCATGGTGATTCACCCCGATAAGAAGTGAATTCAATTCAATTGTATTTGTATTGCGCCAAATCATAATATACAGTATCTCAAGGCACTTTACATAGAAGGTTTACCTTAAATTTTAACCTTAAATTCTTTTTAGAAAAACCAAACAGCTCCCACAATGAGCAGCAATTTGGCGACTGTGGAGAGAAAAAAACCTCATTAACTGGAAGACACCTCTGGCAGAACAGGACTCAGGTGAATGAGTTGCAACGGACTGTAAAGTCTGAATTAAACATGAAGTTACCCCGGTAACCACAAATTCTGCTTTGTATTACAGGCCCCTGATCTTTGACTGCAAATATACCAAGACATGTCATCTGTTCTTCTTGTGTGACTCATGCTAAACATATAAGTCTGGTTGATGTGACTCCTTCATGAATCCTGTGTATCTCTCATTTACCCCAACACAAATGTAAACACATACTGTGCGTAGCAGTAGCCCACAGAGATATATATTAAATAACAATTAAGATGAATTCATCAAAAGTAGCCAGTTATGGTTATTCTAAACCTTATGTGGTTCTGAGGAGAACCACACACACAGATACACAAACTGGGAAAATACCCCATGATCACTGACAAACCAATGCGTGCTGGGTTAGTTTTGGAGAATATGTGAGCCCCATCATTTATTCACACATCATCAGCATCATCATCACATTATTGATCTTGTTTTTGTTTGTGGATCCTGAAACATTCTCTGATTCCAACAAAATGTACTTGAGGGGGAAAACAAATTGAATGAATATGTTTTTATCTTCTCTCCCCTCCAACACCTCACTGGCCCACCACATTTAGGAAGTGAGTGAGATAGGAAAAAAAAACATCAGTTAAAAAAAGACATCCTTTCCCTGAACTAAACCAGCTGACAGTTTGAGTAACTCTGTATGGTTTTATTCCTCTGTGACACTGAACTCTGTGAGTGTTATGCAAATGCAAGAGGGTGTTTCCTCACAGTGTGATGAACGTTAGCAACAGGTTGTTGATGCCATGCTGAGACCACATTAATACTACAGCAGGTAAACACATACATGCTTTTAATGTGTGTGTGTGTGTGTGTGTGTGTGTGTCTGTGTGTGTCTGTGTGCTTATGCATTGCTCCTTGCACTGGCAGCAGTTGCGAAGTAAGAGTGGCATTTCCTCTCTGTCTGTCCATTGACAATAGTTCTCCTTACTGACACTGGAACATCAGCACTGAAGACACCGCAGCCTTGGGCACGAGTTCATATACTGTACTGTTGTCTCCAGCTGTCACTGAACACCATTTCTCTATATGCACTTCTGCATTGTTGGAGGAGGAGGGGGAGGAGGGGAGAGAGAGAGAGAGAGATTTGAAATGTTCGATTTTTGGTCCTTTGCGTTATTCTTGATTTCCAAGGTAAATCACGAAGGGACAAAATGACGAGGGCTCCACTCACTGAATGGCTGTGCGTCATCGAAGCAGCGCCAATAGCGAGCACGCCTCCTGTCGTGCCAAGTATTAAAGCTGCTCTCCTCCGACTTCCAGACACTGAACCCGTTTCATTCCTGTTGATGACCCAGTGAAAATCGTCAAATGCCTACTCTGTGATATTTTCCGTTCCTACGCTTCCACACATAAAGGCGCAAATGGATGTAAACTGCACGCTCTCGGAGCGCGATCTGGCCGGCTGGGGCGCGCTGGCGCAGAGACTCTTTGGGAATAACTCACTGTCTCCACTTGATAACAGCTCCGCCGCTTCCAAATCCGAGGAGGAAGACCTGGAAGTAAACACGGACATTTACTCTAAGGTTATAGTCACTGTCCTCTACGTAGCTCTGTTCGCTGTGGGCTGTATGGGGAACTCCATCACCCTGTACACACTGCTGACCAAAAAGACCCTGCAGAACCTCCAGAGCACTGTGCACTACCACCTGGCCAGCCTCGCCGTGTCCGACCTGCTGATCCTGGTCCTCTCCATGCCCATCGAGCTCTATAACTTCATATGGTTCCACCACCCGTGGGTATTCGGAGACGCAGTGTGCAGGGGCTACTACTTCCTCCGGGACGGCTGCTCCTACGCCACCGCGCTAAACATCGCCAGCCTGAGCGTGGAGCGCTACATGGCCATCTGCCATCCGTTCAAAGCCAAGAGCATCATGTCCCGCAGCCGCACCAAGAAGCTGATCAGCGCCATGTGGCTCGCATCCTTCGCGCTCGCCACACCGATGCTCTTCACCATGGGCCAAGTGATGCTCAAAGGCGAGAAGATATGCACCGCTATCGTCTCCCCTCTCACCATGAAGTATGTTCTGCAGGTGAGTGTCGGAGGAAAGTCCTATCACTGGTTTGTTTCGAGGTTTTACGCATACGTCTCCTCGGCTGCTCTTTACGCACCAATACGGTTTAAGGTGGAAAATGTTAATATGACTCTGGGGGTCTCCAGCCACAATCAGTAGGCAGGTGTGTGTTGATAGCAGTTGTTTTCCCACTTGTGTCTTAGTGCCTCATAGGAGTTTATGCAGCTTTAAGCGTGAAATCTCTCTCGACAACTCGATTTTTGCGCGCGGACATATGTGGATTTTCATCGGAAACTATTGGAATAAACCAAATCTAATCCTTCGCACATAACGTTGATTTGAGTAAGCTTTGTTATCTGTAATTCGGTGTATTAACACAAATTAAACCAGCGAGCTGTGAGTAATTCAGTTTCATTGCAGGTTAATTTCTTCCAGCAAATGAACGAGGTCGACTCCCTTAACTAATCAAACAACATGCTGAACCCATAGGAAACGATCTGGGCCTTGGTTTTTAATATGAGGAGAAACAAATTGTTTCAACACAAAACCACTTAAATCAAAGGGAAAACATCCGGCTATGACGCGAAAGGTGCGCAAAGTTACAGCGGCACGCAGGGCGCCACAGGTGGGATGTTGTGTGAAACGGCCTCGTTCCATAGCTGCAGGTGGAGCTGAATAATCAGGAATCTGTTTGTGTATGGATGCACAACTAATCTGGATTTTAAAACATCTTTCAACCCTAACCCTATTAATTTGATGGTTTCAGCTTATTGAATGTGTTCCATGCTTTATTACCTTGTGGTAAAAGCGACTATATTTGGGTTACTTGGTTTTACAGTCCTCTCTGACGCCAGTTTATGTTCCCCTATCACACTTGACACACACTTGATGTGAGTGTGCTTCCAGAAGCCTCTTCTAACCATCTGGATAAAAGACATTAAAAGAAACAGCCGGCCTGTTTCCTAAGTTGCAACTCTGCCTCCATATCCAAACAAAGGTGGCAGCCAGACATAAGATGCAGTAGTTTACTTCCTTGCTCAATTTGTACAATAAGCGTAGTGCTTGTTCTTACTTAGCTTTTTTTCTTGTCCTGTGCTAATGGTCTGGAGCTACCTCAGAATTATTCCTTGTCTTTAGTGAGTCCTCCTCAAACAGTTCTACAATATACTGTCACTTTTTACTTTTTGTGTGCAGAGCTTTTTATAATCAGTCTATGGTGCAGATTGAAGTTGTTCATCCTACCTGGTTTATCTTCAGTGAAGATTTATCATCAATCTTTTTCATAAAATTAAACAAAATTAACTTTTTTTTTACTGTCCATGTGTTTGGTTTATATAGTTTGAATGATTTACTAAACTGATGTTATTTTTTTTTCATGCATTGCATTTTGGCTATATCAGAGGCCTGTTAAGCGATGGACTCAGCCAAGTTCACAACTTTTCAAAATAAAACCTCTGTAATTTCACGGTGCCATACTAAACATCAGAGCAGGGAATCATACTCAGTGCTTTTACTTTGAAGACAACTTGCTAAAGAGGAAGTGGTTGTATGAATGTTGTTGCCATAATTGAGATCAGCACCTGCACCTCACTTGAATGTCTGTCAGTCCACTAAGGTGACATACAAATAGTCCAATTATCTAAATGATCTGGCACTGATTCTGACCCATTTTCCGACCACTGCTGTAATTTATCCACAGATGTAGAAGACATGTTCAACTTGGTCCTCAGACTGAAGGCACACTGCCCCACCCCCCACTGACTGCACTTTCTATAGCAATTTACCATACACATGCCAAGTGTGAGGCCGAATAGATGAATGGTTCACGCAATATGTGTTCCACATACAGACAGCTGTAGAATTAGTAGGTAAATGTGACCCAAAATGTAAATGTTCAAAATCAGGTTGATATAGGTGTACATTGATTTACCAAATTCCTCTTATAATAAAGTAATCTCTTTATTCTGTATGCATTTATTTCTCTTGGACAATAATATTCATCTACTCTCTTGCATAATTTTATTATTTAGTATGTTAAAAATAAAGATTTGTCATTTCTGACTGCTGGAATTAATAATAGAAACATTTGCACCTCGAGGAAAGTGTTGAATCACGTCACTGTGCAGCAGAATGATTACTTTTTCATCCAGATGTTTGGAAGAGTCAGAGTATTTTGGAAATGGCTTTAGAAAAGCAGCAAATGTTGATAAATTACCTTTTGGGTGTTTTATAGATGGTATTTATTTTGCTACAAAAATCCTTGGGCTCTGTAATGAGAACATCATGATTATACATGAGAGACACAAACTGGGGTTACTTGGTCTCTGGAAAAAGTGTGATTTCCAAGACTACCGAATAAACAAGGTACGCATCACTCGAGAAAATAATCAGTAATGAAATCATCATTATGCGGATGTTTTGTGGCTTGTAGTAAAGAGCCTGTGAGTGAGCAGCAACAGATTTTCAACTGTTCACTGATTTAAAAAATGTGGGAGACCAAAGACATAATGACAGATATAACCACTAATAATCTTCAGAACGCACACATTAGATGATTTGGCCAGAATGTAAGACAACACACTTGCCGTTTGTCAGAAACATGCATGATTAAATGTGACTTCAGAGGAAAAACAAACATGGAGGAGGACTGACGTCGTCAGCTGGCTATGGAACTATGGATGTAGTCATGTAGTAATTGGCTTAGGTTTTGCAGAGCGAGCTGGAAGTGAGTTTGAAATGTATTGTTGTTTTAGTCGCAGCTGTACAAGTAACATCCGCTTGGAGTTGCTTCCCGGTTCAGGATTATGATGTTTGTGCCCATGATTTTTGGTAGGTATAAATTGAGTGAAAATTCGTCCTGATTATAGTGTGTAGCTGCCCTACAAGATAGTTGCGTAATACTCTGAGCTCAGCAGCCCTCGTTGACAAAAAAAAGGCTATATTTTTAAGGCTGTCCCCACTGCTCCCCAAGACAAATGGTGTCGCTGTGAAAGTCATAGGTGGTATAAATGATTAGGCCAATCTCCCCGGCTTTGTTTACAATGCACATCCTTGACATAGACTGAGAAGGTCGTCAGAGTCCTCGGTGTTCTGACCTACGCTGTCTGAAATTAGAAGTCATTATGTGAGGTGGACTCTACAAAGCAAAAGGGACCGTGGCATCACCTGGTGTGGAAAGTATCTTTGAAGGTAGTTTGTGTGATCATTATGACCCCCATCATCAGCAGCAGAGTCCACCACGTCCGGTCTTTTTTTGTCAATCCATTGCTTTTACATGACAATGACTAATTGTCAGCCCAGCTGGAAACATTTCCCCATAACAGACGTCTATAGAAATCGCATAAGCCTGTTATTTTTCCACTTAATGTAAAGATGAGAACAATCAATAAATCACAGCAGAGTCTGGAGACAGTAGATGCTCTGACAAAGAGGAAATCTCCCGTAACAATTTTATAAGTGCGTGTTTGTTTGTGCATATACTGTTTGTGTGTGTGTGTGTGTGTGTGTGTGTGTGTGTGTGTGTGTGTGTGTGTGTGTGTGTGTGTGTGTGTGTGTGTGTGTGAAAGACACAGGATAAGCTGGTTCACGAGGTGACCTGCTGTTGCGGAGGGTCCCCCATGCACTCTGGCTGTTTTGACAACGGGGAGTGACACTACATGGAGAGATGTGTGTGTGTTTGTGTGTTTACTTGTGTAAGAAAACTAATCTCAATGGGCAATATACAGCATGGAAACATCTGAAAACTATTCTGACCTCTGAGAACCTACAAGGCCAGAGTCTCAGGGGTTACAAAAGTGTTACTGTTTAAAATTCTTTCAGTTCAAGGTCACTGCCCACATAGATGCAGCTTGACTGAGTGACTAATCCTCCCTCAGCAGGGCAGACAAGCATCGGTCAGGCAGTGAGTTACCCAACCTGTGAAAATGTTCCACTAAAGTTGCAGTCCATATACCTACCATGGGAAATACAGTCTGGTGGCTGCTAGTATGCACCTTAGCTCTGTAGGTAACATACCATTTGTTGTGGTTTATGGTGAAGTGACTAACAACACCACCTGCTGTTATGGAGTGTGTCATCGGTGTTACGGCACGTGTGTCCATCTGAGAGCCGAGACGCAGGTGCATTTCTGGTGCATTTATTTTTTTCCAACACATTTCCCTTTCTAACATCTCACATTGATACATAGCAAAGAGACATGACAGTTATTGCAGTTAGTCAGACCACCCCACTCCCAACACATGCCCCTCGAAAATACATAATAATAATAATAATAATAATAATAATAATAATAATAATAATAATAATAATAATAATAAAGAAGAGAGGCTAAAGCAGGACAACCCCCAAAAAGGGAATAGTTTTGCATGTGGTGGCCACAGACAACTTACCTTCTCTAATTCTCCAACCGGGAAGAGACTCGGTTGGGTCACTTCCCGGTTGGTTATACCTAGACCTCCGAGGCAAGGCGCCCATTAGGCATCCTAGAAACCTGAACCACCTCAACCCTCCCCTTTTGATATGGAGCACCGGTTCTCCTCCAAGCGCCCTCTGGATGCCTGAACTCCCCACTTTAAAAAAAAATGGTTTCTTCTTCTGTCTCTGATTTTGCTGCAATAGATACACTGTTAAATCTTTGGGGTCTCAAGGCTGAGGACCTCAGTCACAAAACTGTGACCTAATCAGGTAAGAGGAGCAATGAGGACACTGTGCGTCTTGTTTCCTCCAGATCGCCTCTGAGTTTGATCTATTTTACAAAGACTTTTACCTGTGCCAAGTAGCACTAGACACAAAATGGCACCCGCTCTGGAAAACGTAATTACTTTCAATCTCTTTTACAAGTAACTAAATCGCTATAAACAATCTGAAACTCTATGCAGGCACTCACGCTGATAAAGCTCTGTCAGATAAAGTAAATATTTGTGGTTTATTGACAGTTCCTGACCTGTAGAGGTAAAAGGTTATTTCTCAGGACACGGTGCATCTTGTTCCCTCCATATAGCCTATGCCAAAAAAGCGGAAGTGGGTGCTCCCTTACTGATCCTTGTAACAACTAGAGTGAACACAAGTTCCTTCCCCACCACTCACAACATATATTTAGTGTTGTTGTTAAGCATTATTATTTTGATTCTGAAATGATTAGAATAATTCTTACACTTCTCCACATTAATGTGGTCACCCTAATTTAAGGGGTGCCAGAAAAACACATGGTGAAGACTGTGGAACAGACAGAGAAAAGGACCCCAACCTCTTCCGTGGACTTTGTCGGACTTTAGAGTTCAGCTCCTGACTTCCTACCTCCATTATAATTTTGGTGCATAATAAGCAGCTGCAGAGACAACCTGGGGTCTTTTATTTCTGACATTCTCAGACTAACCAGCAAGTTGGTGCATCGGTGGTATGGTGGCTAAAGCTGCCTTCCAACCTGTTGATCCAGGTTTGATTCTCAGCCAGTGAACTGTCTGATGTCGATACTGATGTGGTCAAGTCATCCTTGAATTTCCCTGTGTAAGATCTATAAAGTTTACATTATCTAATATATCTGATTTAGACTAGTAATGATTAAACATTATTCGATCAACAGAAATCCAATCTGTGAAATTTGTTTTTCGTAAAATTTTCACGCAAAATGTAGTGCAAGTTTGTAATTTATTAAATTTTTTAAAGTTGCATTCTATGGGTTAACCCAAATCATTTTTTTAAAGGTTAAAGCTACTATATTTCAACATTCTGCTTTGTAATTGTAGTACTGTATTGTAATCATGCCATTTAACAACATCATGATTCATCATGATGTCATTTATACAATATGATAGTTTGATTAGTTAATGTAAATAGAAATGCTGTAGATTATATCTCGTATCTTATTGGTTGCTTAAGTTAATGCAATTCTATAGAATGGAGATATTTTCTGACTTCTTCATGACATCACTTATCATATGACATAATGGTCTGATCAATATAAGCTTTATATTATCTCTCTATTATATATGGAGACCATATTTATATTGGCCCTAACTTTGACTGAGAAGCTCCAGAAGTCACTCACACACACACATTGGGGTGAAAACATACCCTGTTTGCACAGCTACGACAGTATGCAGGGTAATAAAACTTGTAAACATGCATGTCTGTAAAATATTTCCTGAGACACAGAAGAAGTGTATGACGCAGGAAGTTGAGGTGTGAATGAGGGCGAGAAGCTGAAGGACTTAATGAGATGGAGGATTTGTGTTTTATTATTTCCTGAGACACAGAAGAAGTGTATGACGCAGGAAGTTGGGGTGTGAATGAGGGCGAGAAGCTGAAGGACTTAATGAGATGGAGGATTTGTGTTTTATTCTTTCCAAGTAGCAGGATTTAAGCGACTACATGTGAAGTTAACTATGAAGTGGACAGTCAGACGTTTCCAGTACATTTACAGTTTATATGATGTGGGTTTATCCTGCTGCTTCTGTTTTCACTTACTTTGGGTTTGTGTACATGTGAGCTTGACTGCTGCCGTTGAACTGAGTGCTCTGCTGCTGTGCAGGAGTCTCCACTGGGGTTGAACAGGGCCGTGTTGTTTGTGCAGCAGAATGAATCTGAATTCATCCAGGAAGAAAGACTTTTTTATGATATTACTTATCAAATTAGTTGACATGTTGCTTTTGTTGTGTGCTACAGACTTCTTGCCCTTTTTCCCTAATTGTCACTAAAAATCTCTATGAAATTGATTTGGATTCACTAAATAACAGTCCTTATTCTAATTTATATTTTAGCACATTGTTGCTTAGTTCAACACATTTACAGTGATATGTAGGCAGGGCCTCTCTTTGCATAAACAGCTTGGAGAATTAGAGGAAATCCATGTTTTGTTAGTAACAGTGGGAGCATTCATATTGCCTGTAACTATCAGACGAGCTGACTTTTATACACAAAGTCAGGAACACACAGCTGTCCTCAGTCACGTCACCATCGATCCGTGGTCACGCGTCCTGCAACCTGCTGCATGGTGGAGCAGGTGGTCATTGATCTCTCTTTCCTAAGTGTACAAACTCTGTGGATTTGATCAAACAGTTCACCGGTTCATCCAACTCACAGCACACAAACATTTCCCCAGTATTACAACCAAAAAACATTCCTAGTAGAGCATAATGCTGTTTCAGGCTTCAGATTTTAACTGAACTTACTGAGCATATTCAGGTCAAAACATTTCCATTAGATAACTGTCATTATTTTTATTCTGTTGGTATTTGCTGGTGTGAGAGAACTTTAAAAATATAGAACGATGATCAATTAAAAAAACAGTTATAAGTTATATTCCTAACTGGTCCAAAGATTGTGAGGCTTTGTGGCAGACACACAATGTGAAAATGCAATATTGTAAATGATAGGCTAATCACTCCTCCATTGGACTATAAGCCCAAAAGGTTTCAGAAAGAAATACAAGCAGCACAATTATAATACTATAATATTATATGTATATGCTAACATACTCTAACATGCGGACATGTAGAGAACATAATGCCTACCATGAATGTCATTTTGGCTTACCATGGCATGTGTGTTTGTGTGTGCGTGTGTGTGTGTGTGTACACACAATCAATCAATCAATCAAATTTTATTTGTTTAGCCCATATTCACAAATCACAATTTGTCTCATAGGGCTTTAACAAGGTGTGACTTTCTCTGCCCTTAACCCTCAACAAGAGTAAGGAAAAACTACAAAAAAAAACCCTTTTAACAGGGGAAAAAGAACGTAGAAACCTCAGAGAGAGCCACATGTGAGGGATCCCTCTCCCAGGACGGACAGAAGTGCAATAGATGCCACGTGTAAAGGAGAACATCAGAAAGATAAGATTATTTGCAGCATTGATTAGAATAAACACTTGTAGCATAATGGAAGGTCAATGAATTGATGGATTATTGTCAGTAATGGTCGAGTATCTGAGGAGAAATATTGTATATCAAGCAGTCTTGTTGTAATCATAGTCCATGGTCAGCAGCCACCACGATCAGGATCCACCATCAAGATCGGATGCCACTATAGTCCACAGACATTGTCCCAATGCGCCATCAGGATCCACCATCAGCTGCCACCTTGATCGTGGTCCACAACCATTATCAGATGCCAACACGATACAGGATCCGCCATTATTATCACAATCAGCCAGCACGATACAGATTCCGCCATACTGGATCCACCATTCCGATCACGATCTCTGATACACGATCCACCATCATAATCCACGATGTGGCCACATTTGCAGACCTGGATCTGCGGACGATAAGGCAAAGGGACTCCGGGGAAGAAGTCAAGTCAGTAACATGTATTGATGAGATATTAATTTCTTTGATGTGATAAGGAGGGAGAAGAGGAAGGAGAAGCTGGGAAGAGAAGCTCCGTGTGTCATGTGTCCCCCGACATTCTAGACCTATAGCAGCATAACTAAGAGCAGGTCAAAGACAAGCCTGGACCGGCTCTAACTATAAGCTTTATCGTAAAGGAAGGTTTTAAGCCTACTCTTAAACGTACAGGAGAGGAGCTTGATAGCGGAAAGCTCTGGCTCCTACTCTACTTTTAGAGACTTTAGGGACGACAAGTAAGCCTGAATTCTGGGAGCGCAGTGCTCTAGTGGGTTGATAAGGTACTATCAGCTCTTCGAGGTATAATGGTGCCATATTATTAAGAGCCTTGAAGGTGAGGAGGATAATTTTAAATTCTATTATAGATTTAACCGGAGGCCAGTGTAGTGAAGCTAATACAGGAGAAATGTCTCTTTTCCTGGTTCTTGTCAGGACACGTGCTGCAGCATTTTGGACAAGCTGCAGAGTCTTTAACGACTTTCTGCTGGAGCCTGATAATAAGGAATTACAATAATCAAGTCTGGATGTAACAAAGGCGTAAGGTGTTTCCTTAGAGATACATGCTTGGAGTTTAGTTATTTGATTACTTTGTTCAGGTTTTATTGACAAGTATAACTGGGTGTCATCCACATAGCAGTGGAAATCGAGTGTGTCCTGATAATGTTTCCTAGTGGAAGCATATATAATGAGAATAAAATTGGGCCGAGCACAGAGCCCTGTGGAACACCATGGTTAACTTTGGTGCGCACAGATGACTCATCATTAATTTGCACAAATTGGAATCGATCTGAAAAATATGATTTAAACCAGTTTAGGGCGGTTCCTTTAATGCTAATTAACTGTTCTAGTCTCTGTAATAAAATGTGATGGTCAATAGTGTTGAATGCTCCACTAAGATCTAACAGAACGAGGACAGACACAAATCCCTGATCTGAAGCTATTAGAAGATCATTAGTGACTTTTGCCAAGGCTGTCTCCGTGCTGTGATTGGCTCTAAACCCTGACTGAAATTCTTCATATACACTACTTTCCTGGAGAAACTCACACAGCTGATTGGCTACAACCTTTTCAAGGATTTTAGACAGGAAGAGGAGGTTGGATATCGGTCTGTAATTGGCTAAAACCTCCGGGTCCAGGTTGGATATTTTGAGAAGGGGTTTGATTACAGCTAGTTCAAAGGACTGTGGTACATATCCTGATGATAATGAGAGATTGATTGTGTTCAGTAACGTACTATCAATTAGGGGCAGAATTTCTTTAAGTAATTTTGTGGGAATGGGATCTAAGATACAAGTTGTTGGTTTAGAAGATGAGATTATATTGGTCAGCTGATCAAGGGTGATCAGAGAGAAGCTGTCTAAATAATTGGTCAGATTCTCAGCTGTTTCTGAGATTTATATTCTTGATAGGGTATTAGTGCAAACTGAGGGCAGGAGATGGTTGATTTTATTTCTAATAGTTAGAATTTTATCATGAAAGAAGTTCATAAAGATATTGCTATTCAGGGATCGAGGAATTCGGTGGAGGTGTGACTCTCTGTCAGCCTGGCTACAGTGCTGAAGAGAAACCTTGAGTTGTTTTTATTTTCTGCTATCAGTGTGGAGTAGTAGGCAGCTCTTGCTTTGTGGAGGGCCTTCTTATATGCTTTAACACTATTTTTCCAGGCTAGGTGATTTTCAACATGGTTGCTGGAGCGCCACTTTCTTTCTAGTTTTCTTGACGCTTGTTTTAATTCATATGTGTAGCATTTCCCCCACTGGCTACGGAATTTGCGGAGATTCAGGTTCTCTCATTACATCCAATGTGCAGTGAGTTCTCTCCAGGGAATGTAAGGGTGACCACACAACCTAACCCTGCTTGAAGGTGTTAGTGTTATGCCCCTAGAAAAGGGGAAAGGACAGAAATGAAACGGACACGGTGTTTGCTGGCTTCAAGTCCAAAGTGTAATGCATTAACAAATATAGAGACATTGCATTTTCTGAATTTTACAGCAAATATCAAATACATCAGGAAAATCAGAACATGAAATATACAAAATAGAAAATACATATGTGGCATCTCTGAATAAACAACATAATACACACATTGACAACATTCACCCAACCAACAGTAACACCTCCACCATACAACACACACAGCGGCCCGGGCGCTGCCCGCACATCTGGGCCCTGCGCCGTCTGCGTGTGCCCACCCAGCAAGCATGGTGCATCGGACCAGCTCCCTCATGTTTAAACTTTCTAAACCTACTTAGCAAAACCCCCTGTAAACAACTATCCCACCACCAGCGCTCTCGTCACGACCTATAACACACAGCACAAGCGTGCAGCCCCGACATTACAACACCTGTCCTTACCTAGAAAAGGGGAAAGGACAGAAATGAAACGGACATGGTGTTTGCTGGCTTCAAGTCCAAAGTGTAATGAACGAGCCGCCCCCCCTACTGTCCAAACCCGGAACCCCAGTGTGATAACCCAAAGACCAAAGCAACAGACCGCAGACATCACCGATAATTCAGCCCCTGCAAACAACACTAGAAAATGACACATCCACCACATTAGCATCATGTTCCCTGATTGATTTTCTGTCCTTTTAACCCTTGTCTGTTCACATTGATGGTTACACACACTGTGACAGGCCCTATGCATAGGAATAGAACCAAAAGCTTAACAGAAAGCAACCACCTGTTTGTGTATTGGGCAACGAATCACTTGTGGAAGCCACACTGGGTTTGCCTTGTCTATAACAAGGAATTCAGAACAGGACTTCAATTTATGTCTGAACAACAAGCTGTGAGTCTGTATTTCCAATGTGAGACCCAAAACAACTGCTAAGAAAGAGAAGGTGTCTCATCAGACCATCCTCCTTGCTGATGTATGGTGAGCAGAGTTGACCATTCTCCAGTCAATCCTCATTACCAGAATGCAGTTGAATATTGAAGGAGAAGCCTTCATCAGTCTGCATCACATTAACCCAAGGGTTAATTTTGATATGGAGGATGAATGCGTAACATTTGAAACATAATCGAATCTTGAAATAAATTACTAAATAAATCAAAATATGCTCTAAAACAAATCTGTACCACTACCTGATGAGACTGAAGTCACATGGACTGGTAGCATCTATCTCCATCTGACAACAGTGCCTTTCTAAACGTTACTCATGAACCCTTTTGCCTCCTGCCGTCACACAGAACAAGTCCTTGCCCGTCATTACGTTTGCTGAAGAGAGCATGTTGTAGCTGATTTTTTTATTCAATCAACCGTTCTCATTTGACTCAGTTTGCCACCTGCAGTGTCCAGTTCTGTGTAATTCAGTGCATGAGCCAGAGAAGACAGGAAGATGTTACCCATGGTAATAACACATCAATGTGTGGTTGCTAAGCTCTACCGTAAGAACTGCCCAGTGAGTAAACAACTATTTCGGAACTTGAAACAACTCTGGAGTTCTGCTGAAACTCAACGTAGTTTCATATGTAACTCATTGATGTGACAGTCAGGACTCTTCTTTTAAACATCCTTCCTGGCTACAGTAGAGCCGCTCCATGTGATTGGTTTTCCTCTTCAAAGTAGCCGTCCAGGCTGCGTTGGATCACAGGCGGAACAGAGCCTCTGCTATGTTTCCATCCTCACAGCAGTAGTAGCTGAACTAAGTCTAGCAGTTTGTGGTAATAGTGGAGGCTGTCACTCTCATGCTGGACAAAATAATAACATGAACTGCAAGTATAAGATATCAAGCTTGCTGTGATTTAAAAATGTAAATTGCTCTTGTCAAAATTAAACTGCAGCCTTCCATAGTCTTAAAATGATCAAATCTCCCGTTAAAATAGGAATGATACGGTAAAAACAATATTAAGAGGAAGCTAAAGTTAGCCTGATGTAGCCTTAATTTGTAGTGTCTAAACTGATTGGGTTTCATAATCGGATTACAAAAAAAAATTTGAATTAGTCTGATTACATAAAAAAATCTAAATAGATTATTAATCGAGGGAGGTGGCCATTCCTCCAGTTTAGCTGCTTTCAGGCATGCACTGAACTCCTCAGTATTTTCTCTGGAGTAGAAGGATGTGCAAACGCAAATGTCTGAGAGAGACGCTCCGTAGTTTCAGCGTCCATATAAAGTCTAGAAATCCAGGAGAAGTCGATGTGAGAACACAGCAGAAAACCTCCCGCTGCATTGTGCATGTGTGAAAGGTAAACTCCTTAGCCAATTCTGCAGATTTTACCCGCAAGTCATGTCTGAAAATGGCTTATGTGAGTGTTCACGTGATATGCGTTTTCAGGCCTGTTAGTATAGACGAGACTTAAAACTGATCTGGAGCCAAAACACTTGTATGGACTGATATCACTTTACTTCTAATGCGCTGTTTTCAAACGGAAATGTAGTAGTATAGATGTAGCCTTAGACAAGTGCCCCATGTTTTTAACAGGGTTTTAAAGAACGAGGATTAAAAAATATTCAAACGAAGAACGGCTCTCACTAGACGAAGAGTTATTATTACTAATAATTTATATATAAATATATATATATTATTAATTAATATATATTATTAATTATTAGTAAGCCTTTACCAAAAGCACTGCAGTTACTGAAGACTATACATTCATTCATGTGATGCTTGATGTTATATGTTGAACATATTGTAGAGGGAAAAAAACATTAACAAGGTATATGTTGAGTCAAAGCTTTATTTACATACAGCACAAATATTGTACAAACAACTGGCCTAGCCAGTGAAAAACTAATCAGGTGAAGCTTGAAATGTCTCTTTGCCGCCTCTGGGTCATAAGTTCTTTGTGGGACTCTGTCCGAATCTGCTCCAGTGTGTAGACGTCTGTGGTGTGTAGCTGTGAGATTCATTGTAGCTTCTAGTCTTATTTGAAGTGTGGCACACAGGTCGGTGAGCTCCTGGCTGTGGAAGGATGGATCCATGTCATCTGTCCCGCTTCAATCAGCTGTAAACACAATCAGTACAATTAGCACAGTTCAATGACAATATACACCTACACATGTAACCGAAAAATGATCTAATGAATCTAATCTTACCCTCTTTCTTCTCTGTCGACTCCTGAACTTCTCAATGCTGCTGCAAGAGCTGCAAGGTCCGGTTGGATGTACGGGAAGTTCCTTCATACTGGCTCATAGTACGTCATAGTACAGGCAGCTGGAAAACAACATGAGTAACATGAGTATATTATTAATAAACGGAAATAGCCTCGCTACATCACCGTTGGAAGATCCACAGTAAACAAACAATTACTTACATACAATGGCGTCATTTTTCACACTGCAAATCCAGACTTGCAGCTAGAGTCTCGGCCAAATGTGCAGTGACTGCCTCGTTGTGTGTGGGGGGGGGGGGGTGGCGCTCAGGCTGTGAAAACACAATGATGAAATAGAACAGATAAAGTAAACCTGGAGAATGTATTTTATACAGCACAGCACGTCTCTTCTCTCATCTTTCCGCCGCAAACTAAAAACACACCTCTTCCGACTATACCTTGAATAAAAGTTTAAACTAACAATTTAGTAGCACTTAAATAGCACTTACTTATAGCACTTTGTAGTTTGGCTTTCTTGAAGAAATTGTACTTTCTTGATTCTTGTTGTTCTGGGTCTGTACCCTCATGGTTGAATGCACTTATTGTAAGTCGCTTTGGATAAAAGTGTCAGCTAAATGAAATGTAATGTAATGTAATATTCAAAAACAACTTCAGTGCTACTTGTGTGATGCTCTTCTGATCTCTGTGTTTCACAGACGACACCAGACAATAGCCAGATGTGTTTCGTACTTGTTTCTGTTTGAAGTTATAACACACCAAGTGACACGTGGTGTTATGTCTGAGCAGAGACTTGGGTCTAAACAATGTCAGCGTGATGCAAACATTTGGATTATCCCCCTGCTGAAAGCAAGATATGTTTATTTAGATATGAGCAACTGGGTCAGGGAAATCATTCAAACACTAACTGGCTGCAGTTTGGTTTTTAAGGGTCATAATTCTTGCAAATGGTTGTATCAAATTGCACTTGAATAAAGGGATCAAACCATGGACATATATCCAAAATCTGACTAATAACTCATCAGCATTTTAAAAATACATTGTCTTCGTTTTTAGCTCTCACCTTACACAGTTTTCACCTCATCAGCCCTGACACACTGCTGGTCTCTACAGCTGCCCACCATTCATCTTTGTGTATATACATTGCTGTTCCTTACTTTCATCGTTCCTCTCGTGTAACCCAGAAATTGATTTATTGTGCCATCATGAAGGATATTAGGCTGCTCCTTTTTTCTGTCTCGAGGAGGAGGAGGAGGGACAAGGAGGCTCCAGAGAGGAGATCTTCTTTTTTTTTTTTTTATCAAAGCAGTGTTTCTGTTTATCAGAAACCTTTTCATGATTTTTACATTAATGATTGAATTGTAGTGCTATTTTACACAAACCCTTTAGATTACATTTTTTTCTGACTCTGGATCTGTGTTAACACAAATCAGAAAACAGGATTTTATCTTTTTTGATCTTCCATCTTCTTTTAAAATTTCTACCTTGGATGCAATTATGTCCTGGAAGAGCAGGAGAGTCCAGAGTCTGTATTGAATTTATAATATTAAATCCCCTTGTAACCTGGGTTATTTAAAAATGGGTTAACCAACAGAATATCAATTAATGTAGATGTCTGAGCAGCTAAATCCATTTACTGCTGTATCTGTGGTTGCATAATACAAAAGAATCTCTTAGTCTGAAGATTTCATGGGGGAAAATTACATTAATTTACTGCATGTGGGAGGTCATCAGTAAAAACTAATAGTAATGTCAGCCGCACCTGTGCACCCTAACTGTTATTTAGACGGTTACAGATATATGTTCAAATAGAAACTTCAAAGGAAGTTGAGTCAAGGCCGAAACTTACTCTGTGTCAGACGATGTCTCACATTTAAGAGAAAATCAGGTCTCATTAGGACACAAGTGAGGAACTTACATGATCAAGGGAACTTTTGTTTGAGAGGTCACAGTGACCTTTGATCGCCAATAACTTTAACTACCTTGAGTCCAAGTGAATTGTGCCAGATTAAATGAAATTCTGATTCGCATCACTGTGACCTTGAACTTTTACCTCCAGGCACCAAAATCGAATCAGTTCCTCTTTGAGTATAAGAGAACGTTTGAACTAAGTTTGAAGACAATCGCTGAAGAAGATCTTAAGATATCATGTTCAAGAAAAACCTACAGTACTTGGTGAGGCCACCGTGACCTTGACCTTTGACCTCTGGCTACCAAAATCAAATCCAAGTGAAAGTTTGTGCCAAATGTAAAAGGATTCCATCGAAGGGTTTACTGTGACCTTGACCTGTGACCTGTAACCACTAAGACCAGTTCATCCTTAAATCCAAGTTTTTTATTCCTACACACAGATTATAGCCCAAAAAGCCTGCATCACCATGCACCTTGCTGCCTGGCTGCTCTGACGAATGGTTGTTTTCATACATCTCTTCTCTGATGTGATCTCTGTGGATCTAATTTCTGTATGTGTATCTCTCTGTCTATCTGTCCATCGCAGCTTTGTCATGTTGCCACCTTTAAACAAGGAGTGATGGGCTGACAAGAAGCAGCTACGCTAATCACCCCATGGCACAACTGGTGCCCCCTCAAGCCACCTCCATGCCCACCCATACCTCACAGTGAGGTTTCTGGTGGGAATCACTGTATCTCCTCAAATAAAAGCAGCCTATGTACTCGACTAAATGCTAGAACCCTACAGTATGAAGCTGTGCATCTTGTCAATAAAATCCTTGTTAAAAGAGAAAAAAGAATGGATAAAGTCAACAGAAAACAGAAGTGCATATGTTTGTGAGCCCTCCGTAAACCCCACATAACAAAATAGAAGGCAAAATATTATTTGTGATTTACAAGCTTCTGCACATTCACATAAACAAAACATGCAATTTGTATTTATACTTATACACTCTCCTTCTCACACTATTTGCATCATGCTTTGATTGTGTGTCACTGCCTCACTGTGGACAAAGAGAACAAATAATTTTTTTTAATATTACAATAGGAAGCTTGTATTAAAATCTTCAGACACTATAATGTAAGCAAGCATATAAAGCATTTCTGAGCAATGCACTGCACACTCTTTTGGCCAAATAACTGAAACTGTATTATTGAACCATGAGTCCAGAAACCACTTGACAGTAGGTGGAAAAACAGAATTTTATTTTTGGACTGAACTTTCTGCCATGGAGAACATTTCATGAGTAATAAATTATCTACCAATGGCAGGCAAAGTTTGTAAATATAAAATAAAGATGGACAGCATTAAGTTGAAAACACATTTTTTTCGATAAAACCTCAAACCAGGGATTGCCAGCATGAAGAGTTTTTGTTATTTACATGATCTGTTCAAAATGTTTGCATCTTCAAATTCAAAATACTACATGCACAAAAATGCTACGTTTAGTTAAAAGTATAGTAGAAGACTGCTGGAACACTTCTTCAATTCAATTTTATTTGCAAAGTGCCAAATCATAACAAAGATAATCTCAAGGGACTTTACATAGTAAGCTTGAGACCTTAAAAATGATAGAGAAACCCAACAGTTTCAACAAGGAGCAACTGTCAAAAGGAAAGAGAGAGAGCAGACATGGGTAGAAAAGAAGGGAGAGAAAGAGAGAGAGTGTTACGTCCAGTGTGTCTTCGACCCCAGCGCAGAGACAGAACACAGAGCACAATGCAGTATGGAAAGTTTAAGGGTGTTTATTTATCTAATAAAACTGGATGGAGGCTGAGGTATAGATGACGGAGGCAGAATGATATTTCTCCGTGATGTCGCCAGTGGTGAGGGAAGGCAGGAGGACCTGGGAGTGGAATCCTTGAGGCACAAAGAAGAGAACAGTGAGAATACAGTCTAGGACAGGGGTCAGCAACCTAAGGCACGCGTGCCAATGATGGCCACGCGGAGCCATAATCATTGGCAGACTTATTAAAGAAATGTTCAAAGGTTTTGCCGTCACGCAGCCTGTATTATTTAGCTTGATTGATGTTAACACCTCCCAGCCACTAGGTGCCAGTAATGCGCCATAGGCTGGATGCCAATCGCCATTAAATAATAAGAAGAAGAAGCCTCCCAGCCGGCGCAGCTCGCATTTCCCCACATGAATCTCCGTGAAGTGCAGCCGCTCAGGTGTATTAGTGATGGCATGCCCGCTAGCTAAAAAACTGAAGGCACAGGCATTTCAGCCCTCATGGGCAGAAGACTGTGGCTTTATTTTTCATAAGGACCGTGCTGTGTGCACGTTTGAAAATGTTGTGTGCCGAACGTCCAGTGTTAAGCGCCACTTTGAGACAAAGCACGAAAGAAGTTTCAAAGATCAGGCAGACAAGGGAGAATCGATCAAACGTGCAGTGTCCAGGTATGAGAAGCCAACTCTCTCAAAGTCTTTGAAGCAAGCTTTTGCAATTCTGAATATGAGTGTGGTTGGTGGGGTTAATGACAAACGTATTATTGCAATCATAATGAGATAAACATGTTTCTTTAAAGTGTTGTTCTATATATAGCCAATATGGATGGAATAAAATGACATGTCTGTTGGAATTATTAATGTGGTTCAATAATAAAACTTAATATAAAAAAATGTTGATATGGCACACTAATTCACAAGAAAATTTTACATTGGCACTTATTGTCAAAAAGGTTGCCGACCCCTGGTCTAGAGTAACACAATGAAACTAACTCTGAATAAACAATGCAGAGCTGCCGAGAACAAGTGACTACCACTGTAGTGTTGAAGAACGAACTGGCGATAACTGGGAGAACCACCAGGGTAGATATCCTGCCGGAGATCACCAAATGAGCTGCAGGTGAGGTGGTGAGCTGCCACTGGTCGTACCTCCACTGAGTCATCAGGAGGAGCTGGCGCACACCTGTGGAGGGGAGACAAAACAAGGGAAGGGAAAAAAACACTAGGGGGCACAGAGGAGCTGTGACAGAATGCTGGATGGTTCTCAATGATCTGTGTGGGTGGAGGGGGTTTGGTTGGAGGGGGTGGAGACAGGCTTGATGAGGGATGTGTGAAAGGTGGGGTTTATCTTGAGGGCGGATGGGAGGTCAAGGCGAACAGTGACTGGGTTGATGACCTTCTCTATCTCATAGGGGCCCACAAATTGGGGGGCCAACTTGCGTGACTCCACATGGAGTGGAAGGTCCCGGGAGGACAGCCATACATTCTGTCCTTGCGTGTATGTGGGAGCGGGGGTGCGTCAGCGTTTAGCCAACCTCTCGTACCTGGTGGCCGTGCGGGTCCTGCGGCAGTGTTGCAGATGGGACTGAACGGAGGGGACGGCTACATCATCCTCCTGGGAAGGAAACAAAGGGGGTTGGAAATTCACATGATGGTGAACACTGTCGTACCTGTGGCAGAGCTGGTGAGGGAGTTATGGGCATATTCCACCCAAGCCAATTGGGAACTCCAGGATGAGGGATGTCGAGCAGAAACACAGCGTAGAGCTGGTTCCAGCTCCTGGTTGGCTCGCTCGGTCTGCCCCTTGGTTTGAGGGTGATAGCCGGAGGATAAGCTAACAGACGCCCCCAGTGCCAGGCAGAAAGCTTTCCACACCTGGGAGGTGAACTGGGGCCCTCGGTCTGAGACAATAACCAGGGGTAGACCCTGTTGCCAAAAAACATGCTGGGTCAGCAGGTCTGCGGTCTCCAGGGCTGAGGGGAGTTTGGGAAGGGGGATAAAGTGCAGGCCCTTTGAGAAACGGTCAACAATGGTGTATGTTAGTGTTACCTGCTGATGGAGGAAGACCAGTTACGAAGTCCACAGCGATATGGGACCATGGACGGCTGGGAATGGGTAATGGTTGAAGCAGTCCAGAGGGAGGTTGGGAGACTCCTGGGTGATGGTAAGCCACCAGAAATGTCGTCTGATGAATTCCAGGGTGCGTTGAATACCCGGATGGCACGTTAGCTTGGACACATGCCTCCAAAGGCGCTTTTGGGATCTGAGAGGGACAGGGAGATAGAGGCGGATAGGAGGGCCGTTACCTGGGCCAAGATCAGTCTGCTAGGCCTCCTGCACCCGGGACTCCACCTCCCAGAAAGCAGCTGTCACAACACAAGAAGGAAGGAGGATGGACTCTGGAGGTTTGCTGGGGGTCTCAGGGGCCATCTCTCAGGAAAGGGCATCAGGTTTCTGGTTGCGGGATCCGGGTCTGTAAGTCAGAGTAAAATTAAACCTCCCCAAGAAAAGAGACCACCTAGCTTGTCGAGGGTTTAATCTTTTAGGTTACTGACGATAAGCCAGGTTTTTATTGTCAGTCCACATAATTAAGGAACACTCCGCCCCCTCCAACCAGTGCTACCACTCCTCCAGAGCCAGCACCACCAAATAGCTTGCGGTTTCCCAAATCATAATTTTGTGATTTCTAAATTTGTCCCTTCTCAACAATGTAACCCAGGAATGAAACAGACTCTGTGTGGAAACTGCATTTTTCAGCTTTGACAAACAATTTGTTCTCAAGAAGTCTCTGAAGCACTAACGTGACATGTTGCTTATGTTCTTGCAGACTTCTGGAGAATATGAGGAGGTCGTCCAGGTATACAAACACAAAGCAGTTAGCATATCCCTGAGAACAACGTTCAGTAGATTCTGGAAAACGGCGGGGGCATTGGTTAGGCCGAACGGCATCACCCGGTACTCAAAGTGCCCCAGGGGGTTGATGAAAGCTGTTTTCCACTCTCGCCGTCTTTAATACGGACCAGGTGATAAGCGTTGCGGAGGTCTTGTTTGGTGAGGATGGAGGCTTCGTGAAGGGGCCCAAAAGCTGAATCTATCAGGGGAAGTGGATATTTGTCCTTTACCGTGATATTATTGAGGGCTCGAAAGTCAATACAGGGTTGAAGGGAGCCATCTTTCTTTTCAACAAAAAATTGATGTATTGTTCCATGGTTTCTTTTTCAGGTTTAGACAGATTGTACAGCCTGCTGGAGGAGAGCTCAGCACCGGGGAGGAGTTTGATGGTGCAATCATAGGGTCGGTCAGGGGGTAATGTCAGGGCATTGTCCTTAATAAAAACCTCCTCCAGGTCATGGTAGGCTAGGGGAACTTGGGATAGGCCGAGGGGCTTAGAAAAAGAAGAGTGACGGGAAATTGAAGACGGGCAGGCTGATCCAATGCAGTTGGAGTGGCAATGAATGCTCCAACCTACCACAACGCTGGGTCTCACCAAATGAGCTAAGGTGAGGTGAGGTGGTGAGCTGCCCCTGGCCGCGCCTCCCCTGAGTCATCAGGAGGAGCTGGCGCACACCTGCAGAGGGGAGACAAGACAAGGGAAGAGGAGCTGTGACAGAGACCATGAACAGTTCTGTTGTGTCAGATTAGTTTTTATGATGAAAATAACGATAGTGATGCTTATAGAGGCTGCGTGGTGCTATTAATGATAGCAGCACCAGTTAATAGTAATGGTAGTATCAATAATAATAATAATAATAACTCTGGCTGAAATGGCACTAGTCATTCACAAAGGTCTCTTCTAATGTTACTGTTGTTTGCTTAATAGTTATCAAAGAGGGCAATGAAAGCTTCCAGGGCTAATGAGTCATTATGGAGACTTGTTATTTTAACGTGGTTCCTAAGAGGACAATAAATTCCCCCTGTGTATTAAAAAATGTGTCATATCGACTCCAGGCTCATAAGTGGGTTTTGTAAATGTAATAAATATGAAACACCAAGTTGATATAATTAAGAATGGAGTCAAGCAGCTGCATATTATTTTATATTTTTTGAGGTGGAGCAGAGCCTCTGACAGCAGAAAGCAGTTACTGACAGAAGTGAGGCCGACCACTATGTGACAGTGCTGCAAAATCCTTTCATCGTGTGGGTTGAAAGGCAACAGTAATGAGTAAATGAGTGAATGATACTGTAACTTTTCATCCTGTTGTCACATTCAACAGCAGTTGTTGACAGTGGACCACAGTATATGACCGAAGTTATGCAGCCAGGCCCCATGAGAGCAGTGAGAGTATAGGGACCTCTCTTGGGTCTTTAGGAGACGCAGCTTTTATTTACTGGCAAACAATCTAAACTGCATTTCACAGCTAGTTCACAGCTACACTGACGACTTCTATAACTCACGAGCCTCCACCTCAAACCAAATCTCTTTCCGTCACCCACTCACTATGCACACAACTCATCTATCTATACAGTATATGATGCTGTCTCAAACGACCTGCAGGTCTTACACAGAGATGATAAATCACTTACTTACTTTGGCACTTACTTACTGTGCCAAAGGACCATGCCAAGCGACCCTCCCACACAGCCAGAGACGAAGAAGTTGCTTTTCAGCATTTTTTATGAACACACGTAACGAAACATAGGTCCAAACTAAACATAAGTTGTCCAACTTATAACCTTTTCAGGCTTGTGGTGTCTCTCTCTCCATGTGCTAACAGCTCTCACCTGCTCTGATTGATCCTCTGTGGTGCAGGTGAAGGTGCTCTCCCAGTCCCCTCACCTCCACACTTACATATTGCTGCTGCCTCTTGACAATGAGGAAGAAAAGACTGTTGGAGTATTTTTTTAAAAGGGCAAGACCAGTTTTCACACTCCTCATTTGTATAAATAACTCGCTGACACCACAAGTGAGCCATTACTTACAAAATAAATGAACATGAGCAACATCAGATTCTTTATGGGGAAGAAAGCTGCACTGAGATCAGATGTAAGGAGAGAGATCATGTCCACTACTACATCATCTAATTGATGTCTAATTTTAGCTTTAAAAGGTCAGGCACTGCTTGACTTGCTTGACTTGACAGCACGCGTATTTGAAAACTACTTGTGTTTCTGTACCCTTTGTTCTTCCCCTTTGACAATAGGCTGTAATACCATGTGGTATTTAAGAACATATAGCAAATTATAAAATAAACTTACACTATGTTCCTATCCCCATTTATTTAACTTCACTATGCAATATTTAATAGTCTAGACCTCTAATAGTGTTGGGTATTTGAGCTAAGTAACTTGTCCTGGAAAAGTCAAGCTGACCTCATAGCTCACCAAGTATTCATAGGGTGTTCATTCAAGTGTTGGATGAATATAAACACAACCTTATTCACAGGGACAGCTCACAGGCTTGAAAACAAGTCTGTTAACACCGACCAAACCTCCACCCTCTCCTTTGAGAGTTATCCAACTGATCGAAGGTGAATGCTGAGCTGTGCGGGGGCAACAGCCAAAGAAGGTGTGAAGCACAGTGATCACAACACACCATATGTAGGGAAGACAGAGCTTTGGTCTCTTACTGTTTCTATCAGTTTCAGTACACATGGTTTCAATCTCATCTGAGTTTGTCTCTGTCTTTGTAATTTGTAATAATTCCTTTCCCAAAACTTAGATACTTTCCTCAGCAAAAAAATAACACCTTCTCGCCTGATAGTTTTTCATATTGTCCCTTCTTGTCATCTTGAATTAAAAGGATAGTTCAACAAAAAATGAAAATTCACTCATTATATACTCACCATTTTGCCAATAGAGGGGTGGGTGAAGTGAAACAACTTAAAAAATACATAAAATGCCTCCATACTGCTCCTGTGGTGTCATCAAAGTGTCTGTAAGCCCAGACATTCAAATTCAACTCGAAACGCAGTCATTTACATCATGTTTTTTTATATGTATCGCAAGAACTCGCCAAAGCTGCAGTTACTGATGCAGAAGGCATTTTTCTGTTGTTTTTCTAAGTTTGAAGAAGTGGTCACCATTTTCTTCAATTGTATTGGATTCGGCTGCAACGCCGTTTACCCCTGAGACTCCAAAAGTGTTTTGTGGACTCAAACACTTCACCCACCCCTCCATAGGCATAGTGGTAGGCAGATAATGAGTGCATTTCTATTGGGTGAACTATCCCTTTAAGCTTCTGATTATGATGTTCTACCATTGCTGAATGAAATGTCCCTCGGACTTCTCTTTAATCAAGAGTGTGGTCTTTCAGTGTGAGAGCAGGACTTATTGTTTAAGACTTTCTAATGCTCCCACTCAGAACACTGCACTCACTCAAATATAACCTGCATGTGCTTAGATTGCATGCCCTCCAGCTTCAGCTCATCAATTCACACTCACGCTGTTTGTATGTGAAACATCTGCTCTCTGATTTTTTCTTATGCTCTTGGATTTTTTTTGTGCAACAAAATTCCACAACCAATAGAATAACAGGTGGGTGACAAGTAAAGCTGTCCTGTCCATTGTGGGTGTGGTAGGCTAATGTCTTTGAGAGTCCCATACAGGTTAATGCACTCACACCCTCCAAGTCTTTATTATTACACCAGCTTCCCGTCAGGTGCCAACACCTTAATGGAGCAGGAGTCCACCAAATTGCTTGTAAACATGGAGCGGCAAAATCAAGGACCTAATCTTTTTCTACTTTATGGGAAAACTGCCGCAACAATAAACAGACATTTCACACATGCACAGATTCAGCGTGAGCAGAATAGCTAAAGCTGAAGCGCGGGGAATGTAAACATAAGCAGAGTATATTTGAGTGCAAGAACAGGGTTGGAGGTTTGCATGACAGCATTACAAAATTTAAACGTGAAATCAGTATGTTCTGCTCTCAAACTGAAAGACCACCCTCTTGAATAAAGATAGGAAAAAAAACATTAAAGCAAGGCATATACGATGTCACACAAACCCCCATGACTGTGCGGCTTCTTCGTCTCCCTCTTCCAAATGAAAAAGAAGTTTGGTAATTGAAAAATCTGCAGGGCATGAAGGCTAGACATAGTTGCAAACATTTAGAGTTTGTTTGCTCTCATCTGCTGTAATTGTTTAGCCTGGTGCTGCATCATTAAGCGACATCTCATCAGAAGAGCCAGCCTGTATGCTGTGTCCAACTGTGCATCATTCATTATTCAAACTGAATCAAGTCTTTCAATAATCTGTATAGCAATGCAGCAGCTGCCAGGACATACGTCAGTTCATGTGTGTATGTGAGTTCTGAGGGTTTATTCATAACAATGTAAAGAAACTAATTATTCTAATTATTTTAATGCTTCCTCTATTTCATTACGCGGTTCTTATAATTAAACCATCAGGAGGTCTGTTTCTTTTTCTGATCACCTGCCTTCATAGGTTTTTCAGCATGTTTACCACAAGGCAGATAATGATAGCGGCTCAAAATGCGACAGCCATGCGTGTGTTATGAGCTGCAGCTCCCACACACCCCCTCAGCAGTCTAATCACCCATTTCCCTCCTCTCAACACAACCAGTCCAGGCAGATGGTCGCCCACTCAGGAGTCTGGTTCTATTGGAAGTTTCGTTCCTGTTAAAAAGGTTGTTTTGTTTGTCAGCAATTCTTTGCTTCTTGTAGGAACTGTTGGGCTCCTCATTATCTGTTGAGTTTCTATATGATATCTTGACCTGTAAAGTGCCTTGAGATCGTGGCTTGATGTTGTGATTTGGCACTAAACAAATCAAAATTAATTTAACCCAATCGCAATTCTCATTGCGGTTCTCTGGGTTATCCTCATATGTTAACGACTGAGCAGAGCATACAATATATTTGCTGCTGTGCAGAAAACATTTAATTACACTATGAGACCCAGACACAAACGTATTTGCTGTTTTGAAACGTTTGTGAATTTTCATGCATGATGATGATGATCTTCACTTTGAAACATGGCACGAAAGAAGTTTCAAAGATCAGGCAGACAAGGGAGAATCAATCAAACGTGCAGTGTCCAGGTATGAGAAGCCAACTCTCTCAAAGTCTTGGAAGCAAGCTTTTGCAATTCTGAATATGAGTGTGGTTGGTGGGGTTAATGACAAACTTATCATTGCAATCATAATGAGATAAACATGTTTCTTTAAAGTGTTGTTCTATATATAGCCAATATGGATGGAATAAAATGACATGTCTGTTGGAAATATTAATGTGGTTCAATAATAAGACTTAATATAAAAAAATGTTGATATGGCACACTAATTCACAAGAAAATTTTACATTGGCACTTATTGTCAAAAAGGTTGCCGACCCCTGATCTACACTGTCCTAATGGGTGGATCCAATATATCCCGGGATTTATTACACCATAGTGATGAACCAAGTTTCAAAGGTAATGGCGCCAGTTCAATGCTTGAGAATCACGTGTCGACTCAATCAAACAGCTGATGTTACACACGTTAAAAACAGCAAGACTCATTAAGACTTTCTCGTCGTGTCCAACTTCAGCTTTGTTGCTAGTCAACAGCAATAAGGGCAGGAGGAGCTGGTGACACCAATCACGGAAAGCCCATATAGACCAGACTGTGGTCTAGACCACGTCATCCAAAGAATGCAGCCCCTGAATATAGAACACAGCTTTATTGTATAAAAATATGAAGGAGATACCCAGAGTCACATTTCTCATTGTGGGCATTGGCATGGCCCTGGTTAAGTCTAGCTAGTTTCCCCCAACTCTTGCCTCTGTAATATGTTCCAAAGTGTTCACACTGAGCTCACAATGACACACTGCTGTGATCCAGCCATCAAACTCTGGGTAACTCTACGATTCTAACCTGATTCCAGATAACAGGCTCTACATGGATAGCAAGTGGAATCAGTGAATTACAAACTGCTTACTGCAAAAATGCCTACATGTTCCTGGTTAACATGTTAACCTGCTGCAGTAGTTTGCCACACAGTGTTCACTGTGCATGTGGATGCTGTGCTTTCTAGTGCAACCGGGCTTTTACATATTATTTCATCTGACATAAAGAAATTGCCAAATGTAAAATACATTTGAGTCCAAATTTAATATAGAAATATTGTGCATTTGAGGATACAATAAACATCAGACAGAATAAATGTTAAAACTGATAATTCACTCTGGCCTTTCTAAAAAGAAGTCGAAACCTCCGGCGGCCTGTCTCTGTGATGCAAATGAAATCAAGAGGGCAGGTAAACGATGCAAATGACCGTGAAATATCACACAAAAACAATCCATGTGGCAGAGGTTGCTAGGTGACAGGTTAATGATAACACAAAGCATTAAAACAAAAGACGTCCACAGCTGTGAGCTGCATGATGGAGCCGGGGGCGGTTAAACTGTGTGAACAGTCTTAGAGCTGGTGAAAATACAACAGGGCAGCCTCACTGTGTTGAACTTGAGATGCCTAATTGACTCGACACAACAGCAAAGCAAATACTATATGAGGGTGTGCAGTTTGTGCTGTGTGTTCGGGCCAGCCGGAGGGAGACGCATATGGTAATTTAGCAAGCAAGCTGGTTCCAGCTAATGTGTAAAAGTAGCATATGTGCAGGATTCTAGATGTCTCGTTAATTTAATTGTGACAAACTACAGATGAAGAAACTGTAGTTTTCATTGTTCAGTTAATGACTCCATTCATTGCATGCATAGCAGGTGTCCTTTCGAGCATCAGCTGGGACAAAACATTCGTCATGTCAGAGCCGTGTCCACAGATCAACATTTCTCAAACTGTAGCAAAGGGGATGGACCAATGAGCAGTGGTGTAATGGTGCCTGTAGAAGTGGGTATCCTATTTTCTTTCTTTCTTTTAAAATTTTTTTAAGCAGCCTGTCCACCAAAGAATCTGTCCAGCAAAGAATAAACAGTATTATAGTGTCACGTAAGACTGCTCTTGCATATTTTGTTCACCTAAAAATGGCCTAGTATTTGCACATTGTCACTTTATTTCTGATGAAGATGCAGATTTTGCATCAATACTTGCCCACAGACTTGCAGTTACAGTGATGCAACTACTGCTATGATTACACTTATTGAGTCAGCTAAGTAGTCCTTGGGCCAGTAGTTTCTTTTGAAAACTGTCACTTGGAAAAGATGATTTTCAAGAGATGTTGCCATCTATTTAAATTGACATATGTCATGGGGCAGTTTGCAAATATTCCTGTATAAATAATACAATTTTACAAATATTACAAAATGATCTACCTTCACCTTATGTTTGAATTTCATTGGATTTAGTTGCGTTTTTTAATGAGTTCAATCAATTAGGAGGCCAGTTAAAGAGCAGGTGGTATTTTCCCCAGGAAGGCAAACACAGATCTTTACTACTCTGTCTATGATTGGCTTATTTTGATATTCTTATCCTAAATAACCAATCAGAGGCCGAGTAAGGCAGGTGACTACTGAATGATGTGCATGAGAGGCGATGTGGAAGTGGGTATACACTGTGAACCTGCCTATAGCCTGTAACACACCAATGATGACAAGGGGGATTATGGCCCTTGTCACCACCAGATATAACAAACTTGTTACAACTTGAGAAAGATGGACATGCAGCACTATCAGAATTGAGATAACTGTAAGCAAAGCCTGGACACCCCCTCTGAACAATCACCATAACAACTCCTTCAGTCATCTTAACTGTTGGAAGCAAAGTCTGTCACTGACCTTTCCAAACGCAGCCCGACATACAACTTTATCTAAAACTGTTAAACACCAGACATAAAGTAGAACCACTTATCCATTTTTTAATGTCTCACTGAATTGCAGAAATCCATCTTGTTCTCTTTACCTCACTTTCTTCACTTTTTGCTTTACAGTTTTAACAATTTTAGCTTTTTTCTCATGTGAATGAATCTGGTAGATGCTCAGCTGTCTTATGTTTGACATTCAAGTAGGAGCGAGTGTGTTGACTTTCACATACAATGTAGGTGTGTCACATGCAGGCATTGTATTCACACATGTTCAGAGGAATTGAAGCTTGGACATGAAGAGGACAAAAATAAAATAAAGGAACAGCAGGCAAGTTCAATAATATTCCTCCATTAAGGGAAATTAAAGTTTTAGTCAGGGTCAGGGTCAGTGACTATGTTGACATGGACACCAATATTCCAATATTAACCTGATTCCGACAATACTCTGGATAAAACACTCAGGTAAACAACAGTTTCTGATTACCTTAACCTGAATAAGGTCAGACTCAGAAAGAGCAATAATCCAATTGAGAAATGTGGAGACATGTATATGTTTTATTTGTGACGTATAATGTCTCTTTGACCCCAGCGCAGATAGAGAACACAGAGCACAACACAGTATGGGAAGTTCAAGGGTGTTTATTTCTCTAATAACGCTGGATAGAAGCTGCTGTATAGAAGATGGAGGGAGAATGATATATCTCCGTGATGTCACCAGCGGTGAGGGAAGGCAGGAGGACCGGGGAGTGGAGTCCTGGAGGCACAAAGATAAGAATGGTGAGAAGACAGTCTCTAGGAGCACGAGTAAACTAACTCTGAATACACAATGCAGAGCGGCCGAGAACGAGCGACTACCACTGTAGCTTTGAAGACATACTGGCGATAACTGGGAGAACAACCAGGGTAGATATCCTGCCTGTGATGAGCGAATGAGCTGCAGGTGAGGGGGTGTGCTGCCCCTTTGCTGCCCCTGGCCCCGCCTCCACTGAGTCATCAGAGGGAGATGGCACACAGGGGAGACAAAACAAGGGAAGGGGAAATACACTAGGGGGCACAGAGGAGCTGTGACATTAATCCCATCATAACATCTTAATTCAGATTTCCCAGCATTTTGCAACATCGGCATACATTTAAATTGGTTGAAGACACATGTCCTGGGTGTAAACAAGCTGAAAAAATAAAAAGCAGTTTTGACTTTTGCAAAATTGGAAAGAAAACAACCAAAATGGTATATGGTAGCATTGTAGGCTACATTCAACTTTTTCAAGTTAGGATTTTAAAACAGCAGAATTATTTTTGACTTCGAGGAAAAGTGGATGTAATGTGTCATTTATTGTGTCATAATCGGGCTATGCTCTGTAACATGTAGACAGGAATATGAATGGAATGAGCTACTCATGTGAGCGCCATAATTCATTTCTTATTCTGAGTAAGGTCGGAATATTTGTGTCCATGTAAACGTAGTTAGTGAGAAATGGTGTTACATCTGTCAATTCATTGCAGCCATAGAAATAACACAGCAGTAGATTTTTTAAAACATGTTAGCATTAACGTGGCTTGTAAATTGGAAATACACTTATTCATTGACCATGAGGGTGTGGATAAATAATTATTAATTATTAGTCATCTGTTATACGTGCCAACACTGGTGAAGATCATACTCCACACTACTCATTAAATGTAGGTAGTCCTCATACATGAGCTGGGACCTAGGTGTTGTTTTAGAAGCAAGCAGGAGGTTGTGGGAGGGTGGTCTTTTTAATTGCAAAATACTACTTTTTTCAGCTGCTCCTGACTAATTGTGGGGGAGGGGTAAGACGCCATAACACCCGGGCCACACTGGATGCGTAAGCGGCACGAGTGCGTCGCAGAATATCTTGCTTTTCATTTTGGCACCCACGTTATCAGGTTAGAGCGGCCACACGGCCTGGGTGAGCTGGGTCTCTTTCACGTGAGCCGCTCTGCACTTCTACAGAGTCGGGGTCTCGCCTAAATTCTCCGCGCACCGCATTTATCTCAGATCAAAGTAGACAGTGAGAATGATCTTTAACAACTGTCTCATGTCTATATCTGTTGGATTTTACAAACATAGTTCACAAGTGCTGTCATTTAGTTGAATAGGCTACTTTTATTTGAGGAAGTTACACAAGAAACCCAGCATAACACGCTCTCTGTGTGAACAACTGACGCCCACAACAGATCAGCGAAGCAGCCATCACACGCTGCACGCGCACCTAGTGTGGCCCGGGCATAAGATATTTGTGGTGTTGCACTTAGTTGTACCTTCATGGCAGCGGGAGAGAGCTTGAGAGGGAAGATCAAGGACTGGCTCCTTGGTAGCTTCATCAGGCCAATCACTGCGTCAAGTGCTAGGTTATTTGTTTATTTTGTAAAGTTACATAAATTCTAACACTGGAAGGTGTGGGGGATGGTGTTTCCCTTTTTGAACCTCCAACAAGCCAACAGACGAATAAGACTCCTTAATGGGAGGCTGAGTGCAGCCTGAGAGTCATTGAATAGAGCTAAAGAATTTCACAGTGTATTTACTGCTGTGAGAGAGACGCTTTCATGCACCTGCTTCATGGAGTTACATTCATTTTCTCAATATACAATGTTACATGACTCAGAGCTGGAGCTTTCCTATGGAATGAATCACCTTGAAAATATCTAAGCTGAATAATCAAGCTGAATGTCCATGTTAAATAATATCTGGTCCTTCTTTTAAATACCAAAGATACAAGCCTGTGTACATGAACAATTTTAAGTTAGATTAAGTTTTGTCTTATTTAATTTTGTAATATTATTATAGCAACAGTAGACAGGGTTCATGGGTATTTAGATTTGTGAAAATGAAAAACTAGTGCTCATTACATAATCCTACATTATCTGTACTTTGTCCAGGAGAGTCCAGTGGTTCTGTTATGTAATTTAATTTAAGATATAACACCATGTTACCCATGAGCTTTGACCATTGTTGCTCTGGCAAAAAAGTCACTCGGACGTGTTAATCAAAGCTTTATAGGTTGAAGATAACATGGCACCATTGGATTTGTCCAAAATCAACCCACAATTTGAAAGTGTTTTAAGCTACATGCTGTATTTTCAGTTCTCTCAGCTGAACACTTCTATGTGACAGAATCAGATCTGTGATCGGATGTTTCTCACAGTAATGCATCTTGGGAGTCAAAGTTAATATCGCCCCTGATGACGCCCATGAAGCAGAGAACCAGATGTTTTACAGCAAATTTGCTGATGAATCAACCACAGGAGTTCCATTGCCATCAACTGTGAGTCACCTGAGAGTGTCTGCTACGTTATTACTGGGAAATTGAATGATTCAAATAAGTATGTCAACAGTTTATCAACAGTTTAGAGAGATTATACTAAAATAAATGAATCTTGGTTACCAAACCATGGAAATGTTAAAACTATTGAAATGTATTATTTTACAATAGCCATATGTTTCAATTATTGTATTGTTGAAGATATGATTAAATTGGGGCAACTAAACTACTTTATGGAGGTTAAGAGAGCAAAATGTGGAATCCAGTACTTTCCGTTGGTAGGAAAGAGATGAGCTACAACTGAATTGCAACACTAGCGCTGGGCAGCATAATCCTCCAGCCTGAAACTAATTCTCAGGAGAATGAGTTGGATGCGGACAAAGCAGTCTGTGGAAGTCCAAAATGAGCCAGAGCTCAGACTGGAGGGAGGGCAATACAGCAGCACTGCACAGTCGGCTGAAACTCATGCATTAAGAGACTGACTGGTCCACTGATGCTTTCTCAAGCAGCCGACATTAATCTGTTTTGGATGGTGGGCTCCTTCCATGAATCAAACAGACTCCTCAGAGCAGTTTGTAGCAGTTCTAAAGTTCTGGCTTGTTCAGATTACACAAAATCAAACTCTCGAAATACAAGTCATTTCCAGACATATTCACCAAATGAAAACACTAGAGTCGACCATACATTAAAAGTCAAATTAATGATGATTCATCTTAAAATTTAAGACTTTAAGTCCTTTTTCTAAGACCATAAAGAGACCAATTTAAGATCTATGTCAAGAACGACAGATATGATGGAATAGAACTGTTTATATCTTACCATGATTAAAGATAAAGTAGCCTAGTAGAGAATAACCCTTGAAACGCTACAATTTCTTGCAAACTACAGGCAGAGACAGTAGGCATCCATAGTCTTTGTTTCTATGTTGGTCTTGTTTTTAGTTTTATTACAATGTGCTGAAAGACATTACAAGCTACGCATTAAAAAAAGACCCTTTTTAAAGCATGATGGAAGCGTTAAATAAACGTTAGCATATTCAAGACCTGCCTAAATGTAATTAAGACCTAGTATCTAATATTTTGTTTAGACCCTGCAGAAACCCTGCCTTTACTTTTCTGCACTTTATTGGATTGTAAACTTGAACAGATAAAATAGCCATTTCCTTTTTGCTTCCCTCTGTTATACTCAAGCAAATCTCAATGTGTTCATGTAAACACCTACGTTCCCAGCGTGCGGCGTGATGCTTGGCTCCTACGCCTGGATAGCTTTGTGTCCACAAACATGGCAGGATTTTTTTTAACTAAATGAAAAAGCAGCATATTGCAAAAGACAAGTGCTGTGGACAGCCAGTCGTAAATCTCCAGTGATAATGAAGTAAATTAGAATTAGCATCTCAATACTCTATAAGAGTTATATATTGTACACAGCTGAAGCTCTGGCAGCAGTCAGTAGTCCGTGAAGGCCTAGAACATATACATTTTTTTTTTATTTCTGTGATCTTACACCTTCTGTACTCATTGGAATGTCACAATAGGACATTTCAAACAACAGAATTATGATGTTCTCAATGTGTTGCCCATCATCTCCAATTTCCTCAAATTTCTGTCCCAATTATCAACATTAGCTTTGCCAGTTTTTTGGCAGATGTTTTTTTTGCGGGGGGTGGTTCATATCACAATTAAACCAGACTTTGCCTTGTTGCTTTTCCTACTGCTGTGCTTTTCAACTTTAATCAGTCATCAATGACTAGAAGGCAGGGGACCCTCAGGAGTCAGCCAGCCTGTTCATTAAAGCCATTAACATTTTTCATCCATGATTATCCCTTAGAAAAACAACAGCCCTGTGTGTGTGTGTGTGTAAGTGTGTGTGTGTAGTGAAGCAGTAGGTTCAGATGGATAGCTCTACGGAGAACCCGATGTTAAAGCTGTTGCAGCCAAAACATCTGCACAAATTACCACCTCACACGTCCGTGCAGGTTTCCTCTCTTTACCAGCATCTCACACAGGCTCCACACAGCTGCACAGAAGCTGTGGTAAGAAGTCATCTGTCATAACTGATGTCTGGCAGCACCTCCTCTCTCTTTCTTCTTTTTCTCCCTCTCTATTCTCACTTCATTGTTCTCTCTCATCCATCTTCACCTCTCACTTTCTTTTTTCCATTGGTTTTCTTCTATCAGCAGCGAGTCAGCAGAGTGTGGGGGTAACAATTTGAGCAAAAAACGTTCCATTCCGACTCTGATCAAAGTTGTCACTCAGAAAATGTAGTTTTATCAAGTGTCTCTCGATGTAGGTTTTGAATGACAAAGAAAAAATTACCAGGATGTCAATATGTGTTATGAGTCAGAAACTATTGCTTTATGTGTCTGCCAAATGAATGTTCATAAAAGCAGGACTACTTCGCATTGGTTGCAAAAAAGCTGTTTAAAAGCACAAATAATGGTTCACTAAATTAGCTTTGCTGCACCACTTATTTCCTCTCTGGCCTGTTTGTGGTTCATTCAAACACCATCCAGTTCACCTCCACCTCTCGTGCCCTCTCTCCTCACACATTTTCCTCCTCCATTTCATACCTTGTCTTTCTTTCAGCAGGTGTCTGCTCTGTTTGAACAGTGTATTATACATGCTTCTGCCCATTAGTTGCTTTGAAGTAATAATGGATTGCATTAGCATATAATTACCTTTGTTTTTGACATGATAGCCTACATTTCCTCTGACTGAATAACCTGTAGTGACAGAGGAAGGTGTGAAAACAATGACATAGTAAAAGTGTTTAGTTTTTTTATGGAGAATCAAACAGAGGGTGTTGTAGCTAAATGAGCAACTGGGCCACCATGATTTTTTTGGGATGTGAACTATCAAACAATAGGTCAGATATTTCCCAGTCCGTCTTAAAAAATACTGTCGTGCTCGTTAGTATGTGAGAACTGGTCTTGGTTGTTGTTCCTATCCCAGCTCTCCGTGCTGGCCTCGGAGCTTTTCTCCTAGAATATGACTGTGCTCTGAGAAATGTGTTGCAAAGTGCACAGCGCTTTTCTGAACACTCTCACTGGTAACGATTCTTATATTCTTCAAGAAGTGATCTGAAATCAGTCGAATTTTTTTACTCATGGGAAAATCTTGTGTCTGCATCAGTTTTTCAGTTGTAGCTTTTAAATGGTGCAGATTTGCCACTTTTTAAATTTTATATAGTACAATGAATATCTTTGGGTTTTGGATTGTTGGTTGGAGAATATATCAGCTGAGACTTTTTTTTTCCAACAACAAGCCTTTACTCTACTGTAAATGTAGGTCGACACCAGAGAATTACACAAATGGCATTTTGTGAAAAGCCAAAACACTTATGTTGGGACCCAATTTCTTTTCAACCATCAAGTGGAAAGATAAATTCTTAGGTGACGATATCTGGACTTGACCATCAGCTTTGTTTCAACTCTAACAACTGGTCTCTGACTTTCCTCCCTGAACAGGTGAATGCCTTTCTGTCCTTTGTGGTTCCCATGGTGGCCATATCTGTGCTGAACGGGGTCATAGCCAATCAGCTGCTGCGAATGTTCCGCGAGGCAGAGCAAGAAAACCGCGTCTGCATCATTGGGGGAAATCCCACCATGCTGAATGTCACGGTGGAGCCAAACCGTGCTCAGTCGCTTCGCCATGGAGTTCTTGTCCTCCGTAAGTACACACACACACACACACACACACACACACACACACACACACACACACACACACACACACACACACACACACACACCATACCCAACATCCTACATCAAATTTCACTTGTAGAGAGGAGTGTTTTAATGACTGAATTTGTTTTGCCTTTAGCAGTCCAGCCATTTAGGTTCAAGTTCAGTTTTAAATCTATTTACACACATATTTACCATTCTCAGGGAAACAAGTGTAATTCCTCATGAGCCATAGAGCACAACCTGCAGGTCGGGTAGTGATACAGGGATGTGCCAGCAAACTGTTTCAGTCGTTCCAAAGTAGTAGGGCCACAGACATCGGCTTTAGTTCTCCTTTTTTTCAGATGACTTAATTTATTGATGGCTATCGGGACATGAAGATTTCAACAAATAATATAAGTAGATCTATCCGTTCGCAGTGTTACGACCCAGCCCAGGAGGAAACCCAGTCATAAACCTTGAAATGTTGAAGTGCTAGGAGTAAAGCTAATCCCTCCTCAATTGTTGAACTTCTTAGAGAAGAAACAGACTGGGTGATCTACACCGCGAACATCTTCTTACAGCAGCACCACCCCTGCCCCGTGACTACTGGTATCAACCTCAAGTTTGAAGGGACGCAGAAAGTCTGGGGAAGCAAGAATAGGAGCATTACAAAGAAGAGCCTTAGCAGACACAAGAGCTTCCAGTCCACACAAAGGGCTAAGAGGGACTGTATTGTGGTCGCTGCCAGGCCCAGGAGACCACCTTCGCATGGGGACACCATCCTCAAATAAGTGCGTGACAGACTGGTCCTTTCTGTTTTCTGAAGCTGCAGACAAACTACTTACTAAAGTACAGTCACTCTTTTTGGCCTTAATTAGTTCTTCTTTGTTTAAGGATAAAGTCAAATCTGGAGCTGTCAACATTGGGTTAACTGTGGGCTACCGCGTTGTTGGGGGGTCACCCAAAACAGAACTATCTACCTCAACATTATCATTGACCATGAAAGTATCAGAAAGAGGCACCACATCACCGAATTTAAGAGCCCTGGCAAGTATTACGGCGCACGCAGGAAAAATGGAGAGTGAGTCATACATATCAACAGTGGGGCTTTCAACAATTTCAGGGGAGGGGAAAACTTTCACTCCTGTAGCATCATTCCCGAGAAACTGGGACCGCAAACCAACTCTTACGCAGCCAGATACAATGGAAGAGTACAGCTGTATAGTATGGAGAGGCACACCTAAAGCACTCATTTTAACACCCCATACCAGTAAATCAGAGCCACAGTACGTTTGCTTCGAAAAGGGCAGCACACCAGCACGAATGAGAGAATGTTTTGCACCGGTATCTGGTATCTGGTATCTGGTATCTTTTAACAGGCACAGGGCTAGCTCCATCCTCGGGCATTAACACTAAATCATCTGAGATGAATGGTTTAAAGGGCCCATATTGTGTAAAATACATTTTCTGGGCTTTCACTAGGGGTAATCACTTAAAGGGGGTCAGTAGGGACCCTCAAAGTATGAAAACAGTCACTCCGCAGACTTTTTCACTCAGTCCATTCTCAGAAATATGTTATCGTAACGTCTCATTTTGTACTTCCTCCCCCGTATGATGTCATTCGGGATCGCACTCGTCTCTCAGCCCCACCCAGCCGGTACCAGTCCAGCCTCTGAACCCACCACCCCCGCTCCTCGTCACCTCCACCACCACCCTTCCGCACCGAACGCGACACCAAGCAGACTTGTTGCTGAGCTAGCAGCTTGTTAGCTACCACAGGCAAACCACAGCAAACAACACTGAAGAAACACTGCAGTGTGGAGTGATGCAAGGAAGAGAATGTGTCCGTGCACATTCCTCCTAAGAACGTTGCTGTTCGAGGCCAGCGGTTACGCTTTATTTCTTCTGACGTGCCATGTCGGTGTTGAAACTCCGTTGTGAAACTTCGTACTGTAACTCGGGATGTTACTCCTACATTGGCCGACTGTCCTGCTAAAACTTGAACAAACATGAGGACGGTGTAACTTACCATTCAGAAACATCCTGTTGTAACTGACTGTAAATATGTGGCTGGTCTTCTATAGCTGCAAACATAACAATGTGACTTTCAGCTGCGTTTACAGCCAGAGATCGTAAATGCCCCAGAATGAGACCAGTGATAAGCCTGGTCGCGTGTCACTCAAAGTGCAGTCAGCCAATCAGAGGAGGGGCTCAAGAGGCAGCCTGTTCTGTCGGCAGCTCCAGAGAAAGGCAGAAGAGAGGACATGGAAATACACATTGCAGCAGTTTTTTCGACTTTAAACCACTGATATATCATCTTAGGAGTACCAGTACCTCAAATTAAATCCCAGAAAGGTGTAAAATATGGGCCCTTTAAAGTCAGCGTAAATGTTGTCCTCCTGTTCTACCGGAACTACCGTTTGAGCTGCTCTAGGCACTGTTTGAATTAACCCGATAGCAGAGGGACTCTCTGACCTTTTAAACTGTTGTTTCTTCTGTAGCACCAGACAATAAGCGATCAAATATTTGTTATTTATTTATTTATTTTTAGAGAAGGATCCTGTGGTAAAAAAATGATTTCCTCCAGAGGTACAGGAATGTTATACCGCAGGAATTTAACAGCTGATGACAGGACATATTCTATTTTCAAACCAGTTCTATGAAAATAATGTTGTCTCTGTTACAATTTTACGGGGGCATTTGGCAATTCTGGCATTTGTAATAAAACTCATAATGTCTTTCTTTAATGATTCTGCTCTTATTGTTCTGACCTATGTCATCATATCACAGATTTAATTTAAAGTGCAATTGGATCAAGGTGACCGTGGTGACCAGATGATCATGATCCGTCCTGATGCACGAAGAGTAGTGTTGCACTTTAGTGACAATCCAATTGGTTTGAATGCCAATTATAGTAAGAGCGTTATGAGATGATTTCTGCTCCTGCTCTGACTGAGTGTCACACAGACACCAACTAATCTTTTTCTGTAGTGTGCTTATCATTCTGTATTCATCAATTATGAAAGCCGAGTGAGATACTGACCAGGATGAAGCACAGATTAATTTCACCTCTTCCTCTTTCAATCCCCATCAACCTTATCCACCTTTCTCCGTAACTTCACTACACCTGCTCTTTGTGTGTGTGTGTGTGTGTGTGTGTGTCATAATTCCAATTCAGTGGGTACAAATTGAAAACCCAGTTTGTCATAATTAGCCTGTCTTTGTACAACTGTTGCATCGTTTAACAATCCAGCATCAGCTTTGTAATAATCCCTTACACAATAAAACTCTAGATCCTGCCAACATTAATTAAAGCTGTCCACAGTGAGTCATGGTTTCTAAAAGCAGCCACAGACGTCAATACAATATTCACCTCACACACTTTGACAGTTTTCTTTTCACTACAAAGCAGAGTGGTCATTGAGTCTATCTAACACCTGCTGTGTGCTGCAGGGACATCATTTCACTGTGGAGCTCTGAGCTCTGGTAGATACTCATACAGTCAATGTCTTTCATTTCCTTTTGAAGGATTGCATCATCCTGGAGTCCAGAGTCAATGCATTACTCAATCTAGCTTTACATACACAAATCAAAGGCCCAAGACTCTATAAGCTTTAAAACCAGGCCTTTTAAAATGGTTTACATGAGTGTAGGTATGTTAGAGCAATTATGTTATTTAGGGCACACCAGATACAATTAGAACATCCTTTTTAAAATTGATTACATAACAGTTGTAGACCGTTATATAAAACAACGCATTCCTCATGTAGGTAGATAAACAGGTTTTTAAAGGGCATGCCCATTTTACCACAAGTTGATATGGTTCCTTGGGGTCTTAATGAAATGTCTGTAACATACTTTGGTCAAAATACCACAAGGATAATTTAAAACAGCACCCTTTTTACCCTGTATAAAACAGCCCTCCACAGAGTGACCTGTTTTGAGTGCCTGTTCCTTTAAATGCTAATGAGCCAGCTCCCCCCTCCCCCCTCTCCCCCCATGATTTTAAACAATATAAATTACATATTTTATATGATATAAATTATCAAGGCCATGTAGGGAGACTTCCAGTGCCTTGTTACGACACAAAACCCAGGAAGCTCAATCGAGTCACTCAAGCATGATGTTTCTGACTTAGAGGAACTATAACAAAACGCGCGAGTGTTTTTTTCCCAGAGTTTTTGGGTTGGTAGACATGCCAGATACCCACATTAACGTGTAGAAGCACTAACAAAGTGGAATTTGCATGCTATGTCCCCTTTAAAAGTCATTTTCGTCTTCCTGCATCAGTCAGCACCCAGAGGTGTGGTACTGAGGAGGCTAAACTAAACCAACTCACCTGACTGACAACTTGTATGTTGCCTCTATTTGTACAAATGAAATAATTTCAGCTGTTTAACAGATGGGACACATCATCATCCCACACACTGTTACATACAAAAGAGAAAAACACATTTCAAGGCATTCAAGCCATTTTTGAAACAAATTTGTTAATATCAAGGCAACGAGAAGACAGTTGAAAACCATTTAACTATATTTCTTAAAAGAATAATTTGTCATTTGGGAAAATATGCTGTGTTTTTTTTCTTGCCGACAGTTTGATGAGAAGATTGATACCATACTCATATGTGTCTGCTTAATATGAAGCAAGCAGCCTGTTAGCTTAGCTTAGCTTAGCCTAAAGACTAAAAAACAACAACCTTAACAAAAACCACCTAGCAGCCCCTTAAAAGTTTAAAAGTGCTTTGGCCAATTATACTACATGGTTACAAAAAGCGAATCCTCGCCTTCCAACCATTTAGAATCTGACTTTTTATTTTACAGTACAACAAAAGTTTCTCGCTCTGTAATGGATCCCAGCCAAAAATGTTAAGTCATCAGCTCCATGGCAAGATTTGCTTTGTTTTGATGGCACAGGTGCAATTCATTTATTTGCCTGTGGGGAAAAATCCTATTGAGATAGGCGATCACAGAAATATTGGGCTAATCCACGACTTTATTCTGTGTAAACCTCTGTTTTCTAGTCATACATATTCATCTAATTGTGCTCAGGAACACAAATGCAAAGTTTAGAGTTGAAATTGTGGTGAAATCAGGTTCCCATGATTATTAGACATTAATGGTAAAATGTACTTTAGGAATCCATAAAGAGAGGATGGCTCACCCTGTTTGTTATAAATTTGTGTGCGTACACTATCATTTATAAGTATGCCAGTATGATGACCAACTAATTTATTGGGACAGACTGACAGTGACAAATAGCAATAGGCAGAATGCTGAAGACGGAGGTGTTATGTTGCAATAGATTCCGGACAAATGAGTGCCCTGACTGATGCTGCCTTATTGATGGATTGCAGGGGTACATCCATAAGACACACACACACACACACACACACACACACACACACACACACACACACCTTAACACCTTAACACCTTTAGAAGTCATGGCTTCGTCCTCTCCCACTGTGTTTGCAACTTGAATATGTCGGTTTAAGTATTCCTGTACTGTATGTGTATCTTTTGATGTTGATAGTTCAAGATAACACATGGAGAAGCATTGCCCTTTTAAGGTGTGTCAGTATTTCAGTAAATATTAGTATGTCCTTTGTGGAACAGAAAACAATCCGGCAACGTCGAGGGCTGAAAGTATTTTTTCGCGAGATGTAGAATGTCGCCTGAAGAATACCTGAGATGTACTTAACCACCACTTAGAGAATCAAAACATTATTAAATAAAGTTACATTTACCTCAAAGTAAATTTAACTCCAAGCGAATGGAATATCTTGAAACAAAACTTGTGTTGATTGAGATGAAATCACTGTTTTGTCAAATATACCTTCTATTGTTTCAAACTTGAGTATAAATCCAGCTAGCAGCATGATACTTGAAATATCAGATGGTCCTTATATCAACAACTATTGGTGGGATTTCCATTTTGTACAGAAATTTAAGGTCCCCAGAGGATGAATCTTAATGATTGCCTGACTTATCCTCCAGCCCTACACTCAAAACCATGAAGTTGACGTTATGGTTTTGAGTGAAACGCCTCAACAATTGAAGGATTGTCATAAAGTCTGATATGACATGAAAATTGATTGTTGACTAAACACTTAAAAGATGATACCCATCCCCATTAGCTGACATTGCATTGGTGAGCTGAGTCTCAGCAGGTAATTGGGTCGTCCACCGTATACCAGAAGGTTGGTGGTTCAATCCTTTCTACGTGCCTTGTGGATTGGCCTTTGGAAAGACACTTCAACCTCAAATTACTTCAGACGGCTGTGCCTGCAGTGTGTAATTGATGTGTGATAAAGAGGGGGCTGTACTTACATGCACTGTATGAATGCGTGTGAATGAGTGAATGGCAAAATGTAAAGCTCTCTGAATGGTATAAAAAAAATGCTATAGACCATTAACCATTTACTGCTAATGGTACCTGCTACATTATACCTGCTATCCATCAGCAGGTTATCATTTTCACTGTGGGCATGTTAGCATGCTGACATTAAAATAAACCACCACTGTACAACCTCATAGTGCTGCTAGCATGGTTGTAGACCAGCTAGCAGCATGCTAGTAGCAGTCTGATATTGTTGTGAGGCCCACTGTGACAACAGCAAAGGGTAAAAGAACATATACATATTTCCTGAAGAAAAATGAATGGGTACCACCCCTGGTAATATTTTTTTGTGTCTTTTTCTATCTTGGAGTAATCAAGCTCTAAGTTTCCAAACTAAAGTTCCCAAAGGGGTGTGATTAACAAGTATAATGTCCGCAAAGACCCTCAGTGAGCTGACACAGGCTAGTCATTAAATGTAGTTTAGGAACTGGGTGTCTGTGGTGTCTGTGGCAGAGCAAAATTTGACCTATAATGCAGTCGGTGGTGGGCACTCTGGCTGGGGCAGTGAAGCTGTGCTTAGCTCCCTGGGTCCCTGCCCCGGACTGAAAGTGTGCATCTGTAGAGCTTCCCGCAACTGCTGAAAATGCCTGTTCTGTAGTGCAATATAAACTGTCCTCTGCAGATTTAGTAACCTTTCTTCTGTTTTCTGTGACTAATTGTATAGTTCTGTTTTACTTATTTGTATTTATGTTTATTTAATTTTAACAACAGTTGCAACATTGATAATGAAAATGTAATTCTTTGGTTTATTTTATTGAAGAAGGTTGCACTTTCAAATACGTGTGTGTGTGCGTTGTGGTTGTTTTTCCTGTTCTATGGTATAATATATACTGACTTTTTAATGACATTTCTTCAGTTGTGCACCTGAGTGTCATCATGTGTTTCAGCCTTTTAATCACAAGACACCCTCTCCTAAGGCAGGCACACCACAGGTTGATCAGACCTGGGTGCATGTCCCTAACTTCTTGGGGCCCAGTTGGGATCTTTCTTCCTGATCCAGAGCCATTGGCTGCAGTGTTCTGCAGTGTGTGATGTTTCTTTTATGGTCTGGTGCAGGGCTTGTCCATAGATCCCCAGATCTTTGAGCAACCTGATGCTTGATGTTGCAATGAAACCCCTGCAGCCAACCTCCACAGGGCAAACTATTGCTTTCCAGCCACGTTGCTCTGCCTCAAATGCCATGTCTACATGCCATGTGCTGTATCCTCACATTCGCTTCATCAACATTTTCCTCCCAGGGTACTGTCAATTCTACAAAGTGGACGACGCGCAGGGTGTTGGACCCGAGTATAACGTCAGGTCTTAGTGCAGTAGTTACAATATCTGATGGGACTGTAAACCACTGGCCCAGGTCCATCAACATCCCAATCTTGGGCGTGCGCCAACTGACCACTCCTGGTCAGTGGCGGAGGCCCTCTCTGTTCCTGTTCCCCTTCTCGGACAAATATTGTCCTTTGAACTGTCCTTGATGTTTTGGATAGCAAGGCATTGGTTGCAATACTCTTTGTTTCAATTGTTGCTAAAAGGCATTTGAGAACCTGGTTGTGTCTCCACGTATACTTACCTTGGGAGAGACATATTTTACAACCAGTGAGGTTGTGCCTGATGATAGCTGAGAGTTGAGCATAGTGGGCAGGATGGATCTTCGTTCAGCCACTGCTGGTGAGGAATGGACTTTTATAGGTTTTATAATCCTGTATTGCTTCCATTCCCTACAGGTCCTCCCAGCTGAGCTTCCTTTTCTCTATGCTCTCCCATTTCATCCACTGCCCCTGGCTGCTTGAGTGACAGCGTTTGCACATCTTGCTGCTTCTTCCTGATGCTAGATTTCAAGGACTACCATTTTCTGCCGCTCTGAAGGAGTTGCCTTGTTCCACAGGGGTCTACTCTGACCTTGGCCCAAACATCCTCTTCCCAGTTGAACATGATGTCATCATACTGGTGTGCTGGAGTGCTGCTTTTGCCTTTCGAGTTGCTTCTTTTGGTGTCCATTTCCATCCTGTTGTCAGGGATCTTCAAACAGCTGTATTTGATTATTAAAATGTATTTCTTTGGATTCTATTATTGAATAAGATTGAACATTCAAATACTTGTGTGTGTGTGTGTGTGAGTGTTGCTGTTTTGCGTGTTCTATAGTGTAATATATACTGTCTTTGCAAAGTTTTGTAACATTTCTTCAGTTGTGTACGTGTGACTTATCGAACAGTTCTGTTTTTCTTCCAAATACAAATATTTGTACAAATAAATATTTATACAAATATTTGTGGTTTTATCTAATTTATTTCTGGCTAGCAGCAGCCCTGGCTAAAAGGAAGGGACCATTGATTTGAGCCATTCTCTGCCCAAACTGCTCATTCTGTCTGGACGAAAAAACAGTTGCTTTTTTTAGCTCCTTTGAGACACAGGTCAGATCTCCCACTTATGCATGTTGTGTGCCTTTTCTCTGGGGTTATGGATTTCTGTGAAAGATAGTTTCTGTTTCAATGAGGAATGCTGTCATGCATGCGTTTATCTGAGTTTAAACAAACACTAATAGACTTCCTGACAGCGTCCTGAGTGAGCTGTTTGAGTGTTGGAACACAGAAAAATATTTTTAAAAGAAATATTTTGAAGAGAAATTACAACTGAACAGCTAACAGTTCATATTTTTTGGCAATGGACTTTGCCACTGGGGTCTCCAAACAACAACCAGACAACTGAGACTCATTGCTAAGTAGTAGTAGATTTTAGGTACATCAAAAGAACAAACATGAATTCATCAATCAAAATATAAATTGCTCTACAACATAACCTTTTCAGGTATCTTGATTCTTGGCAGCTCAGCTCTCGTCCGTGACACAGTCTTACTGTGGCTCTTTTCATGTGTCAGTCTCTCTTCTCCATGTGTGTCTGTGCCTTACTCCGTTGCGGCTCTTTCAGCTGCCTTTTAAGCTGTTACAGCTGGATGTGCTCTCTGAGCCACTTCCACGACCACAATATGTTAAAAACTCAACCAAAGAAATGTTTTGTCCGTAGCTCTGTTGCTAGGCGAACAACATTTTCAAAAGAAAAAAGCAGTAGTATGGATTAGGGCCTGGCGATTTGACTTCAAATCAATATCACAAGCATTTCAAACTTTTACCTTGATTACTTTTACATGATTATTTTATGCCCCCTATCCCCCGCTCATGAGGTGCATTACTCAGCGATGGTCAAGCGACTCCTCCGCTCTTTTCTAATCACTCACACTTAGAACTGTTCTTTATAAATATCTGCTGAATTAGGGTTAGGGTAAGTTAAAACAAAATGTGTTATTATCTGCTGGAAGAACTTATCTCCTGGCACATCATGTTACGTCTCGAATGTTGGACTTTTTTTCAATGTGTATAAAAACGTGTATCATAAACTCTTGAGTCAAACAAACACAAAGTAAACTTCAAGTCCTGTTTGTGTCCTAAAAACTTCTGATCAGTGTTGGTGTGTATTGTTAATGTGTAAAGTGAATGCAGGTCAGTGGGGGAGTGATGACATGTGGCAGGGTAATATAGCACGGCAGTGGCGGATTTAGCAATTTGGGGGCCCAAGGCGAACAAAGGCATGGGGCCCTCTGCATCCGTTGTTCTCCACCTTTTGTAATCCTTATTTGATATATGATCTCTGTACAATAAGAATGTATCGAATTGTCCATTCACATGGAGGATATTTGATTGATGTGGACAATGGGCCTCTGTCTTATATCTTGTCTTTATCTGAAGATAAAACACAAGACAATAGGAGGTCAATTATGGAGTTACAGAAATAATAAAAAATGATTAAAATGTTTCTTTGTCCCTGTCTTTCTCTTACTCTCCTTTGACCGTTTTCTCTTTCTTTCCCTTGAATGTTTTTATTTCCATGTGTTTCTCTTTAAAACACGCTCACGTTCATGTATAGGCCATCATGTGAAATAACAGGAGCGAGTGAAAATGTGTGTGTGTGTGTGTGCGTGTGTCTACACCCTGGGACCCCGCCCCACTAACTCGCTCACACACAGTGAGATAATAGGAGCGTTACCGTGAAGCAGCCGGTCAGTGACTTTGTTGAAGAACAGTGGAAACAGTGAAAACACAGTTTCTCTCTGATCCCAGCTGCTCAATGATCAGCTGCGTCATGATCAGAGCAGAAGCTGCAGTTGGTTTGTACCGAGCTGGAGTTTCTGTGTCCTCCTCCACTCTGACCTGCTCTCTCTCAACCTTCACTAGTTTTCAGGACCTGATCAGTACATGAAGTAACTTAGTGTTTGTTTGATTCGCTCCAGAGTTTATGAGGCTGTACAACACGAGACGTGAACAGCAGGACTCAGTGTTAAAGTGAGCGGAGCAACACGATTCATGATCCGACACCATCGATTAATAACTAAATACATGAACGTAAGTTTGTCATCTAAATAATCACAATAAAAAACTGAACAAATGAACTTGAACTAGTTCATTTTCATCTGCATGAACTGAACTTTGAACTCGTTCTTTTTAAGTGTGAACTGGCACAACACTGCTCGTCAGTTTGTGTTTACGCCCCGAATCACTTCCGTGGACGTGCTCATGGAATAGTCCATTGTAGTGGGGACTGAGGGGGGAGGGGTGTTGCTGAGACAATAGTTACTCATACATTTTTGGCATTCTCATGCCATTTTAGCGTATGGATTTTTAGAATGAAATGATAAATTAACTAAGAGTCAAAAAAAAAATCTTAACCATATGTTTATTAGGAGTTTTATTGGGCCACTGGTAGTTCAGGGCCCAAGGCAATTACCGGCCTTTGCCTAATGGTTCAGTCCGCCTCTGCAGCAGGGTACAAGGTACCCGGGCCACCGCTTTATTTTGCAGCGGAAACCCGTTAGTGAATGCACGCATTGGGGAAAGTATTAACCGAATCAACCAACATTAAGTCGGTTGGAGGTTGTAAATGTCGGTTTCAATACATTTTTGGTTAATTGCCCAGCCCTAGTATGGATGTAGCCTTCCACCCCTCTTTCAAAAGGGTGATTTTGCACCTGCGTACTAATGACATCTTGATGAGGCAATCAACTAAACTCCACCATGAGTTTGAGACATTAGCAACCACTAATGACAGCCTTGGAAAGATCTGTGTTATATCTGGTCCAATCCTCACCTGGAGGTAGAGCTCTGAGGGTTTCCAACACCTTTTCAGTTTGGTTCCTGGCTCCAGACATTCTGTACTGCTGCAGGTTATGATTTTATTTAATTGTACAGATTTGTTTTGAAAGGAAGAACATTTACTTAGATGGGATGTCTGTCCAGACATGGGGTGAACTAATTTGTGTCAAATGTTTAGGGAGCGTTACCTAATTTATCTGACTGCCACACACAGACTCCTGTCACACACAGTCCCTCTGCTATTCCTGTGTTCATCAGCAACCAGTCCACACTGCATAGGGCTAAATCTTATATTAGGAATATGAATCACTCAAATGTCAGTTGCAGACTCAATTCAATCAGGTGTATAACTAAGACTTCCCATACTCACTTGTTATGTCTTCTGTTAAATGTGTATTTTAAATGTCAGGTCTCTGTCTAACTACACTTTAATCTGTCTTGATTTTGTCACGTCACATAACATAGAGTATTGTATGATCACTGGCTGAGCCTGGAGGACATTGTTCCTCTTATCAAAACCACCTCCCTCAATTTTCTCCTATTTTTACCTCCCTAGACCAGAGAGGAGGTGCTATGGTTGCCGTGCTTTTTATGGACTGCAATGACTGCTCCCACATCACCTTTGGAAATTTGACCAGTTTACATAACTGTTGTTTTAGTGCTGAATTTTCTGAACGCCTGTCTCATCACTGCACCTTGATAGTAATATTATTTTACTTGGAGACTTTAACATTCACGTTTGCTACCCGTCACACTCTGTGTGCTAATTTTATGACTGATATTGAGTCATTTGATTTCACACAATTTGTGAATGACAGTCACTATGAGGGTCCCTCCCTTGATTCAGTGCTCTCACTGGGTCTGGAACTAATTGATGATTATGTTGTGTTTTTTTTATATATATCTATTCAAGAGTGTGGTCTCTGAGCTTAAAAGCAGGATTCGAAAAGAAAAGAAGAAATCCAAGAGCAGTACAACTGATGATTCACATTCGAACAGAAGCAGGGTGAGCACAAGGAAAAGAGCTGAAGCTGTGAGAGCTGGGTTTTGTGGGAGAGCATTACAAAATCTGAACGTGAAATCATTCAGTCCTGCTCTCTGTCACACTCTCACTCTCACTCTCATACACACAATCCGTGTCATCAGACACGTGTAAACTCAGACTGGGTAAAAACAACTGAATTTGGGACTTGGGCAGTGTATGGAGAGGAGGTGGTAGGGTGCACTCGGTTTGGCTCGACTCGGTTGGTAGTGCACAGCACGAAGGATACAGACGCAAAGAGGAGCAGTAACAGAGCCGGTAAAAACTGCAAAAACGAACTACTTTACAGTCCAAACATGTCCAACATAAACACTGTTAGCGGACTTCTTGGTCACTATAAGACAATAATTTAAACAGCACGTGTATAGGAACAAGCTCTTTGATCCAAATTAACAGTTGATTACTATATCCTTGATCACTATATCACTGTATTCGGCTGATTCATTCCCAATAATGTTCCATTATTTTCACCACATGTGTTGGTAAGTGTTTCTCCACAAGTGTTAGGTTTATACCATCATCCAATGTTGAGGGCTGACTTCACGAAAGACAGAAATGAATAGCTGGAGACTGATGTCCATGCAAACAAATGGACAACAAAGCTTTTCAGATGTTTGCAAGTGTCTTTTAATTTATCGATCAAACCAGCTGTATTGTCATCTTGACATCCTCTAATTAAATGCACAATCTCCTTTTTGCTCTGTTGCTATAAAAATGATTTGTATGTCTTCTGTCAATTTAAAAACATAACTTTTTAATGATGTGTTGTGAGCTGACACAGTCTGACTTTTCAATATTCTATTCTTTGATGTTCTGACTCTGACTCCCCAGTTCCACTTCCAACATTAACAGTCACACAGTTTGAACTTTTGGCTAATGTCTTGTCTCTTGATTAATAGATCTTTTGACAAGGACAGGTTAAACTAATTTAATTAATAATGGCTCAGTTCCAAAAATCGCCCCATGAATCATATCAGAAAGCAAACACTGCACAATAAGGACACAGCAAGGACCCTTCGAGGGACCATAATAGTGAGATTATAAAAACCTTATCAGTTTCCCCTATCATGCTAGGGGTTCCAAAAGTGTCTGCTCCAAACAAAGTAATATTGATAAAATGTGCTTTAGGTTTTTAACACCCAATCATCAACTTGTTCTCAATCAAATCTGAACACACAGACATGGTAGATACTTCCATTCTAATTCTAATTATGCATCAAAATAAAAAACAACACAGTTTTCTTGTTTAGGCTTATGCACACTGTCACCCTCTTTATTTTACATCATGATGTTATTATTGTTTGTTGCATCTTAATCTTCTAAACATTGTGCACAATTTGCAAATACGGCTATTGAATAATTGCACCAGTTTTATGCTCTCAGTGTATATTTGCTCCTTACTGTATCTGTCTTGCTTTATTCTTTTGGTGTCTCTGTCTCTTGTGTGCAGGAGCGGTGGTCATTGCGTTCGTGGTCTGCTGGCTGCCCTATCACGCTCGCCGCCTCATGTTTTGCTACATCTCTGACTGGTCTGAGTGAGTAATGATTCCCGGCCTCTCTTGTGGTAGAACCTCTAGGAGTTTGTTGCTTACTTGATCTCTGCAGAAACACCCAAGCTGCACGCACACATTGACATTCACATAACACACACATTCTCGCACATGTGCACAAACCCGTAACCCACAGACATACACAATCATTGGCTGTAGCCATCATCTAGAGGGTCATCAGTTAAGAGCGCCTGACAAAGAGGAGCAGGCCCGATACATCTTCCTGATTAGATTGCTTTCATTTAACATTCTCATCCTCTTTACCCTCTCACTGGCTCACTCTCTGTTTCTGGTGTCTTGCAGACACAGTTTCAGTCAATGAATGTAATTGCTGGAAAGACCTCTTTCCTGGACTCAGTATGAAAACTAGAAAAACTGCATTGAAATGCAGGAGTAGTGATTCATATCTGACCCTTCTGTCCAGCTCACATTACATCCTCCTCTCATTTGCAGACAAAATAAAAGATACCGCAAAGAAAAAAGGCAGTAAAGCTGTTTGTTTATTTTTTAAATATAAGAATATGTTTAAATGTACATTGTTGAAGTTAATACTCTGTGTACACATTGTATCCGGTTCAAAACACAGCACTTGATACATGTGTCATCATCACAGTGTAAAATCTACAAGCCCAGCCATGTTGTGTAGGAGGAGCCATCCAATGTACAAGCAAAATACTTCTCAGCAGTGTTTTCTGAAGTAGATGGAGTCCATTTTTGGAGTCCAGCGTCCAGTTCTTCTGATAATTTCATCATCCAAGGTATCGCAGAATGCCAGTCAGCTGTTACAAATGCAAATATTTATTATTTGTTATTGTTATTATTTGTTGACTTCATAGTATTTGATCTGCTTCAGAAGAAAATGGGAAAAAGAATTGCAATATCATTGTAGTTCATTTTTAAGTGAGGAGAGTTCAAATCTGTAGACTTTGACTTGTTAGACTAGAAAGCCCACTTGAGAAAAAGGAGAATGTAAAATGATGAAAGCCCTTCGTTATTTTTTGCTTTAGACATGCATGAATGAGCAGAAGTATCTGAAACCATTTTTTAATCAGAAAGAACTTATCTTTCAGATAAAATCATGTCATGTTTCTTATTTTAAGGGTGTCAGTTCTTCATTGCTGCCTGAGGAGGCACACTGAGCTTTGAACATACGCCTACTGCTTATCTGCCTGCTACTGTAGATGAAAGCTTCTATTCATCATTAGTTAATATGCATATCGGTATATTTATGCACAGAATACATTTTTTTATTTCATTGTTGCAAGGCAGGAGTGATAATCTTTGTTTTTCATTGACTTACACAGTGAAACACTTCGATCCGATTTACCTTGGAGGCAACTGAATTATAATAGTCAATTTAGTTACAATTAGTTCCAATACATATTCATGATTTTTTTTTTGACATTTTCAAAACATGTGAGCAGCCATTTGTCTTTAAAATCAATGGATTGTGTCGATCCTGTATTGTTGATGTGTTTCCTGCATCCCGCCTGCATTGGCGAGGAAAGGCACTGTTATTATTCTCTCACTATGTTGCCACAGGCATCCAAAGCCCTGCAGGATACAGCATAAGCATGGCTGTCATTAGGACCCCATGAGTTAAGTCCCCTGCAATAGTAAAGGAAGACCCTCTTCTGTTTTGCTACATTTCATAAATGCTCTGCACGATAAAGATCAGGAATAAAATAAGGTCGCTCTGTAACATTTGGATTTTTGACTTCTGCCCGCTTGGTCAGATGACCTTAGCTATCAGTTTTGTTTGACACTTATGGGGACAGAGGCAGGACAGAGACAGCCAAGTAGTGGTGAAGATGTGAGATGGTGTGACTCAAGCACTATCCTGTTGGTCTGGATCAAAACATTTCTTTTTTTTCAAATATGAGACTTTGCACTGGACAATGGAAGCAAATATGAAGCAATCAGTTAAATATGATGAAAAACAAAAACAAAGTACGTTTTTCCTATAATAACTCTGTTATAGACCAAATGTCACCGCAAACTTTAAATAAATATAAATGAGACATTTGAAAAATAAATAAATTGAAAAAACTGATTCAAAATTATTATGACAAACATAATGCCTTCAGTTAAATATCTGCTGCTGCATCTCTCTTCTGTTGTTTATCATTAAACATATTCAAACAATTAAATGTAGCAAATAATGCCCCCAAATAATGCCTATGTCTGTCTGTATGTGGAACGTATATTTCACAAACTGTTCAAATTATAGGGTTCAAACTTGGCATGTTTCATTCTATGAAAAACATTGACTATAAAATTGTCATCGAAGATAAACCAGGTAGGATGAACACAAAGTTTCCTAACTTCACTCTGCATCATAGACTGTTTATAAAAATCTCTTCACTCAACGTCCAGCGCACAAACAATACAAAGTGACAGTATATTGTAGAACTGTTTGAGGAGGACTCTGAAATGACATGGAATAGTTCAGCTCCTTAGCATTACCAGGCCAGCTAACAGCCCATTCCAAACACGCAGGTTGAGAGCGGACACCACACAAATGTATTTAAATGTGCTGGGCACTTAAAGAAAACCTATATGTGTATATATGGTAAGCTTGAAATAGCTGTTATCCGGGAAAACATTAAATAGGTCACACCAATTTCCAGACATCATACGTCATCTTACTGCTTTTATTTGAGGGAATAAATGAACCTAGGCTATAAAATCACAGTCAATCAAGTGCTGTTTGTTCACTGGAGGTTGTCCAGTTGTTGAAAACAGCTGCTCAGGGATGGACAAACCTCATCAGGCCAGTTTATGACTGTAGTTTGAATGTTGATTGGAAGGACTATGGTAAATGTGGGATAATTGACAGTGAAGGGGGGGGTCGTGTTTATTCTACAGCATGTGCAGCCTCTATAAGTAATCAGCACACACACGTAATGCCATCTGCACCTGCTACGGTAATCACAATAGTATATTTTCATACATACTAAGCAACTGCTAATGCAATTTTAATTTAAGGTGATTAACTGATTTCTTTATCACTTCCAACTTAACACGTACTCATCCGGCTTTGTGTCACTCAGTGGGTGTATAGACTGGCCTCTAAACATGTATAATAAAAAGAGTCTAAGTATGTGATACAATAACAGAAACAGGGCTCAGTTTTTCTAAATTTCTAACACAATGGATTTTGACGATTTCATGCCAAAAGGCGCCACAGTGCAGATGGATGTGCGTTGGGATTAGGAGGAATCAGTGTGTACTGAAGAGGCTGGTAGCAGGAAATAACCACTCAAGTATTTTTGCTTTTCTTTCCTAGTAATAGCAGTCCTCTTCGGTTAATTCCTTACAACCAGATGGGCTCAGAGTGAAGCTGCCACGAGAGGAAACTGACTCAGAATCATCGCATGTGAAAATTCTGCACTTGAAGCGCACAGTCTGCCCGATTTTTCTGCCCAAGTCAGAATTCTACCTGAGCAAAGACTCATGGCTCATGTGTCATCGTCCGTTACATAAACAGAGCCCACAGAATTACCTGAGTATAGATAATATAAAGGTCATGTTCAATACTATCCCTGTTGTCCCTTTCAATCCTGTCCTCATTCATCTTTAATGTGTCTCTGTATGCAGACAGACACACACATCATTGACTTTCTGCACACTTCAATGATCCTTGTCCACTGCGAGAGCAGAATAGATCAATACACCAGATACTACTAACTGACATGCTGCTCAGGAGCATCTACACTATCTGTTAAGATTTATTGATATGTTATGACTTATAACCTTTTCCTTTACCTTCATTGTCTGTTGTTTGCATGTGTCACTGTCTTATTTCACCACTTGTTTCTGTGATATATACTCTCAATTTAGCGTCCGTCCGTAACTCTTCTAACTGTGCACTGAAAGAAATACAATAGTGTGTGTTCTCATGAGAGACATGCTGCTCAGATTCTCCAAGAAGAGATGAGAACATGGGCACTAAAGGGACATATACACTACAGTATGTTCCCTGGGAAATCATCTGCTCTGCTGCTGCACTAATGCAACACTTATCTGTCACATTGAACCTCATCCACTGTATTACCTGTTTTGACTGTTTAGCTCTATACATTGGTGTTCGTCACCAGAGTAGGGTTCGGTATCCTTTGTTTTCTTCCTGTACCGGTACGCAGCTTTCGGCTTTTGCTCGGACATTTGCTGCACTTCCCGGTGTCGGAAATCCTTTTTGCGTAAAAATACAGCCACACTTTAGAATGCTTAGCTTGAGGTAATTTGTTACCTACTGCCAGAAAGAGTGTGATGAGAGTGTGATGTTACCAGAGTTGGCTGTAATGTAAACTTGGCATGTGTAGTGCTTTTTATGTTGCCTGTACGAAGGGCAACTATTTCAGTACAGAACTCAGGCACTGACATGAGGTACCAGAATCTGTGCTGTGATTCAGTCTGATAGGTGCTGGCTGTGTACCAACCCTACAGTGGAGTGTAGATCTTTGATCCTGATTATGACTGAATTGTAGTTTTATTGGTGAAATGTCTGTTTAACAAGGCACTCAGGCAGGCAGCCAGTTGGAAGCTGACATCCTTAGTCATTGCTTAGGTTACTTAGCACTACCTTTATTATTCCGTGTCTCCATGTTGCGATGTTTGGCAGTCTGGACAGTTTCCATCAACAAAACTAGACTCTTCAGACAGAGACAGGTAACACGAGACCTCCCTCATTGGCAGATCTAGGATTTTACTAAACTGGGGGCCATAAAGGGGCAAATTATATGTTAACAGCCAGGCACAATTCATGATTCATTGAATATTTGAACATTAAAGTCATTCCTTAACAATTCATGTTAAAAAACATTCTGTTCTTTATAAAAAACTTAGAAAATAAAAGAATTCACAAATTGTCATATTTATTGTTATTAAGCAAGTCACTAGTGACTAAGTGACTAGTTTTGAAAGACTTCTGAAAGGACAGGCACACTTCAGGGGCCAATCAGATTTCAGCTGGGTCCAGTGCCCCCTGGTCCTGCCCCTGTAAACATTTAGTGCAGGATCGGCAATAATCGAGTTTCCATCCAAATTTATTGGATATATTTAGTGCCATATAATTCTCTCCTATATTGTGTGGCTCAGTTATTTCTCTTCATCCATCTCTGCAACTGTCTCACAGAGTCAGATCAGGTTCGGCTCACGCTGGAAATGTTATAATGATTTTTTGGAGCAAACCTTTTGTGTGCACAGCCTTTCAACCAAAGAAAGAGTGAATACCAAGGCCAAACAATCCTACACATCATTGTACAAAGTCAAAGTTCTACATAAATATGTCAGACTTTTTACATTATGACCACAGCACTATTTCCAAACTAATTTTCAAATGCGTTTTTCTTATGGAACAGCACAAATAATGCTGTTGGTTTAAATGTTAATGATGAATAATAATCTGGCTTAATCTCACATCTGCATGGTCATTTTCCCATCTCCAAAATGTTCGTACGAATGTTGTCAGAGTTAGCATAGAAGTGCGCACATTCTCCTGTCAAGTTTGTTTTTATAGAGCTCAGCGTTTGCGTGAAAAGTGGCGTACGTATCTTTCAGGCCCTGTTTTGAGCAAACGCAGTGATTAGAAATGTTGTTAGAAATCAGAATCAGCTTTATTGGTCATGTATGCATACATGTGTCTACACTGTTTTAGAGTAGCTGTGTGAACATGATGCCTCCTGGACTTCACTGAGGAATCGCTGACGTCATACATTGATTTATTAGTGTTCACAGCCACAGTATTAACATTGAGCGCCCCATTTAGATTTGGTGTTGGTTTTTATTTGTTAACGTGAGAGCAGGTCAGCAGGAGAGTGGAGGAGGACACAGGAAACTCCAGCACAATACAAACCAACCTTCAGATCATTGAGCAGCTGTTGACCAGAGAGAAACTCTGTATTTTCACTGTTTGTTTCCACTCTTCTTCAACAAAGTAACTTACCGGCTGCTTCACCTTAACGCTCCTCTGATCTCACTGTGTCGCTCTGAGCATGTGAGTGGGGGCGGAGCCCTGGCCTATACAATGATGATTTAAAAACTTCCCTTCTGTCTTTGGAATGCTTGCTCCTTCAATAGTCCTTTTTTCATATTCGCAACTAGATAATTCCGGTCATTTAGACATGCTGTAGTATCCTCAATGGATTTTTGGATTAACAATGGATTAACAATGGATTAACAATGGATTAACAATGGATTAACTTTATCAGCGACTGTCCTCAAAGGACAGTCGCTGATAAAGTTAAATTAAGCTCAATTGAATGGACCACTGGCTCTTGAGACGGGAGGCTGTGAAAGACACGTTTTTCAGCTATGCACATTTCGCCGCCCTTGCCAAAGTGCTACTCTAGGCAATTGCCTTGTTTGCCAATATAGACGCAACGGCAGTGCCTCTTACTCACTAACTGAGATAAAGAAGACTTGGTATCTTGGTCACTAAGATGTACATTTATTAGCTGCTTGTTCAAGAGCTTTAAATAAAAGTGGACTGTGAAACAGCTAAGAAGCTATAGCTTCTTCAAATCTTCTGATTGCAGCTGTTCCAGCGAATTAATTGTGCTATTGGCTTTATTTTCTATTTAAATGCTGATTTCAAAGGGAGACTTCCAGAAATTTCAGTCTGGTTGAGTTAAGTCACAGGAGGCTTTGGCTCAAGGGACAATTTGCACAGTTTTTAAGAAAGATTACATGCCAAAAAATAATTCATCATTTCAACACCTCAAGTCCAAAAATGCAGTAAAATGTAAAATTGCATCAGTGTTTAATATGCTACATATTTATAAATACTGTGTTAAAACAAATGTTAAAAATGCCAAATAACATTAGTGCTCTGTTTGTGTCATTTCACAGTGACTTGTATGACTTCTACCACTATTTCTACATGCTGACCAATGTCCTGTTCTACGTCAGCTCGGCCATCAATCCCATCCTCTACAACCTGGTGTCAGCCACCTACCGCCAGATCTTCTTCTCCACCCTGCGCTACTTCTGCATGCCCTGCCAACATAGGCCCAGGAGGCACCCCCACCCCTTGACCCGCCACTCCATTAGCATCTCCAGCAACCACACCCTCTCCACCAACATCATCAAAGAGACGGCGTACTAAGTGTGGTGGAATACACTTTGTCTGTACTGTGTTTACTGGTCCGACTTTAAGGAAATTCTGGGACAGGGCTGGAGACTTTACAGGGGCCACCATCATTGTCATGTGGGGTCAAATGCCCACTCTGAGACCATTTAGGTCATTTAATTTCAGACTTTGTACATTTTGTTGTGAGATGTTACTGCCTTATGAAGCATAACATGAGTTTGTATTGTAAAAAGAAGAATGAAAAAAGAAAGGAAGGTCGATATAAACAGTTAATCCTTAACATCAAACTGATATATATGTACATGTACAAACATTTTTGCGGACCAGTCATTCTCACTTGCTTGGTGCTAAACAGTAGAAATTACTGTTTCAGTGTCTTTAAGAAAGAACTTTAAAAATTATCCTGAAAGTAAGAATGGCCTCTGGCAAAAATTCTATAAAACTTCTGATGTAAGCCTCTGTGTTATTCAGAATGGGCACCTGTGGATAATCCTTGCTTTGATGTTAGAAAAAAGGTGGATGCAAAGAGTGGGTATTTCTCTTCCTTGTGTCTGAGTTGCACTGACAGCTGTGTCGGAAGAATCTCTTCCGTTTCCGTCCCTCTCTTTACTAAAATCAGGATTGTTTTTGATCAGAAATGTAGTAGTTTAGAGGATATGTCCAGATTATGCTAGTATGAAGACAATTTGGCAGGTGAACTCTTAAAACTCTGAAATATGAACGCCATGGGATTTCCAGAGAAAAACATAAAAAACAGCTTTCAGAGCTACAGAAGTGGCTGCAATTTATTATTTGAAGGATTCATACAAATCAGTAGTGGCCGTGGGGAGTAAATAACATATGGTAGAAACTGTGCTAATTTTGCCAGCAATTTTTTGCTTGATCCTGAAATAAAACGTCTATGTTAGATTCGGTTGTATTTAGTCAACATCAATATTTTGAGTCAGTTTAAAAAAACTGAATGAACATTGTCTTGTCTTAGTCTTAGAAAAAGACTAAGAGTCATCATTTTAGTCAAAATGTTTTTAGGTAAAATTTCACATAGCTGGTTGTTAAAGAGGCAGCTGCAACACAGTGGCAGGCGATGTAATCTTATTGGGCAACTGCGACAGTCCTTAAAATGTTCACTTAAAGTGATTGTTTTTCACCAATAGTCTGGCAAAATTGCACATGCCTCGCTCAACAAGAAGTCTTACTCTCAGCTGTGCAGCAGCTAGTTGTCCCTCTGCTGCTTGTAGCCTCTCTCTCTCTTTTTGTTCACTCTTCAGTTTGAAGGAGCTCTTTGTCAGCACACTCAGGCTCCAACAAGTAGTGACAACCATCGAATTCAAATAATTCATTGACATTGTCCATCAGAAAAAGATTCAGCCATAACAGTTTCTCTGTAAAATCCAAACTCCACTCTCCAACTCTCTTTCTTACTCTGACTTTCATTCACGTTACCACCTCCTTCTTCCTTCAACAGACTTGAGGGTGAGACGTTTTGTTGAGCGAGACGATGTTGCCAGATTCTTAGAAAAGACCAAGAACTTTATTGGAGGATAAAAAAGTTTTTGTTGACTTTTAGTTAATTTTGAGGACTGTCGCAGTTGCCCCATGAGATTACATTGTAGCCACTGCTGCTGTGTCATGGCTGCCATGCGAGCGGAGGCAAACTACTCGACGGATGACAAACATTTTTGTAAATACTATTCATTTACACTCACACACATTTATAAACAGAATTTTTTTGCAATATAAATCAATCAGAAAGTAACAAGAAAAAAGAAAAGTTTTCAAAATAAAAAAAAAGCTTGTTCAATAAATACTGCAGTTTTGTCAGCCTGTTGTGTTGTTCTATGTTGTGTTGTGGTTGTTTTGTAACAGTAAGTGTTTATGATAGGTTGTGAACTACCGTTAAATTACTTATGTAAAAAACATGTTTGTAATCTCTTTGCATACAAAGCCAGATAAGAGCCAGACAGCTACAGTAACTACTACCTGCCAGACTTTATTGAGCCCAAATCAGACTCCTTCATTATGTACTGTGCTTTTTAATAACCAGTAGATGTCACAAATACACTACATTTAGCTGTCATAGATGCCCTCTAAATCAACATGACCTGAAATTAAGTGTATGGAAAAGTTGTTGTGTTAGATGTTGTCTAACATTTCTACTCTGCCATTTAACAATGTCCTATTGTTGTAAGATGTATTACAGTAGATAATAACACCACTGCTGTTAGGTAATATGTCTTTAAAAGTAAAGAAACATTGTATAACATGTTATCATTAGTTTACCTCAGTCTTAGTGTAAAGTGTCTTTTCAGGATTGTAATTTTCTTCTCATGACTTTTAGCTGCAGAATTTCTCTCCTCACTTGTTTTCTCTGTGGCTGTAGGAGATTGAAACACACACGGGGAAGGCGACAGAAAAAGTGGACGTGACAAAACAGGTTGACTTTTAGAGCCACTTCAAAAATAACGGATATTTGAAGTGGCTCTAAAAGTCAACCTGGTTTGTCACGGCCACTTTTTCTGTCGCCTTCACTGTGTGTGTTTCAATCTCCTACAGCCACATTGTGTTTAAAGCCCAATTCATGCTTCTGTGTCGAAGCTACGCCGTAGCCTACAAGTAGACGTGTACCCTACACAGAGCCTTACACCATAACCCGACGTGCACCTCCCCAAAAACGTAACTACGCATCAAGGCTGTGATTGGTCCACAGACTTGCCGCCATTTCTGAATTGAGTTGAAGGAACGAACAGGGACGACGTCTTTCTTTTCTACGTTGCTGTTCTTTAAGAAAAAGTAGCCAGAGAATTTGGTAATAGGTGGACCAGAAACTGGAAGACACCAGCATAGAAACTCTATTGCCACTAGCATTTCGGCGGTGTAATTGCAGTGCGACACACACACACCTACGCACCTACAGCATTTTGAAAGAACATTTTGAAATGAGCTATACGGGATGGTGTTTTTAATAATGGTCTTATTTCAATGTACAATTAAAATACAATCAATGAACTGAAGTGCATTTCCCTCTCTCTACAAATTATTATTAGACCAGTGCACCATCCCAGTAACCCTAATAATTGTGTCTGATTTTGCATCTCATGATTTATGCCCAGTGCCAGCGTTCATTACCACTGCAAGAACATTGTGCCCTTTATTCAGCGAGGCACAAAATAATTATCTCGAGGTGGAGGAGGCCACATACCTTAATTTAATGTTTACCATTTTTATTACCTGTAACCACCATTGTTCCAGATTTTAAAGTGTTAAGGTTGATTCTATTTGCCATCAATAATGGCGTACGCGTCTAGACATGCTTTCCTCAAAAACATAATGGTCCTGTGTATGAAATAAAAGAGAGAAGGTCAAATGCTTGGTCAACTGCAGCATGAGGTGGGTTTACCTGTCGTTATAGAATGTTACATGAAGACGTATGGGTTTTTATATTTATTATATTATTCAATGATCACCTCAGCTCAAGCTTTTTAACCAGAGGTTATTTTCCATAATGATCATTCCATCACTTCAACCATACTGTCATTGCTTTTTGCAGACATTGATTTATGGCAATGAACCTAGATTTGGTCAATGAACTTAAGCAGAAGTGTTCAATACCATTGGCATCTACAGCTCATGTACTACATAGTGCAATATAACATAGTATTACCATGCCCACAATGTTTTTGACTACAGATTACAAACCTGAGCTACACTGGTTGTACAGGCACCATGTTGTACAATATGTGTTATAGGTTATAAGCTAAGCTGATTCTTGTTAGGTAATGTTCTACCCTGGTACATCAACATTAATTCGGGCCTAAGGGGCACAGGCTTTTTAAAATGGGTCATTATAACCATATGAGTTGAAATTGGCCAAGCTTTCCCCTGTAAGGAGTGACAGGTGGTGCTGTCACTACTCTGATTCATAGGTGTGTGCAGTTTACACCTCACTCGTTTAATGTGTCTTTCAAACAAACATGTGGGATCAATGAATTAACAGCACTTTTATTGACGAGAGGTTGTTCTTCCAAGGCTGTCCCTCAATTTGGAAGAGTATATACAGTGATTTGCTACAAATGGAAATCAATGGACTTCATTATGAAAGGCTGTAGCAATGATATAGCAGCGGAATCATTCAATTATAATGCTCATGTTTCTGAGGTGATACATTTCAATATGCTTTGCTGTTTGCTAAGTCAGAGACCAAATGTTGTGTGGCACACCATCAGCGTATTCAGAGTCCCATGAAAGAGTACGGCAAGTCACTTTAGCATTGTTGATCATCACCTGTTCAGACCTGCAGTTTCATTGCATTTTGATTTTAAGTTTAATGCTACATTCAGCTTGCCATATCATTTTCCAGTATAATTTTGTTCAGGGCAGCACAATGATGCAGTGGTTAGCTCTGTCGCCTCACAGCAAGAATTTGATCTGGGCTCTATTAGTGTGGAGTTCACATGTTCTACCTGTGTTGGTTTTCTCTGTTTACTTCAGTTTACTCCCACAGTCCAAACACATGCAGATTGGGGTGAGGTTAATTTGACACTCTAAGTTGTCTGTAGGTGTCAATGTGAGTGAATGGTTATTTGTCTCTGTATGTTGGCCTTGTGATACGCTGGCAACCTGTTGCAGGTGTATCCCGCCTCCCGCCCAATGTCAGTATCAAACGATAGGGTATGCCGTATAAGTAATTGATGGATGAATGGATTTTGTTCACCATGTTGGTTGCTTCCATTTGCCAATTAGAACTAAAACAAGTATCGTTGAGGCTAATGGGAATTTTGAGCCGACATGGTGTTAGATGAGAATACAGGGAAATTCAGCTAGTTATTACACAAATGTCAATACAATTAATGACGACCCCTCCAGGTAGTTGTTGAGATATGTCAGTCTGGACTTAAATCAACCAAAAGGGGGTTAGGTTACTATATTTGTCTGAGTCTTTGTATTTGGTATCTAGCACCTCAATGTATTACAGTAAAGTTTGCCCACTGAAGCTACAACATACCCCAGCACGTCTGTTAAACTGTATGGATACTTGACACTCCTGCCACCTTCTCAGTGCACATCACAGCAGTAACTTACCGAAACAAGCTCAACAACTGTGTTTTATTTGTATATTCTGCAATGACTGGTCCTTATTATAATGTGCATTGTTGGTGACAGTTATTTGCTGTGCTTTGTATTGGTTGATATAGCTCTGTGTTCATGTACAGCATCTGTGTTTGTAATCTGTGGAGCCACTTTACTGTATATATTCTCTTTTATTAACTTCATTCAGGCCAAACATCAGTTTCCTTTTTCAACAGGTTCACCAGACAGCTATAATGAAAAAAATACAGTATATCCCTTTAAATGTGCAAACTATTCCAACTGCACATGCAGTAATAGTTATGTTCTCTGGACTTGGCAGTACAACCTGCACGTGGATGTATTATGACTTGAATGTAAAAGGTAAATGGTTTGTATTTATACAGCGCTTTTCTAGTCTTGATGACCACTCAAAGCGCTTTACAGTAATGTGTCTTGGCCTTGTGTTCACTGTATTAAGTTCAAAGGAATATTTTTGCTTATTTTACTTGATTCAGATCACCTATGTTAAACTGTATATCACACATTTCTCTTGTAGAGTGTTATTTTATTTCATTATAAAAATAATTATAATAATAAATAAGATGATGTTCAGACTTTGATGTTTGCAGGATTTGTCTCCTCTGTCTTATTCCTGGCACACAGTGTTTCATACATACACAGTCTCACACACACAGTCGCACACACACACTTGTGTCTTCATGACTTTAGAGGACATTACATTGACTTACTTTGATTTTCTGGAGATTTACTCTAATCTTAACCATAATTTGTAGTTACCTAACCCTAATCATACCATAATCTTAACCTCAACCATACACTAGCCTTCACACATGTCCTGGCCTTAAAATTCAGGGATTTAAATTATGGGGACATGATCTTTGTCCCCATAAGGAAGACGAGTCTCTGTACTGTGATTGTGTAAACAGATTTCGGTCCCCACAACATTAGTAATACTTAGAGCACACACTCACACACACCACTTAGCAGAACGGTGTTTGACCTTTTTCTAAAGCGCACTCATGATAATTAATAGCTGTAGGCCTAAATAAAGATGTCGCTCAGAGAGCACATGCGTTTGGCCTCAGAGGGTCTTTGCCATATGAAACAAGCCACATGTCTCACTGAAGATGATATCTGACGAATATTATGTGACATTACCATTTCCCTCGTGAAGTGGGAAATCAATCCACTATTGTGGCTGATGTTTGTTCAGACATAAAGAGGAGGGTAGAAACTGTGTCGGCTGAATACAAGATGACACTCAGGCTTTCCCTCTGCTGTCCAGTGATATGAGAGCAGCAGCAGACCTGACCAACAAAACCATATACCAAACAAAAATGGGGTAAAGCCAATTTGTTCTTGTTTATAACCAGCCAGAGACATTTATTCTCACAACCAGCTGGAGAAATATCATTTGGGAGCTTGGACCAGCCACGATTTCAATGATTTTACTGTGTTCTAAATGTAGCTGCTGCTGACTGTTATCTGTGTTCCACCGCGCATAAGTGATTGACAGCTGGGTACATGTTTCCAAGAATAACATATGCCACTTCTAAAAAACAAAACCTCTTGAATCAAACTGCAGTGGACAGCAGTGAAAGCAAGGCTGTGTGTCTGGGTGTCTACTGTCACCCTGAGGCACTGGAGAGCTCATTCCCTGCCACATCAGAAAAAATAAATGCTTTAAAAGTCCTGATTTAGGGTTCGGGTTAAGCTACTCTCTTCCTAAGATGGTTTAGACAGGTTGGTTATACATTTTCCTAATTCTCTGACATTCCCTCAAATCTGCTATTTCATATTTCTCAACAAGATTATGTTTAATAAAGACATTTCCATCCAGCAATTATCTCAGATTGTATGTGTGTATGCATAAAATGAGGGACACCTAGTCACTCAACAAAATCACGAGCGTTTGCTGTCCAACTACTGGGTATTCTTTCTATTGGATATGTGAGTTAGTTTCTGTGAAAGGGAAATTCATTTATATGACACAGTTCGTGCAATTATAAAAGTGCAGAGATTGTACAAACACAAACAAGGAACTCACAACCAAAAGAATACATGCAATAAATGTTTACCTATATAGAGAGATAATCCTGGTACAACAATGAAAATGAAAGACTTGTACAGATTAAGTGTGAGGGTCTGCAGAACTGGATGACCTCTTAATGTTTATGCAGCTAATATACACTAAATAGTGTACAGTGTTGCAGTGGTTAGCACTGTCACCTTAACTCTGGGTTTGAACCCTTGTTCAACCGGGCCTTTATGGGTTTTGCAAGAGTTTTCAAGTTCCTCCTCCACTTGCGTGGGTTTTCTCTGGGAACTCCAGCGTCCTTCCACAGTATAAAGACATAGGATAAGTAGAGACTCTGTCTGTAGGTGGGAATATGAGTGACCCAAATTAAAATCATGAACCTAGATGTGAGCATAATATGTAAATCCTTTAATTTTCTTGTTTTCTTTGAAAGTGGTGGCGAGGTTAGTCAGTCTCTATTTGTTTCTTGCTGAACTTTCATGGAGCTGTTGAAATTCTATACTGCACTACAACAGGAGCTATTCTTGCATTTAGTATAGCCACTGTCTATAGTTTTTATTCCATTTATAATTTTTATAACCCCTTACATCCAAACAAGTATTTTACTGATGTCTATGTTTGACTGTCCTCTTACTGCTGTAACGTTGCAGACTTTCCTACTGTGGAACAAATAAAGGATTATCTTATCTTATTTATTGAAAATTGATTGATTCCACTTACCTCCGTACAGCCTGACATGTGCAGGGAGATTTGAAAGAAGTGAAATAAGGCTGATAGCCGGCCTCTCTTCGGGGTTGGTGGAGTTGAACTTGTTCATGTCCAACCCCTTTTTTGTGTTATGGTGCAGAGTTGGTTTCTACATTAATCGATATAATCCTCAAGGTCTTCCACATTGAAGGGTTGTGTAGTTCCTGTAAATAGAATAAAGAAAGAGAGGATATGAAAGCTTTATTTTGGTGGAAAAAACTGTAGTAATTGTGTTTATAGTCTATCAGCTGGGGGCTGCCATCTTTATTCTTGCATCTGGCTCTGCTTGTAGTTGGCCAACCATTGACAGAGACACTGAAGAATTGAATGCAGCCTGTTCCATCTGCAGCCACGACTGTCCTCCCACCTTGGTTACATTCTGCCCTTGACTGTTTTCCCCAGACTCTTTCTCAAGGTAATTCAGTCATTCTAACAACCATTGATAGATTTCCAAAACCCATTTTGTCACTGTCCAAGCACCCCTCTTCCAAAGAGAACACAGAATGTTCATTGTGTGTTCTTCCTACTAGACATACTGTACTGATTATTACTATAAAGATTAGAGTACTCATGTAATATTTTAGTAATGATTCTGAGGAGTGGTCATGTAATAATAGTGACCATGTAATAATGTAGTAATGCTTGGAATGATCCCATTGCAAGATGGTCTCTAGTTTAACAATGTGATCCAATTGGCTTAGGAAACAACACTACTACTTCAAGTAGTAGGTTAGTTAGCCCAACTTAAACACAACCTGAGTCCAGGTTAAATTTTATAAACCCACACCCATCCTGCACCCATAAAGCTTGGAGCAACAACTGACCCCTTGCCTGCAAGTATCTATAAATCTGATCCAGACGTGACCCGCTAATGCAAGTCCCGCGACCTGACTCACAATAATAACTCAACACATAAGCCACACAGTCACTCACTATAAACCATCCAGATTGTATTTACACAGCTTTTTTTTATAATGGTTGGCCTGAGGTTAATTGTCGTTCTGTGTAGTGCACTGTCCCATTCAGATGTAAAAAACACTGTGGTAATCATCTTTCCACAAAACAAGTTGCAAGTTTCAAGTTTCAAGAGTTTATTGTCATATGCACAACAATTACATTTAGCAGTCGCTGGCAATGAAATGCTTGGGTCACAGGCTCTCTTCTAGCAATGCTCAGAATATTACAAGCAAAAAAAATATCGAATAAAATAAATATAAAATAGAATATCAAAAGATTTAAAATAAAAAATAAAAAAAAATATATATATATATATATATATACACATTTAAAATATATATATACACCTAAAGAAAAAAATATATATCCACAGTGGGTCCCTGCTCTTTCCAGGTAGCTGCCTTCTCAGTTCCGGAGCGATGATGAATAAAGGGGTAATAGTTTCTTATTATTATTTCTTATTCTTAAAAAATAAACATACAACACATTTAGTGTAGTTTCACAGGGCACCCAGTGCAGGACTCTGAGTTTTGCTCTAATCAGAGCCCAGTTGACAGAACTTTAACATGAGGAGACATTCAAAGCTTAACTGGCCCCACTCTACCAGTTACAACTGCTAAGGCTATAATTGGACATGTGCTGGTGAACAGATGAGGCCGAGTCTCTTGCCTTGCCTTTCTTGTGGAGTACCAAAATAAAGTTCTTGAGTTATTCTTTCAGATGGGACATCTAATCTTTAATCTGATCACTTGTTTAATTTTGAAAACAGAATAGAGGCCATCAGACATAAGTGTGTGTAAAGTCTGCATAATTATGATAACAATCTTGCAGAAGCGTCAAGAGAAAAAACATTTTATGACTAGTGCTCAGGTTTGTCCAATTTATTGTTGTAGGTCGAAACAACAGAATCATGATGTAAATATTCACATTCATTATCAGTTAGATGGTTTATTTTTTCAGTATATTAGTCAATTGAACTAAACGCAGATATTTGCCCATATGTTTGCTAAATGTGGCTTAAATTTCAGTCATATTTCACGTTTATTGTTTTTAAAGGTCCATGCTTAGACTTTGCATTTACCCTTATTCTAGTTCATCCAGTTTGATAAATAGGGTCCACCTTCTCGCTGTGCCATTAGGAGCTGGATGTGGAATTACAATTCTCTCCCTTGTCTCTCCCTGTCCACTCTCTGGTCCATTCTGCCAAATGGAAATTTAAGCACATGGTAGACCACAACTCAAGTCCATATATCACTTCCAAATAAAAGAATGCTTGTCTAATGACCAACAACGGAATTGAAGTGGCTGCATTTGAATTGCTTTATCACAACATGCACACAGACACACATCTGAAAGTGAGGGAAGATCTTTCAATCCATTAAAACAAGAATTCTATAAAACCATTTGTCTAAACAGAAAAACAGCATCTCATTCAGTGTCTTGTTGACTTTTCCTTCCTTTTTCCTTATCTTCCTTTCTTCCCTTGGATACTATGTGAACCTGATGTTAATTTGATACAATCAAACATACCTTATGGTCCTTTCATTGTAAATAAACAGGGTGTGGTATACATTTACCGTGTATCTGCAATCTGCAGAAATGTGTCTCATGTCAACCTGTATGCACATTATGTGTAACCTTGAGCACATAATGATATAATTTATAAGATATATTCCAAAATGTATAAAAGGCCACAGCTGACTCGAGGGAGGAGAGTCCACTGCTTCTCACAGAAACCAACTCCTTCAATATCTGACCTTCAGCATTAATTGCACCTGGTTCGAGTGAAACATAGGCTACTTTGGTAATTGGAAAATTTCACAAATAAGAACTTGGTCAAGCTTTGTGTGGCTGAGAAGAACCTGTTTCTTCGATAGAAGGGACCATAATCCCTCCATTCTTGGTCTGTCAATCACATGGCGAGTTCTCCTCACCCAGCTCTGGGGAACACCTGAACACATTCCTGCAGGGGTAAGCTGTTGTACGGTAAAGACTAATGTTAGGCTTGCTGGTCGGGATGAATGGCATGACAGTTTACAAAGGAGCCTTGCAGGCAGTGAGCAGTGATGTACAGCATTTTGTAGCCTGGCATGTAATGATGCATTACAGACCATGGGGAAATGAGCATTGTCACTCAGTAACACCGATCCATCCAAGAACCACCGAGAAGTCCCATGAAATAAAGAAAATCATAACAGACTCTTCACATTTTTACTTAATCTCTTTCAGAGAGACTATGTACAATATGTCATAAGCATACACCAAATACTGTCATGGTTACACACACACACTCACCATTTCCTGCTGCATGTGCTATGTCACTTCCTGTTTTATTTTGATACTCACGCTTGTCTCTGTTTCTTCTAGGTAGCTTCACTCCGACTCCCTGTGTACCGAACCCTGCCTGGTAATACAGACCACTTCTTTTTGAAAACTGAACTCTGTCTGCGAGTTGTGCTATTGGGTCCCAGTTCTAGTACGGAACCTTACAAATACAAAGAGGGACCTCATGACGGATCACCAAAAGTGAAGCCAATATGTCCTGTTGCCCCCTGGTGGCTTGCTGCATTATAGGTCATAAACCCCCTCCTCCACCATGTAAGTGGATGGGAAAGTAACCAATAAAGGCAGATTACACTTCAAATAAGTTTTTCTTAAAGATGGTTTCTGTCATTTTAGTTTGTTCTTATCACCCTGACATTTGTTAAAGTGCAATTCTTTTATTATTTGATGCTATAAAAAAGTGATGAAACGTCATAGCGTCATTACGTCATAGAAAAATCAAATCATGCTGACAAAAAAATCCATAAAAAGTCGATAGGTCGTTCTACTTGTTAGTTCAAGATATTACTGTTGTAATAAACTCAAATAAACCACTGTTACAATTTTTAATAGAGTACTGAGGTAATTAAATTAATCATAGCAGAACCACTGTTGCTTTTATTTATAGCCTTAGCAATTAGAAGATTTTTTTTATGATCACCAGTACTCAAATAAATACCAGCACTATACAGTATGAAGCCGTCCATCTTCCGCTTTTCAAAACAAATAAATGGATTCAACTAACAGAAATGCTGGAGTGCTTTTTTTTTTAAACAGGTGGGCTACAAGAAGTGTTGAAAATATTTATGTTCATGACATATTCGACAGATAAACATTGAATTCTGATCTGAACCGCTCGCAGAACTCGGAAACAAATCTGCGAGAATCTCTAGAAGAGCAGCGCAACTTCCGTTCCGCAGCCGTTCCCCGGCCACCCTGCCGCCAGTGTGGCCCTGGTGTTAATAATCAGGAATCAGTGTACGAAATAAAAATTTGTATAAATAAAGGAATGGTGGTGGGGTGGTTAGCAAGGTCGACCCACAGCAAGATCCTATTAATCTTTTAACTTAATTTTTTGTTTTACTCTTTGTAGGTTGTTGGCCTGTTGATGAGGTTGTGATTGATCTGATTTGGTATTGTTTAGTGTGATTTTTGTGTTGTGTTTGTTTTTGGGTTCAACATTTTTTGTCTGTTCTTTACGTTACGAGTTAGGTTAATTAATAATAAAAAAAAAACTGATTTAAAAATCAAATCGAAACCTTTGGTTTAGATTATTTTGATGTGCCCTTGGATAACTGTCAACATAGCAATCTCTCTTTCACAGGTTTTGTTTTGCCTGTCTCCCACATCTTCCTCTAATTATCAGCTTATCAAATTATATTGAATAATAAATAATGTATTGTCTGCAGTAATTACACAAAGTTTTCAAAAAATTTCATTGGACAACCAGAAGTCGTTTTGCATTAGAGTTAACTATTGATTCTGTTGAAGGATATTTAAAAATCATATTCTTGGATCTGAGTCCAACTAAAGCTGCAGAAATTGCCTTCAGGAGAAGGAGAGTCAGCCACGCGCCATATTTCTTGATGTCCTTATTTCCCTGACTAACAGAGTGTATGAGCCATAACTCTCCTTCTCCTCTTCATCCTCCTGCGGGTAGACTTCTTCACAGTGAAGGCAACAACACAACCTGGCAGATAATCACCTCGAAGCACCCAAAGAAAAACATGAATTAATGCAGAAAAACAGAAAAGTGTGTGAGCAAAGGATTTACAGTCGAGAGTAACAGGGAAAGCCTAAGTGGATAAACAAAGTGGAAGAGATCCAGACAGACAGACATACAGAGAGAGGGGTGTTCAAGCGTATGAACAGCATGTTACTGCCCAGTCACTGGACGTAGGTAAATCAACACAGGAGGCATCCAAATCCAGTCCCTGGGAATTTGTACAGCAGATTGTTTTTAGAGCCGACACAGGAGCTTAGAGATGGCTTTCCCACAGGTTTCCATGAGGGAGCCGTCGCTCTCATTAGCTGCAGCTGCACAGAGGAGGGAAAGCAGTCAGATAGAATGGCCGGGTCACGGACAAAACACTCAACATTCCTCACTATTCTGTCAGCCGACACAGTTTCCACAAATTGCCAAAAACTAAATCACATAATTTACATCCGTCACAGAATATCATCGAACTAGAATTACCAAACTGCGGTTGTATGACTCCGCTGACCAGTGCAGTTTCTGTGAACATATTTCAACATACTTGTTTTTCCAGATCATGTAAGGTCATTGTGACCTTTGATCACTGAAACGTAATCACTTTACGTTAGGGTCCAAGTGACAACTGATCAAAAGTTAAAGAAATTCCCTCAAGCTTTCTTGAGATTTCACATTCAAGAGGCCAAATACACGTTTTTTAAGCAACTGTGAACTTGACCAGGAAATCTAATGAGTTAATCAGTGAGTCCAAGTGAATTGTACCAGATGTAATGAAATTCCTCATGGGCAGTCCTTAAATATCACAATCACAGGGACGTGAGGTCATTGTGACCTTGACTTTTGACTTTCAGGTACCAAATGAACATTAGTCCTAAATGTAAATACATTCCCTGAAGCTGATGTTAAAATATCATGTTCCACAAAAACATAAACATACTTTGTGAGGCCTGTGTGATCTTAACCTTTGACTATTTGCTACCAAGATGAAATCCAACTTCAAGTGAATGATTTTGCCAAATGTGAAAGAATAGCCTCAAGGCGTTCCGGAGATATCGCATTCACAAGGCAAAAAACGCGCTTTGTGAGGTCACAGTGACCTTGACCTCTGGTCCTTGGGCCGTCAAATTCTATTTAGGTCATCCTGTAGTCTAAATGAAAGTTTGTGCCACATGTAAGGATATTCCCTTTGGGCATTCCCGATATATTGCATTCAAAACTATGCAAGGTCATGGGACCATGATCTTTTGACTTTTGACCACTAAAATATAATCAGTTTAATTAGAGTGAGTGAACATTTGTACCAAATACATTCCCTCAAGCTGATCTTAAGATATCACATTCAAGAAAAACATGAACATACTTTGTGAGGCCACCCTGACCATGACCTTGACCTTTGGCTACCAAAATCAAGTGATTCAATTCTTGAATGTTTGTGCCCAATGTGAAAGCTTGACGGCGTTTCAGAGATATCACCTTCATAAGACCTTTGACCGCCAAAATCTTAGTTCATCCTCGACTTCAAGTGAATATTTGTACCAAAAAAATTCCCTCAAGGCATACTTCAAGTATTGCGTTCACGAGAATTGGGCGGACGGACAGACGTAAGTACATACGGACGGACGGCTGGACAGCCCAAACACACATCCCCACGGGCACATTGCTCGATTATGCAAGAATTGCAAGGTAACACAAAAGTATGTCTGGTAACAAAAAAGATATTGCATGGTAATACAAAATATATTGTGAGGAAACACAGAGGTGGTCCTCAGGGGCTCACAAGATGACAAGATGTTGCAATAGTGAGTGTTATTTTTATTGAGGACAGGTAGAGGAGAGAAAATACTGGATGAACAGACCACTCTATAAAAAAAGGCACATTTTCAGAAACAGGAAAGCATTTTATTGACTAAATGATCACACAATCAAATGCGATTGAATGGTGCTTGTGTTCTCTCACTGTGCATGAGAAAAGTAAATGTTGAGGGGCTTGACATCAGTGTGAATAAGATCAACAAAGATGTCAATATAAAATATCTGCTGTAAGATTACAGGAAAGCATTGTATTGACTAAATGATGTCACAATCAAATGTAATGCTCCCGTAATCTTACAGAAGACCTTTTATCTTGACATCTTTGTTTATCTTATTCACACTGTTTTGTTTTTTCCAATCTGTGTTCACATCTTTACTTTGCTCATGAACAGTGAGAGAACCCAAGCACCGAATGGGTGTAAGTAAACATGAGCTAGCAGAATGGCAGGTGGCGGAAGCTGCTATTGACTGGGTGTCAGATGACAAAGTCCTGTGGTGACAGCTTTCATTCCTGCCATGTCAACACAACATATCATGTCCATTGATCACTTCACGTCAGTCTACATGGAGGGGTTTGACTGATTAGTCGTGTTGCAAACAATCAACCCGATATGCTGTATGAATGGAGCTGGCCGGGCAGATTGATAACCACAGAGCTGGGCTGGTGATCTCTCTTGACTTTTCTGTTTTGAAGTCGAGGAATTTAGAGAACAGGTTTCTGTTTCATAAAGGTCTTACACAACAGGGCAGTCAAATGTCCTGCTGAGTATGTTCCCACTGCTTTTAAGACATAATCAATTCATGCTGCCAATCATTTGTTATCATGTACTATAAATAATGTCATGATGATGTCATTATGAAATGGCATTACAATATAAAAAAGCTGGAATGCCTGATTAGACAGTGTGTGTGCAAGGTATGCATCACCCCTCTGATGCTTTTTATTTAAATGTTGGACAGCTTGCACTGGAGTTTAGGACATGGATGTATGATCCATGGTGTAGAGCAAGAGATACTGCATATCAGTAAGTGATTAATCAAAGTAGCTGAGACTTCAACTGTTCTTGCCTCCAGTCTCAAAAGTCAACTTGATGAACGAGCATTGAGTTAGAGGTTGTTGAGTGCTTGAGAGCACAGGATGGTCACAGTCAGAGAGGTCAATCAATCAATCGAATTTTATTTGTATAGCCCATATTCACAAATCACGATTTGTCTCATAGGGCTTTAACAAGGTGTGACATCCTCTGTCCTTAACCCTCAACAAGAATGAGGAAAAACTACCAATTGAGTGGGAAAAAACATAGTGTGGTTGAAAATATAGCAGGCCAATTTAAAATGAAATTTAATGCTGTTACTAAGAATATAAAAAATAATTTAATACTTGAATTTTAAAACTGGTCATTTCATGATTCATTTGACCATCATCTCTTTCTGCGCAACCCTTGTACATATTGAAGTATTTTGTAGAATTAGTGCAGTGCCTGTTCTAAACATGAATAGGCTGTTTGCTTGGCCTGTGTTAATACTGGTTGCAGCTTTCTTTCTGAAACTGTTAAAGTGACCTGCAGTAATTGAGCTGCAGAAAGTAAAGGAGCTGCTGCTGGACTCAGTCCACAGAACCATGATGCTGCAGCACCACTACTGCACAAAGAACTGTTCAGCTGTTTATTCAAAGTTTGACTCAGTAGTTTCAGTCAGAACACAGAACCCCCGAACTGGAGAATCAGTCGCAATTGTCGGAAATGCACTGTTGTCGTGATCATCACGTTGTCTGTTTATTCAAAGTTTAGTAATATTGAACGTATCACTTGTCCAAATCCCACCAAATTCGATGCTGCACTTGTTTGGCCCTGTGCAATACGCATGCAGAGTTTGAAGAAGATAAAAGGGTTATTGAGACATGAGTTCCACATATAGACAGAGATTCCTGGAATTATACTGTTTAAAAAAACAGTATAAACAGTGTCAATGATAGAATCGACTGATATTATTGATTAATGATCTGTGAATATGTATGTGTATGTGTTATTTGTCTTTGAGACCTTTTTAATATGAGCACAGTCAAACTAAAGGACATAAATTACCCCTGACAGACGAGCATACTGTATCTTGTATTATTGCCAACACTCCATGGAATAGAACCACCAGAGAGGGAACATAACAGAAAATTGCAGTTGAAGGATGACAGAAAAAAATCACTTTTCATATCTTGTTTCATCACAGAAGCAGGTAAACCTTGTCCAAAATGCCGCAGCAAGTGTCCTGACAAGAACCAAGAAAAGAGACCACATTTCTCCTGTATTAGATTCACTACACTGGCTTCCAGTTAAATCTAGAATAGAATTTAAAATTCTCCTCCTCACCTTCAAGGCCCTTAATAATATGGCACCATTATATCTTAAAGAGCTGATAGTACCTTATCAACCCACTAGAGCACTGCGCTCCCAGAATTCAGGCTTACTTGTCGTCCCTAAAGTCTCTAAAAGTAGAGTAGGAGCCAGAGCTTTCAGCTATCAAGCTCCTCTCCTATGGAATCATCTCCCACTTTCAGTTCGGGAGGCAGACACCATCTGTACGTTTAAGAGTCGGCTTAAAACCTTCCTTTACGATAAAGCTTATAGTTAGAGTCGGTCCAGGCTTGTCTTGGACCTGCTCTTAGTTATGCTGCTATAGGTCTAGAAGGTCGGGGGACACATGACACACGGCGCTTCTCTTCCCAGCTTCTCCTTCCTCTTCTCAATCCTTATCACGTCAAAGAAATTAATATCTCATCAATACATGTTACTGACTTGACTTCTTCCCCGGAGTCCCTTTGCCTTATCGTCCGCAGATCCAGGGCCGCAGCTGTGGCCACATCATGGATTAGGATCTGTGGATCGCGTATCAGAGATCGTAATGGTGGATCCATTATGGCGGATTCTGTATCGTGCTGGCTGATCGTGATAATAATGGCGGATCCTTTATCGTGTTGGCATCAGATAATGGTGGTGGACCACGATTGAGGTGGCAGCTGATGGTGGATCCTAATGGCAGTGGACAATGTCTGTGGACTATAGTGGCATCCGATCTTGATGGTGGATCATGATCTTGCTGGCTGCTGACCATAGACTATGATTGCAGCAGGACTGCTTGATACATAGTATTTCTCCTCAGACACTTGACCATTAATGACATTAATCCACCAATTCATTGACCTTCAGTTATGCTTTACCCTTATCAATGCTGCTAAAACCTTTATCTTGGTGATGTTCTCCTTTACACTTGACATCTATTGCACTTCTGTCCGTCCTGGGAGAAGGATCCCTCACATGTGGCTCTCTCTGAGGTTTCTACGTTCTTTTTACCCTGTTAAAAGGGTTTTTTAGTAGTTTTTCCTTACTCTTGTTGAGGGTTAAGGGCAGAGGATGTCACACCTTGTTAAAGCCCTATGAGACAAACTGTGATTTGTGAATATGGGCTAAACAAATAAAATTTGATTGATTGATTGAAACCAAACAAGTGACCATGAACAAGTGAATGTCTCATTCACTGAGATGTTTAGAAAATACTGAAGTCGTTTGGGGATGTGGCACTTTTGCTCTCTGCAGCCTATATGCTGTCACTTTTTACTCGATACTGATAAACTCCCTTATCTGTCAACTTATAATATATTAAAAACTATTGCATCCTTTTCTCAACTAGTTTATGGGTTGAAGAAATTTTACACCGTACCGATATTTATTGTTTCATGGTAGGATGGGGAAATAAAAAACTACTCAATCTCCCATAAATAAATAATATAAATGTAACATTATTATTATTGAATCGTTCATGCCCAGATAGCATACGGATAAGGGCCACTTCAGGCAAATATGCAGTGCTTCTGTTCCTATTGTGGCCTTAACAAAATTGATTTAGGTCTAAAGTGGCTATTTGTAAAATATCAAATGTGATCCAAATATCACAAAACAAATGTGGGCCTTTTTTGGCAAACATGCAGTGCTCTAGGCAAGGTGTAATCTGGATGTGAACCTTAAGTGGCCCATGTAAACTGGAATATGAATGGAATATTTTATTAGCAACTGATGTAAACACCAGTTTCGCAATAACTCAGAATCAGGTCAATAGTTGGAATATTGATGTCCATGTACACGTAAATGTCACTGTAACCTTTGTGAGGAAAGCAAGAATCCATCTTTCTGGACTCCAAGCTCTTCATGTGTGGCCCAAACACAGTGGTTCAGACCAATCATCATCCTGTGAGGACTGTGAGGACTCCAGTTACAGGCTGTTGGTCTTAGGTGTGACAACAGGGAGACGTGACTGTTTGATAACACCAATGATGTTTCCTGAAGAAGTTAGCATAGATGCTGCTGTAGTATCAGTTACATCAGAACTGGAGTCATTCTTCACTGAAAGAAGAACAAAGAACAACACTGACGGTGTTATGAAAGTTTTCTGGAAGCAGGTGAAAGTTGAACTCAGGCAGCAGCTGATGTCTTATGCAGAAGATTTTAATGTGGACTTGATGCATCAAGGAGACCAGAAGGTGAAACAATATACAAACACTAACAGAGTAACAGGAGAAATTATCACCCCCAAGTCTGAAGATGTCTCCCACAGCTTCCACATATATCTTCCTCTACTTGTATCACCCATTCTTACAGCACATCCATGAATGGCTAGAATTGCTGTCACTCTCTATGTTACATGTAGGTTTTCGCATCCTATTGGATAGTTAAGTCGAAAGTATGAATTCCTAAATCACATTTTGTCCTTACGTCTTGCCACTGGTGAAATAGGCAAAAGAGTTGAAGTTGGTGCCTCTCTGTCTGGAGCATCTGAGTTAGATATGAAAGTCACTAAACGTAGACACTATATGTACTGTTGGTTGGTCCTTTATCTATAACCTGACCATGGGTACTGCTTAAAGAGAGAAGAGAGAATCTGTGGAACTAAACAGGCACTATTCTCCTGTACAGATATAATATGCAATGTAAACTATATACATAATACTGTATATAGTGGCATACACATTAATGTGTCAGGATGGTCAAAAATTCCTCAACAGACGGAAAAGGTGTGATGGATGGTGATTCATTCTCCCTTCAATCACCTGCCAAGTATCTTTTGAAAGCACCAGCACCTGTTTCCCATGAAGCCCTCCCAGATGGTTCTACATGTAAGACACCATCTGCTGCATCAGGTTAATAATAATTGGGAATCGGTTCATATTTTCACCATTACATTTAATGTGTGAAACTGTTTGGCACTTTTCATTGTCATAACGTCTGTGCCCCTGTCACTGGCTTGAAAGAACAAATCTGACACTTGAAGTGCAGACAAGTTGAATATAAAATGTAATTTATCCAGCATTCAATTTCCATTACCTTACCGCTGCAGGCAGTATGAGGCACACTGTGGCACCCCATATTTACTGAGGGCTGATATTGAGCCTGTGAATAATCTCATCATAGACGGTATCACATTGAAAATATAACACAAGCATCATATTCTATGGATTGTTAAAGTGGGTGTATGCAGACTGTTATTCAAACTAATGCACCCATTATTGCAACCATGCATTATCTGTTTGTGTGCGTGTGCGCAAAGATTTTAATATAAAAAGTCAAACGTATAACTGAATAGCATTGACTACTTTCATTTTTCAAGCTTCTATCATCACATGTTAATATTTAAAGGGGACATTGTATGCCCATTTTACCACAAGTTGATATGGTTCCTTGGGGTCTTAATGAAATGTCTGTAACATACTTTGGTCAAAATACCACAAGGATCATTTCAAACAGCACCCTTTTTACCCTGTATAAAACAGCCCTCCACAGAGTGACCTGTTTTGAGTGCCTGTTCCTTTAAATGCTAGTGAGCCAGCTCCCCCTCCCCCTCTCCCCCCATGATTTTAAATGATATAAATTACATATTTTATATGATATAAATTATCAAGTATGCATCCCATACTTTGTATTCCCCTTCTGTTGTCCTGGAGTTTTAATTTTCCCAATCACATAATTAAATGTCCCCCTCTGTCCATCCACTACAAGCACACAAGCAGATAGACAGAGAGAGAAAGAGAGGGGTGGGGGGGGCTATGAAGACCATCATTTACCCCCGAACCCCGACATTCAACGGGTACAACAACAAGCGGAGAAAGCAGAATCGCGGGCTGACCTTATATATACAGTCTATGGGGCTGACCAGCGCGGAGAAATGCGCGTCCCGTGTGAACAGCCAGGCGGCTGCGTGCTTGAGAACGGCGCTGCGCGGCGCTTCCGCGTCCGGTGTAAACCCGGCGTAACGAGTGTGGGGGGGCGGGGGGGATGAGGTGGGGGGTGGGCCAAGGCCATGTAGGGAGACTTCCAGTGTATTGTGACGACACAATACACAGGAAGCTCATTCCAGTCACTCAAGCATGACGTTTCTGACTTAGAGGAACCATAACAAAACGCGCAAGTGTTTTTTTTCCCAGAGTTTTTGGGTTGGTAGACATGCCAGATACCCACATTAACGTGTAGAAGCACTAACAAAGTGGAATTTTCATGATATGTCCCCTTTAAAAAAAACTTTCTGCTGTTACACACAGGCTGTGGAAGCATAATAAAAAAAGAGAAGATACAAACACTTCAAACTTAAAGGAGAAGTAACCAGTTCCTATTTCAGGGGTTGCCTCCTTCAGAGGTTGTGGTCTTCCTAGCCAATGAAGGAGGTGGCCTTCGTGGGCTACGTAGACTGAAATAAGACTGGTCTATAGAGGCTTTCCACGATCTGCATCACCAGCTCATTCCACCCTTAGCTACCTAGCAACAGAGCTGAATTTGGACGAGAAACTTTTAATGCCCCTTGTTTTAAATTTTTTGACATGTGTACCATTAGCTGTTCAGTTGAGTTGAAGCATGGCATTAAACCTTGCGTCGCTTGCCAAACTTGCCAATCGGTCGTCAAATGCAGCCTCTGAAGGTTGTAGCTGCTGAATTGACACGGTTGTAGTTGACCCTGACAGTCACATGCACATTCTCCTGGGTGTTTCAAACAGGCCTAAAGATGTTATACATATGTATATAAGTCCAAATTTTATAATGAATTTAATGTATTCCTGCCACTATAGCCTTACTTATTGGCAGGCAGTTACCATGGTTACACCTCTTTTTTCAGAGGCGGAGAATTTTCCCGACAAATATCCTTACCTTTAGTCCACCAGAACAATGCACATCATCCTCTGCTGACGTCACCATCCTCCCTTAAATGCAAAGACTGAGATGCAGACTAGACCCGCACCCACACTGCGTCTCCAGCCTGCTCTGACTGCTTGATAACACACAGCAAAAACATGAGGTTGGGAAAGAATTCATCACATCTTTGCCTGAAAAACAGACAGAAAACCCTTCTAACATCTGGCCCACGGTGTTGTGTCAAGGTTTTCATTTTATAAAAGCAAAAAACAAAAAATCCTGGGATAGACAAAAAGAAACAGCTTGCAAGCCATCTGGACACAATTAAAGAAAAGGTCTAGCACAAACAAGCTCAGAAAGTTGATGCGTGTTTCTTTGACTTGTCACGTTTGTGTCCAGCCAAAAACCTGCAGAGTATTGAACAACTTCCAGGAAATGTCAGGAACAAAAGCTACATCTGGAAACATCCACCGTACTAATGTCACGCACCGGCTGTCATCAAAGCTTTGGATAAAAGTTACCAAAGTTGCTCTGACTCTTTACTGTAGAGGTTAAATAAAGGCTAAGGAAAATAGACACATTTTGAGTGAGCCATGCTTTGCATCTATGTGTTTGTATGGTGCATCAAGTGTCACACCAAGTTTATAGAATTGCCCAAGAAGAGAGGGTCACCCCAGATGAAAGAAATCCTCAACAAGAACCTTCCCGAACAATTAAAAATTAAAGGTACGGTGTGTGGAATTTAGTGACATCTAGTGGTGATGTTTCATGTTGCAGCTGAATACCCCTCACCTCACCCTTCCCTTGTCATAAAAAAATCAAAAGGTGTTAAGTTTGTCCAGTCTGGGCTACTGTAAAAAACATAGCGGCCTCCTTAGAGAAGACCTGCTCCCGATGTAAATATTAAGTTTTTAAATATAAAGGGTTCACTCTAGGGTAAAGAAAACACAACAATTAGTACAATTTAGATGAAACACACTTGTGAAAACATCTCTAGGATTTTTTTTAATTCAATTTCTGCCAATAGATCCCTTTCACCTAAATCTTACACACTGAACCTTTAAATGTTACAAAGTTACAAAGCAAATCAATGAAATTAATCCTGAATTAACAGAGTCACAATACAGTTTATTTGACATGTGAAAACGTGTCACAGCTGCTGTTGCTCTTCTGTAAGAAACATTGAGATAATAATATTATTTAGCTTTCTGTAGCTTTATTAAACAATGTATTGGATCATTTCATTTCTGTCACGGCAGAAGTAGTATGATTATTGGGAACATGGAAACAAAATATGAACTCAACCCTGTTATCTAATTGGCAAGAAACATAGAAATAGTAATACTAGAGACAAATTTAATCACGCTGTACTGTAAAGCTCCTTTCAGATATGCACTGAACTCCGGATAATCTCCGGACATTCTCCTGAGGGGCTGTATGTAAAGCAAACGTCTGAGTGAGAGCCTCCGGACTTTCTCCATAGTTTCTCCTTCCCGCAGCAGGAGATCCTCTGCAGGATTAACTGCGAGTGAGTGGGCGTGATGTTGATGTTTCTAACAAGTGACGGACGCAAAAAAAAAGAGAGACAAATATCTCAGGATGAAAAAGAGGATCCATACACGTAGAAGACACTGACAAAGATGTCAAGAAAGCTTGTGGGTGTTGATGTGCTGGAAAAAAACAACATGTGATCTCTGCAGCAGAATTAGTCTGTTACATTCTCTCTCTGCTGCACCACCCCTCACCTGAACGCTCCAGAGGATTCTGTGTTGTTGTGAGAGTGTCTGAACAGAGAATCTCCTGCTGTTCTGTGATGTGAAAGGCAAATTTTGGAGAAAGTCTGGACCCAATTGTGCGGACATTCTCCAGAGTTTATGTCTGAGAACAGCCTGAGTTACTGAAGGTCGTTCCTCCTTGCACAATGACTGCCAATGAGAGCCTTCTTTGAGATGATCTGCACCTCTACAAAAAATGTAGACACCAGACATCCTTTGAGATCCAGGACTGATTTAATGAATTGACATCAGACCCATGTATTCACCTTGTCCCAGGTAAGGCTGGAGCTAAACAAGCAGGTGAACTGAGCAGATAAAATGACAAAGCAGACTGGGGAGCAGAGACTAGAGGGTTAGGGATCATTGAACAAAGACAATCACAGGAGGAGGGAAACCAGACAAAGACAAGAAAATAAGGTAAATAATATTAAAGTTAAACAGGAATCAATAAACACAAACAACTGAAAAACAAATCCAAAGTCTATGAATTCAAAAATTCATCCAAACACAAAGTTTCGCAAAGAAAATCAAAAGTCCATAACAGATATTCAAAAAGTCCTCAAAGTAATTTCATGTCCTTTAATAAGATCCTGCTGATAATGATGTTCATTTGTATGGCAGGGAAGATTATAAAATGCACTGCATGCTGTCTGTTATCATTACAGTGTTCATGGTTTATCTCCTTATGAAGCCATTGGACAGTTGTTAATGAACACAATGTGAGTGCTGTGAAGCAAAAGAATACTGAACATGGAAATCTGGTTTGTGTTCATTAAGTAAGATTGAGTAGTGGGGTTATATCAAAGGAAAAAAAGCTTGTGATTAATGCTGTAATATTGAGAAAATAAAGTTGTAATTTAAGGAGAAAAAAGTCACAATATCACAAGAATAAAGACAAACATTTATTTAGAAAATACGCAGCAAGTAAACCCCGTTTTACACCCTCTGGATCTAGAATCTTTACCAAACTACGAAACCCCTTTGACTAAATCACAGATGTACAGTAATAATGATGTCCTTTCAGTCGACCACTACCAACATTTCCTTCCCCACAAAAGAGGCAATTTCCTCCATGTCTGTGTTTATCTTCCTTCACAATCATTTCAATGTCCTGACACTTCCTGATAGTCTACCTATGAAAAGGACGTTTTTCTCTCCACAGTTGCTTCAGTGTTTGCTCGTTGTTTATTTATACACTGTACAAATAAAATTCTGTTGAAATTGAACTTCAATTTGAACCATCCATGAAGTGAAATCACTGCTGATTGTAAGTAAACTTGTCTTTGTTTTAACACATTTAGGTAAGAGCATCAACACCATCTCCACCAGATATGCGTCACAGATAATAATGTGACAATTTAATCAGTGGTAATAACAAGTTCTTTCAGTTGGAGTAGAATCGTCTTCAAACCTAATGTGGTCTATGATCTCTCCTTGGCTGGCATGTGCGTCACAGAAGCTCGAAGGTAAATGGGCTCTTTATATAGAGCTTTTCTTGTCTTAATGGCCACTCTAAGCACTTTACAGTACATGTCACACTCACTCATTCAAACACACATTCATAGAGTGCAGCTATATGCCGCAATTTGCTATAAAACATCTTTAAAACTCGGACGATACAGATTCAGGATGTGGACAGAAGACCATCGACCTTTTGGTTAGGGCATGACCTGCTCCAGTCTTTTGAGAGTTTGGAAACGCGGTTGACCCTGTTCTATTTTTAGAACTCCACAGCTGTGTTTTAGTCTGGACGGGAAAAACAGAGACATTTGGAAATGATGACTCCATATTCACTTCCGGATTGGTTCTTATCAGACGCAACTCGACTACCAGTGGTGAGTGCAAAGAGTTGTATACACTCATAACAGTTATCTCATCGTAAGAAGAAAACAAATCACTCATCATACTTTTCACAATTGCAGTTCCTCGTTTGTAGTTTTTCTTTAACTAAGCAACTAACTGCAGAATAGACAATCTGCTTCCTGTTTACACTGGCACACACGCCCAGTAGTGTCCATGAAATCGTTGGCTGTCTTAGCAAGGATGACGATTTGTAACTGATGCAGATGTAGCCGGAGGTCCTCCCCCTTCCAGCTTTTACTGGGCAGTGCCATGCTCCCTTTTATATGGAGGTGTGGCCATACGTTAGTCTCTCTCTCTCTCTCTTTCTGTTTGCACTCATCTCCTGTGGCGGCTGCAGCCTGGCATGGAAGAGTCTTTTGTCTGGCACTGCCGTTACTCCTCCTCATTCCTCTGCCTAAGTTCTAATTTTATGTCACTTTATTAGTGTAATTGATCCTGGTGTTTGACATTTAATTTCCGTTGAAAATTGGCAATTCTTTTCTATAAATAAAGTTAAACTTCTTTTCTTTTTAAACTGAAACTGTCTCTCGCCCTGTGGTATTTGACAAACCTGTTTGACTTTGCGTATTCAAAATTTAGCTTTAGTAATTTCCTAGGGGTAAAACTCCCCCAGGTGGTGTTGCAACAATTTTCATCCCCCGCTCACGCAACACAGACGCTTGAGTGGATTATGATCATTTTAGTTTCAAAACACTGTTTTAAGATGAAAGCATATAACTATGGAGCCTGAAAACATGCAGGTAACAGTTAGAAACTCAATGAACACTATGATACACCACTTAAACCATAGTGGTAGATTTACACTTGATCCTCTTTAAATACTAGGGAAGTGCAGCATTTTGTCCCCACACTTACAACACATGACAGACCATTCAGTCCAACATGACATCCACCATAGGTTCCATCAAACCATGAAGCCACACAGTGCAGTTTTCTTGTAAGAAACACACTTCGTAACATTTAGAGTTACCGAAACACACTGTGCTCTGCCTCCTCATGCTGGAGCATAAACAATCAAGGACCCACTTCTATAATGATTGCTCTCTAGTGCCATTATTGTTATAACCCTCCAGTAAGTTCCTTTAAACCAGTGGTGCCCAAGTTGCTTTTTAGGCCAGACAAATAAGTCTGCTACGTGTTGTGACTAACACTGCATCACGACAACCCACTGTCTTCCCCAATGGTTCCATGGTAAAGCTAGAACGAGGATTGGTAATCTTGGAAAAACTAGCAAGAGCAAATGCAATTGATACATTCCATCCCCTCCCGTCAGCCCTCGCATCATAGCTACACCCCTATAACACATGTCCGGGACAAGATCGCTAACTTCTGGCTATCGTCTCTGGTTCAGCGGTGCATCTCTCCAACAGAAGACTCAGGCTGTGCGCAGGAAGGTGGTTCAGTTGGTAACAGACAGATACTCCAGTCGTTTGTTTTACTGGCCTGTGAGTGCTACAAGGATTTCAACAAATAAGACAAAAAGTGTCACAGGAATAAAATTACGAACCCTACCTTTAACACTATTGTGTAGATGCTCTATTGCCTGATACTAGGTAATTTTTCCGCAAATGGCTGTGTCCAAAAAAACCAACTTATCACTATCTAGTCCACTATATAGTGAGTTCATCATTTTGTAGTGCTCTCCGAATGTTTAGTAAATTTGTTTAAACCCTATGTAGTGCTCTCATTGTTTCCCACAATGCATCGTCAAAAATGGTGTACAACCGATGGTCACTAACAGAAATATATACGATCATGCATTGTGCTCGCAACAGAGATGAGAAGCGAGAGGGCAGCAGGAAAAGCCTGACCTGTTGTACAACATGCTAATAAGAGCAGAGCAGCACATTACAGCACAAACTCCAGCATAAATGTTTATTTCTACATTTCAACATGGTCATTCAAAGTGTTTTTTACCTAAAAGTTTAATACTTAAGTGTTAACTAAAACATTTAAAATTCATTTTAGTTGCTGTTGTACGTCATAATCCTGCAACAATGACATAATTACCGGCGCAGAGAAAATGTGCAAAGGTAGTGTCTGAAAGTGTTTTTTCTTTTGCCCTTGAGCTCACTATACAGTCCTGTACATAGATGTCCCTATAGTGTGAGAAGGGGTTAAGGAATGAGTAGGTGATATTGGACACAGCAGAAGATTTTCATCATGAATCTAAAGTGGCAGAAATAGAGAGAAAATGTAGATAAAGATTCACAGTCACAAAGGTGATGAGTATGACATAATTTACAACCATATATGCAATTAAACGGAGTAAAAACAACAATGTTACCCTTGCAGAGATTGGAACAATGCAAAGGTTGGATATGCAGAGAAACAGATGGAAGAAGACAAAGCAATAACCCATCAATCAATTACTGAGGCCTTTTCATGCCAAGTCTGGTCTAAGCCTTGGATGAAATGCATGGTTGACCTTCACTATAGCAATCTATCTCATTCATATGGCACTAATGAGACAGTGACTGGGTGTGATGGATTATGTGCCATGGCACTGTGTGCACAAATCAGGCTACAAAAATGTCCAGTTGGGCAAAAGCATGGAGTAAAAACAACAAAAGCACATTTGAAAATGAGTGAATGGAGTAAAATAAACAGCGTACAGGATGACATGAGTCAAAGAAATGGATGCCAAACTAATGTTTGCATGCAACGGGTGATAGATGGGTACACAAGCAGCAGTGGAGAGTCAATAATGGGACTGTTATGAATTCCTGAAGGTGCAGTGCCACATTTTCCCTCACAGCTCATCAGGTTAAATGGTGGATAAACATTCGCTGGTACAAAATGAATCTGCAGTCAAAACTGATAGTATACGGGGCTGAGCTGGGAAGCCTCGAGTAACACTCGGGAAAATAATTGCTTATCACTCCTAAAATGGTCACAGACGCGCCTTGGAAGGCCTTCTGAAAAAAGTATGTATTTGGATTAAATGAAAGTAGGAGTTATTACCATGATAAGCATTTTTTCCATCACTTATTAAAGCTTCGCTCTTGTTGATAGGAGGAGGCAATCCACAAGGTGAGCAGAGATACTAGAAAATGTTCACTGACATAGTCGGAATATTAAGTGGAACTCTTTCTGCTTGGCCTGACAGATGACTATGTCCACTTGTAACACACAGATGCTCCAGACTCTCATGAATTGGACAAGTCTGCACTGCATTTTCAGAGCAAGTGAGCAAACTCTGAATAGATAGCACTGTACTGAAAAGGAGTTTTACAGGAAGAAGAAAAGAGAAAAGTAAGAGACAAAGAAACTGAGTTTAGATCTAACTGTGCAGTAATCTGCATGTCCAGATCATCCAGTCTTGTATAATACAGGATGGAGTACAGTCTATTTGTCCGTAGACATGTTTTAATTGCTTAGTCTTGGAAACTATTTTCTTTTATCTTGGCAACAAGTTAGCAACTTTACATCTGTTTCCCAATCTCATTCACTTTACTCCCTTCCTTCGCTCATTTTCTCAACATAGCCTAATAGAATAGGGTAAGTGGTTGTGAGGAGTAATGCAGGAAATGGGAAGGACAAACAGGTCACATCCAGAGAGCCGTGAGCTAATCCCTACAGCTGTTGAGTGTCTGGAGTCTTTAGGTGATTTTGCTGGAAGAAAGGAAATTCACAGCTTTCACTGAACCAGCAAAATAAAAAACCCTTCTTGGCTCTCTGCCCAGACAAATGCATAAATTCCCACACTTCCAAAGAGGCTCTGTTGATTCGCCATCAAAGAGAAGGTATCACACATTTTGTCAGCCGGTTCCGCCCACTGTAATTAACAGATAACATATTTTAGCAAAAGCGTCAGCCAACAGTATCAGTAACGTTTAAACTGCACAGCTGTTCACCCACAGCACGAAAGCAACACAAAATGAGGGACTGTGCATAAATTCAAACACACACACAAGCTATTACGTTCTATCTCAGTCATCTTCCATTGTGCGTCAATCACAGAGACAGCTCAATTATGTTTATCAGCAAGCCCTGTTTCTTCACCCGTTTCAGAGTCTCTGCTGGTATCCAGAGTTTTTACTTATATTAATGATAAGATGAGCTAATTATTCCGAGCAATTTTATTATCAAGAGCACTCGAGCATCCTGAATTGATGGAAGTCCATTTGTATTTGACTTGGAGGGGAAATACAGCAGTGTAATAATCACTAGAAAACTAGATATTTTTTATTGCAAACTGGTTTTCCACCATTAATACTTCAACCAGAATTCAGAATTCAACTGTAAGTGTAACAGAGAGATCCATTTTAAATGTAGTGTGATATACACACACAATGAAAAGATATATGTAGTCATTTTCAGGCTAATAACTGATTTATGGGTTGTATTTTTAATGCTGCCATGACTGCATTACAGCTTAATGAAAAGAAAATGGCTGGGTTCGGGGCATTGTAGGGGGGGGGGTGAGACTGAGGAGGGCTCTCACAAAACCTGGAATGAAGAGTCTATTTTTGTTTGTATTTTTTTTTATTTCCAAGTAATTATTGTCATTAGTAAACCAAAATCTGAATAAATTGGTTGAGACTGAGTGTCCCTGCACTACTCCACGCTCAGCCGACTACTTGTGCTAGAGCTGGAGGCTGCAGCACCTGCCGTGAGAAAGAGATACCTAAAAGAAAAGAGAGAACGAAAAAGGGAAAGAAAGCAGACTGAGGGAAAACTGGGTCACACCTCTCTCCTCTCTGAATAGGAGAAAAAAATTAAAATGCTTCAAGGGGCCACTTCATATAAGACCCTGGAGCACATGAATGATTTCAATCAATCAATCAATTTCACAAATCACAATTTGTCTCATAGGGCTTTAACAAGGTGTCAGTAATATTTCAGACAGTAAAGATGGTTGTCCACCAAACAGAAGGTCAGTCGTTCGATCCCTATCTACCCCAGTCCGCGTCCCTAAGTGTCCTATGACAAACACTGCAGTCTTGAATAGAAGCACTGTATGAGTGTCTGAATGGGTGGACGTGACGTGGAGTGTAAAGTGCTTAGAGTGGTCGATAACAGTTGAAGAGCAACAGGAATGATGACGTCAGATGATCCACCATCATTTTCAAAAGGTTAACATTCGACCAAGAAAACCAAGAATAATTTAATTTTTTAAGAGCACAGAGATCAATGAGTCTAATTAAAACAGAACTCTCCTCTAGCTTTACTTTTCACTTTCAGATTAAAAAGGCCCAGTGATTCTGTACGTCATTGCATGGTGAGAAAACGGGAACTTGTCTTGGTTCTTGAGGAGTTTTAGCCTGAACTGATTGAACATGTCACTGCTAGTTCACAGCTTCACAGCAAACTTCTAAATCTCACCGTCACACACTCACTCTTTCTCGCACACGCCTCACTTGTGTACAATTTGTGTGACACTGCGATGTCACATTTCTGCACAGAGATGACGGATCAGTGCAAGCTTGCCCACTACTGTTGCCTCTTAAAGCAACACTATGCTACTGTTTTTCCTACAAATAGCAGCTTCAATGTTAGTTTCATTTTTCGCTGACTTTCAATAGAGAGAATGTTTTTATTTCCAACCCTCACCTGGTGATCAGGCACAATCTCCTGTGAGAAGTGAGCAGCGTCAATTGTCAGAATCAGGGCGGGTAATGCTGAACTGTAGATCACTTAATTAGTAAATGGTTTGTATTTATATAGAGTTTTTCTAGTCTTGATGACCACTCAAAGTGCTTTAAAGTACAGTTTTGCCATTCACCCATTCACACACACATTCATACAGTGCATCTATGTGCAGCACCTTTTCTATGAGGGGCCATCCAGGGTTCAGCATCTTGCCCAAAGACACTTCGGCATGCAAATGGGGAAGACTGGGATCGAACCGATGCAGCCCTTAGCCACAGCAGCCCTCCTCAGTCTCACCTTCCCCCCTCTACAATGCCCCCGAACCCAGACATTTTCTTTTCAGTAAGCTGTAATGCAGTTATGGCAGCATTACAAATACAACCCTTATAATTGTGTGAGTGTATCCCACTACAATTAAAATGGATCTCTCTGTTACGCTTACAGTTCAATTTTGGTAGTTTAAGTATTAATGGTGGAAAACCAGTCTGCAATATAAATATTTAGTTTTCTAGTGATTATTACACTATGTATTTCACCTTCATGTCAAATACAAGTGGACTTGTATTTAAAGTTAAAAGAGTTAGAAGTCATAAAACCAGCGTTTATTTACAATATTTAAGTGAGGAAACTTTTACAATATCAAGAATTTTAAACAGAGTTTGGTGGATTTGTTAAAGAGGCAGCTCTTCTGATTCAGGAAGTCGCGGATCATGAGTAGTACCCACCATTCAGTTGTGTTCCAGTATAGTGAGTGGTAGACTTTGTATTTTCTCTACATGAAAACCAATTCATGGGTCAAACGTGGTGCTTAACAGAATTAATCACCACATGTGGCTGCAGAGGGCGCTGTGGCTCAGTAAAAGTTGCATAACTTTAACAATTAAGAAGAAAATAATGTTGGATACATTTTCTAATGGTCAGGTTAATTTTCCACATTAATGCAAGCAAGATACCTGATCTCAGAAAAGTGGAAACTGGGTCAGAAGCAGCTTGAACAATAATTGTTTGTAGCCAACTGTAGTTAGTCATCTGTCTGAGATCCCAGGTTTGATCCTCAATGTGCATAAGTCCAAAACATGCTGCGCTCAACAGGACACGAAAATGACTTGCAATCAGTTGCATCATCTGGAAGTCAAGCTGGTTTCCAGAGACCACTGTCTGCTGCTGCGACAAGTGGCCAGTAAATTACAAGCTAAATACAAACACAGTACCATGATCACTAAAGTATTGTCTGATAGATGTCTATTGCACTGCTTGAAATGCTAAACCAAACGGCACGCCACCGGTCAAACTATTTATAGATAAAATGTCACAAATTCCCTGACTGTCTGGACAAGAGGCAAACATTGTAGCAATGAAGGGCACTCACCTGTGCGCGTGTACACACACACACACACACACACACACACACACACACACACACAAAGTGCCTCTTACAATCATTAGAATCAACACAGCCAATATACGGAAGCGGGAGTGTTGCTCAGATCTTGCATTTAAGTAAATGAACCTAAGCATAAGTAGTTGTTAAGGGTATTTCTAAGCATGCACACACTTGAATGTGATTATCTGGCATAATCAGCGATTGCTAAATAGAATTATACAACATTCAAATTTCACTTGAATAAACATGAGGGGACATGAAGTGGAAAAAACGAAAGAGGTGTGGGTGGAGAACAAGGGATGTCATGAGATATGCACTGATCTCAGACAGATATGAGCAATAATACAGGTTTATAATTGGTTCTGTTAAGGACATTTTGAAGTACAGCATGGAGAGTGTGACTCACATGTGGTGGGTTAAAGTGGTTTCAGTACAGGTCTTAGAAGATATTTATGAATGTCTACATAGAATGTCATTTGCAGTATCTCTTGAGAGTTTATTGTATCTATTCAGAGGACAATTGTTTTAGTGCACCTCATGTAGCATCCAGTGGCGGCTGGTCAATAAGGGGTTCTGGGGCGCCGCCCACTCCAACATCTTGATATTGGAGATATATCGATTTTCCTCAGGATGCTCTCTGCACCCCGGACATGCCCACTTTTATTTACAGCCAATAGGTATTAATTTACGTTTTTTTAAACCTAATGTGATTGATTGTCACTGAGTTACGTCCGCTGTGAGCTGACTTGTAAACATACGGCTACTTCAAATGGAAATCCAGAGATTTCTTTAGAAATCCACCGTCATCTTGATATAAGGCTAAGCAGGTAGCTTACTAGGTTGTAAACTACAACACTTTTCAGTAAAGCAAACTTTTTTAAAAGGTTGTCAATTTTGAAATGCAATGATTGTAAGAGTGTAGTGCTCTGAGTACCACCTACTTAAATGGTAACAGTGACTAAATACAGTTACTAAATTATTGCTACATATAAAAATTTTGGTCATATGGCTCATGACTTTCCTTTGGATATTACTTTAAAAGGTTTAAAAGGTCTAATATTCAGATAACACTTCACTATCCTCATTTTGTTCATTGTTGCAGCTTCTCGTATCAGTCTCTGTCTGAAATGCTTGGTTTTAGACTCTGCCTTTTTAAGCCCCCCTCCCCATGAAAGCCCAGTCTTCTCTGATTGGCATGCTGGCCCATTTATTGGGATTAGTGAACTGCTTCCAGCACATAAAAAAGTGACATGTATTCTTTTACTCCCCAAGACTCCCGAAGGGGACAGCCTTATGGACACATCTGATAGTGGTAATCAAAGAAGGGTTGAATCAAGGGCAGCTTGTCTTGGTTGTAGATACTTGAAGACATCCCCCTCTCAGCCAGGAGGCGTCTTCAGTTTAGAGTGACGTATGGAGTCTCAGGGGTCATTATAGGGCCGGCTGTGGCTGAGGGGTAGAGCGGTCGTCCTCCAACCTGAGGATCGGCAGTTCGATCCCCAGTCTTCCCCATCTGCATGCCAAAGTTGCTGAACCCCGAATTGCCCCTCATAGAACAAAAAAGTGCTGCTAATAGATGCACTGTATGAATGTGTGTGTGTGTGAATGGGTGAATGTAAAACTGTACTGTAAAGAGCTTTGAGTGGTGCTAGTAAAGCGCTATATAAATACAAAACCATTTACCATTATCAAGGCCATTGATTGGCTCATCAGTGCTCATGGCTGTTGTAAAAACAGTGTTAGAGTGGGGGTCACCTGAAGCAAAGTGTAAACAACTTTGCAGACACTAATGCATTTTTGTTTGAAAACAGTTTTGCTACATTTACGCAACATTTGCTTTGGTCTTAAACACTTTACACCTTCACCCATTCTGACACATTGATACAGCGCTTCTATGATAGATCGCTGCTTTTCAAAGTGGGGGTCCCGACCAGGGGGAAAGCTTTAAGGGAAAAGGGGGGACAATGTGTTAAAATGTAATTATTAAATATTGAATTAAATATGTTTTTTAGATGTTATTAATCACTGCATATCCGTCAATGACAATCTTTCTTTTTTTTACTAATGCCAATCTTTTAATTAAAGAAAAAACACACACCACTCAAGCCAAACAGAATCGAGCAGCCGCTCCATCAGAAAGTTGCTGTGTGCCTGAAAACTTGCTAGGCATCTCCTGCTAAAGTCAAAAATTAAAAAAAGAATTCAAATCAGACAACCGGACTGAAGATGACTAAGCTGCAAAAGAGCCACAACCACAGAATACCACCTGGGCATCTAAAACTCTGCGGTATGAGCCATCATACATAAAGTATGGCTTTACCATGGCAAGTAAGAACGGCCGTGATGTGCCCAAATGTGTTCTCTGCCTCGAGATCCTCGCCAACGAATCTTTAAAGCCATCTAAACTTGAACGACACCTGAAACAAAAGCACCCAGCAGAAGCTAACAAATCAATAGACTTTGTTAAAAGAAAAGAAGAGCACCTATCGATGCAGTCGGCTATATTCAAGCAACAAGCCAGCGTTCCTGAGCGGGCCTTGAAGGCATCATTTTTGGCATCTTACCACATCGCTTGTATACATCCAATTTATTTCCCAGGACAACTTTGTTGAGGAAATATTATTTTGCAAAGCACTGGAAGGTAGGGCCACAGGAAGAGACATTTTTCAAGTTTCAGATGAGTACATCTCAAATGGAAAAGGGGACAAATGGTGGAACATTGGGAGTCCAGTTATTGCATTGCTGCAGGCTCGGTAATGATGAGAGAAACGAGTTATTGGTCTCAATCCTTCTTTGTACAGAATTAAAGTAACTAAATTGAGCTGCCTCCTTCTGTCGAGCACAAAGAGCTTGAACCAGGAATTGTAACTTGCGGCTATTTTCCATTGATATGTGTCACAGCTGCAGATGTACTCTCTTGTAATCGCGTAATAATGACTTTGAGGCATCTGCAGTAGTGCTCCCAGGTGTACCCAAGTGAACCATGATGTCCTATGGATTAACAAGAGACAAAGCAAACCGTGTTTATTCTTTGATTTGCTCCTAAATGAATGAAACAAAGGGGAGCATTTGGTGGAGAACAACAACGCATAAAAGTAAACAGGTTTAAAGGGGCCACATGAAGAGTGAAGGCTAAACACTCAACTGAGAATTCTGCCTGTCACACCACGCTCCAGTGATCTCATTACTCTCAGGCAGGGAAGGGGATTACGATTTTATCCAGTGAAGGATGTCTGCCTGATGTTAAAATTCTCCATCTACTTAACTCCCTGCAGCTAAACCTCATTCTTTAGCCATCAACTCCCACTAAAAGTGCTGATCTCCACTGCTCTCTCTGCTGCCTCTGCTTGTTTCGACACTGAGCCAATGAGCCATATATATTACAACACGAGTTTATCAGAGGAAGAATCAAATCTGTGCCGTCTTTTTTATTACAGTCCCTCTGGACTCATTTTATATTTGACAATTCACATAATGAAAGCTACACAAATCCACCATTTCCAGCACCCTGAGGAGCGGTTCAGAGGAGCTGATTAGATAAAAACAGGAAATAGAAACATTGCTTTGCCCACTGCCTATTATGATCTTTTTCGATTCAAATATTCCTTTTTAAAGACTGTTCAGAATACATTTAACCTCATAAGTACTCCTCAGTGATTGCAATGTCATCTGTCCATGTAGTATTTTAAAGGTCAACATCCTCTAGGACAAGGGTTTGTATACAATTGAGCTGGATCTTTCACGTCTATCAGCTCCAGCAGTATTCACTTCACCAACAATTTTAAACATTGTAATTTTATTTATAGAGCTGCCAATCCTCCCTTCTTGCTGGTTTACGCTGGTAAATGTATTTTTTTTATGATCATATAAATGAATACACCAACTAACACCAATTAATTTTTCATTGTGACTGCACAAGGCTGCAGCAAGTCATACATACACTCATAGCAGCCTTTCTAATGATGTTTCACCCATCAAATTATGTCTCTTTGTTTTGTGGCCATGGATAAATTAACAGGAACAAATAGTGAATGACTGAATAATTTGACCTGGATCATTTCAAACTGTCACTGAGAAGATTTTTGCTTTTAGTGAGCATCTGTCATAGACTTTGTGTTCCATCTGATGAAAACAGACTAGAAAGGCTGGTTTAATTATGGGAAGGAGACATAAATACACAAAATTCCTGGGATGTTTTTCTTAAATTTCTCATAGGCACAGCTATTGTTAATATTAAGGTAAGGCTTTTTTAAATATTCTTCTCAAATTTAACTTAGGAGAAACAACTGCTGTAGCACTTTGGCTCAAGAAAAATGTCCCCATGGGAACAATAAAGTATATTTGATTTGATTTGATTTGAACTGCATATAACTCATCTGTGTCTTACTCTAATGGAAATATAAGATCTCTAAATGATCTTAAGTGAGTAATTTATGTCTACTGAACATATAATTCATAAGATCTCATTCTCAAATATGCCTCAGTTGTTTTCTTGAGCTGTTAAAGATGAACACACATTAACAACACAGCAGGAGATGCTCAGACGTGTTCACGTGTTCAGAAATCTGTCCAGCTGAGGGGTGGAGCAGTACCGACACCTGCTGAAATCACGTTTTTGTTTACAGCACATTGGAACCGGTGTCTGCTCATATCACCATAAACTCTCAAATCTAGTCTTGTCTTTCCAAGTTGACATTTTGTGTCTTCTACATGTATGGCTCCTCCTTTTCATCCTGAGATAATTGTCTTCTTTTTGTTTTGTTTTTTTCAGTTATGCATCTGTCGCATGTTAGAAACATCAGCAATACACCCACTAGTCTTGCTCACTGTGAATCCTCTGGATCACCTCATGGCAGAGTTTTTACTGGGGGGCCGGCAAGAGTAACTCTTGCCTCGTCCCAACATTTGCTTTCTCACATACTCTCAAAATTATTCTCTGGATAATTTCAGAAGATTATCTGGAGTTCAGTGCATGTCTGAAAGCAGATTTATTGAAATACTTACGTCACATTTTGAGGTACTTGCACTCGATGGTGCCCCCTAATATAAAGTCTGCACAAAGTCTGCAGAATCTGAAAAAAATTAAAAGAAGACAAATGTCAGGATGAAAAAGTGGTGTCAAACACGTAGAAGACACGGACGAAGAGAGTTTGCAGGGATATTAATTAATTGATACGTTATATTATTCCTCTGTCTGCTGTTCCACCCCTCACCTGACTCCTGTGGATGGTTTGTTGCTGTTGTGAATGAGATTGAGCAGAGAACCTCCCTCTGTATTATGCATGAGTGAAAAGAAAACTGCAGAGAAAGTCCGGACCCAATTCTTAGTTCGATCCTCCTCGGGACATGTCTGAAAACAGCTTATTTCAAACAGGCCTAGATCCTTTGCTCAGAGCCCATTTCCACTTGACAGCTTTGTATGAATACACCACATCAGAAAAATAGAATAATACAATATGACTGAGTTTAGTTCTAGAGGTTTCTTCCAGCGAAGAGCAAAGTTTTTCTCTCCTCAGTCACCTCAGTTTGCTTGTTGTGGGAACTGTTGGGATTCTTTATCATTTTGAAGGTCTTGACCTTACCATGTTAAGTGTATTGAGATACTTTATGTTGTGATTTGGTGCTGCACAAATGAAATTGAATTAAAAGAAAATCCATATCTCAAAGTGATTTCATAATTACTTTTGATTTCATTAACTCAGCATTAAATCAATAAAAACTGAAATTACTATATTTTGTAATTATTTTAAATGGATGGATCCTGGGGTGGTGGAGGGACTGAATGGGAAGGCAGTGATGCTGATGCAGGACAGCAAAGGCACAAGCAAAGGGAGGGATGGGATCTTTGCAGCTGAAATAAACTGGGAGGCCGTGTATGACAGAGGATTGTATAGAGTGAGGCATGTCACATGATTAGAGCAGCTCAGCTCGAGCTGGCTGCCTGAACTAGCTCACGAGCATTGCTCCATTATTAAAAGTAGATGAATATGGCAAACCACGACAGGGACAAAAGTTGATGTGATAATTAACACCTATTATTAAGTGTAATTTTCAATTTGTGCATAAAGGCCTAAGTGGAAATGCCAAGAACTTGGAATGTTTCTATGATTCTGTGTTTCAAACCTCTTTTTCTGCAGCTGTTTGATAAAGATGAGAAAATTTGTGTCAATATTGTCTCGATGCTCCTTCATTTGTATATTGTTTTAAGAATTTTCTGTCTTCACTGAAGTGAACATGGTCCGGCCCAAGTGTGACAGATGGTTCATAGAGACTTCCTGGAGAGTTACTCTAACCTTAACCATAGTTACTACAGTACTTGCCCAACCATAACCCTAACCTTAACCTTAAAACTTGTCTTCACTTTAAACTTTGGTCTCCACAACATGGGTTACACCTGGACCACTTTCAAACCATTAAAAAAATGACAGTGAGCTATTGTGGTGATTGTTTGTGAAACAGAAAGACTCTCTCTGCTTGTCATGTGACTTTATTTTCTCCAGACATTCAGACAGTTCTATGGAAACTTCATTTTTAATCTTAACTTATCTATAAGAGACTTGAACATATGCGATCAGTGGTACCCGGTGATAATAAATGACTGTCAGGGCATTAATCAGAAATCCTTGCTTTCTTTCTCTGCTGTAATGAGTCATATTTGTTATAAACTCTACCACCATGTCCCGTCACTGGGACCGAGAACAAGGGTGGGCTGGTATTCTCTTCCTGAGTCTGACACAAAGTCTCCCTTCTCCTGCCTACTTAACTTTTATATGTTACCAGACAAACTACCAACCACATAAACATAAACCCTGGGTTTAGTTAGCAGGATTATGTTACTGAGCTCAGATTTCAGCTAATTATAAAACGCCCAATAGCAAAAGTTCTGTTTAGCTCAGACTTAATTGCACTTACTAAAATAAATTATGTTGATACTATTTACAGTCAAGTTTGAATTCTAATCTTGCTAGTACTAAGAGAAGGGGAAGCATATAAATGCTTACACACAAATTACAACAATGAAATATAATGCAAAAAGAAGTGCAGTAATGTTTTGTCTTTACGGTTTTAAACAGCCTACTGGGAGATCAATACACCTCCATTTCTGACATGTGTGACAGCAACATGAGGAGTTTTCTACCTCAACCAGACACTTGCTGTCGCCTCCCTCCAAGGAGTGAACTTGACACAGAAGTGGAGCAAGGAGTACCCAAAATGTTTTATGATTTTAAACAACCTTGAAGCAATTGGCCAGACACTGAAATTGAATAGAGGGACAGCACCTCGTACTGTCAGCACACAGATCACTGCTGCAGCCCAGAGCGGCACAACTGACCGATCCACAGAAGGATCAATGCTCATTTGTCTGCACTTGTACCTGTCAGCCAGCGAATGCAAAGTATGGAGAGAAAAAGAGAGAGCAGATGTGCTTTCTCATGTTATCTGTGTCCATCTGTCTCCTTATCTCCGTGTGTGTGTGTGTGCCTGTACTTATATCTTTGTGAGGACCATTTTAAGCATAGACTCTACAGAGTAGGGCCATTTTTGGAAATTTAGGACATTTTGACCAATCCTCACCTTTTCAAGGAGCAGTTTGAGGGTTAAGACTTGATTTAGGGTTAGAATTAGGTTTAGGTTATGGTAAGGATAAGGGTTATGCATTTAGTTTGGATGGTCAAGGTTAGCGTAAGGGGCTAGGGAATGTATTTTGTCAATGAGTGTCCTCACTAAGATAAAAGTACAAACGTGTGTGTTTCACTACTTGATGTCACTGGCCACAACCATCACACAGACCTCACACGCTTGCAAGCATTTCACTGTAATATGTTTGACTGGACCTGGGAACTAAAGTGAGGTGGACATCTGTATACAACACAACACAGTGTGAGAGCCTGCAGCCAGAGCCTGCTGAAACGCCTTCAATGCCTTGTACTGTAGAGAAATGTTCCTAATGGTATGATAAAACTATTCATCACTGGAAATCAGGTGCTACCTTGGAAAAAATCGCTTAATGTTTAAGTAACATTTTATTTAGATCATGTATTTATTGCTTGGTTTTCTTGTATAAAGTATTATTTCAATATGTAAAATGGAAATAACACAACTGGCATGAGCCTTCCTAAATTGGGACATGATATTTTAAAACTATTTCAGAGGAATATGCCAGAAAATGTCACTTCTGTTGGTCGTAGATTCTCTTTAAACAAGTGGGAGGTTAAGTTACTGTAAGACTAAGTGTTGACCAGGCATGAAGGGTCTAATTACTCTTCTGGTAAATCTGTCACCGGTGTCATTGCTTGGCTTAGCTAACACACACTTATTTTAGTCTTTCTGACATATTCTATCACTGTGTCCCATTTCAAAGCGTCAGTCTGCCTCTAATGCAACACAAAATACACAAATAATCAAAGGATTCACAAAGCAACTCTGATTCTATTATTATTATTATTATATTTTACGAGAGTACTCTGAAATACTGGGTGAAAACCAAAGAACCAGATGTTTCAAGAAACCAAGCATGATCTTTCATCTTTTTGACTCAGCAGGTCCAACACGAATTCAAGTTCAGTTTGAAAGTTTCAGCAGGGGAGGGAAAAATGAAAATATTTAACATTAATTTCTGTCAAACTCACAGAGGGCGTAAATGAAAAGATGGAGAAGATCCTGTTCTCAGTCTCCCCGGGTGACATTAACAGCCAACAACATACAGGCTGTGATGCAAGCACGCACACACACACGCACACGCACACACACACACACACACACACACACACACAAACTTTAAAACCTGAGACGAGTAAGCAATTAAAGAGAGCAGGAGAAAAGAGCTGAAATGAGATGATCGCTGAGAGAAATATCAGAGGGAGATTATCACTTTGCTGGGAGTGTAAACATAACCTCTTCTACTGAATTAGGCCTTTGTGCGTACATGACCTGCCTTTTTAAGGGACACACACACGCACGCACGCACGCACGCACACACACACACACACACACACACACACACACACACACACACACACACACACACACACACACACACACTCATGCACACACACACATACAGTAGTGTATACACCTGTTCACAATTAAGCTCTACTCTTATTTCTTTGATAATTCAGCCAAACAGGGAGCTGTGTTCAGGGATACTGAGGGAAATGAAAGTGAACATGATTTTCTGAGGTGCAACCTCGAGGATGGAGCGGCAGACAGAGGGCCACACATTGATCACAATCGTTTTGAAGGTCACCGCAGTTACAGCGCTGTATAAGGTTTCATATTTTATCTTTCTGTTGTTTTCACATGATCTATCTTCCTGCTGTCCTTGTTTTCACTTCATCACACTTAAGAGAGGGTTACATAAATGTAAATAAAGAGAAGCCTGTCATGGTTAGGTCAAATTGTATTACTTTACTTTACTTTGTGTGTGTTTCCCAGAATGTGTTTCCCAGAATAATCAGGCAGATTGGCTTTTGTTGTTTGTCTGCTCTGAAAATAAAATGTTAATGAGAGCCTCCGGACTTTGTGATGATGTGCTTCATGAACCTAGAGCATTTAAACCTAAAGCCTCAGATTATGGTCTTGTTTTTCTAATGAGCATTGCTGATATTTAGTAGAATCTCAGACTGTGCCACCCTGATGGTTTTTCATTTACCCCTACAGACTCTTTCACTTATGAAAAATGCAATTTAACATGAAGAGTGGCTTTTCACCACTGATAAAATTAATAAGATTAAGGCACCTACAGCGGCGCAAAGTGTCTCATTTCAGGGCAACACAGTCGTTGCTGTTGTTTAAATTACAAATGCACCAATAGAAAATGAGATGTGACTCGTAGAAAGTGTTTGCACTCTTGACCAACAAAAACCTGGACTGAAATCAGTGGAGCTGTGTCTCTCTGTTGATTTAAGGGGGCATTATCAAGATAGTGATATGATGTATAATTGCTCAAAATGACAGAAACCACCTTTGGAAAAGTTTCTTTTGCATGTGTTTTTTTTTCTTCTTTTGTGCGTTTGTGTAGATTATGAATACTCAACCAGAACATAGAGAATTCCGATGGGTTAGGTCAGGTGCGGACAGAAATGTATAAAGGATGTTGGGGATCAGGTCGAGATCTCAGGAGCAAATATTTTAATTTTGAAATACTAATTAGGATGGCCTGCCTACTGATCCACCTCTTTTCCGGTGGATGTCAAGTTAAGAGCACCATCATTTTTAGCTCGTGATTGATGGTTAAATAGGTGAGCAATAGCTAAACATACTATTAATGTTAAACACAGAGCAACGGCAGCCTTCTGTATGTGTGAAAACAATGCTTTTGATGGCCATTTACAAGGTCCTCAGTCTGCTCACGCATGTGTAACCAGGGTAAGCAGGAGAGCTGTAACCATGGTAACAAGAATTGCATGATATTCAGAGACGGGGACACAAACACTCGTCAGCGTCAGGCTCAGTCTCAGTCCCCTCCCTCTCGGGTCTGGGTCAGGTCAGACAGAAAAACCAGGCTCAGAGAAAAATATGGCCAGGGTCACGCTCTAATGTGTTGCCCATATCACATCTGCTAATATGGAAGGGGCAGGGCTAATTTAACTAACTTGAAGCTCTTAGCAGCTAAATAGAAATGGAGCCCATGAATAGAGCTGAACATGAATGAACACAGCACTGAAGAAATACTAATGAAACCGTAACTGTTTACCAACAACTTTACTGTATCAAAACAATGAGGAGATAATGTGTCAAGGCCATTTTCACAACTTGTTTCTGCCGCCCCGAGTAGCAAACAACAGCTGGTGCAGCTAGTCCATTACTTCTTGCTTAATATTCCATATTATAATGCTCCATCTTTGTTAGAAGTTTAAATTACTGTAATGCAATGCTACACATGATGTTTAAATTCAATATGTAACCTACTATTTTGTTTATCGTGTCAATATAAGTGCATGAATGTCGTGGCTTACGGACACTTGGATGACACCACAGGAGCTGTATGGAGGCATGTTGTGTTTTTTCTGTTTGGAGAAGTGGTCCCCCAGTTACTTCATCTGTATTGGATTTTGCTGCAACACTGTTTACCCCTTAGACTCCAAAAGTGTTTTGTGGACACCTACTCCTCCATCGGCATAGTGGTGAGTAGATGAGTGAATTTTCATTTTTCAGTGAATATCTCTTTAAGAGACTGGTTGAATGTCATGATCCACCAGAAGTCACCTTTTCCACAAATGTCTTTCTTAAATTTTCCCCGTAAAGGAAGTTATGTTTTCACCCGCTTCTCTTTGTTCTTGTTTTTGTCGTTTTCCATCTAGGTTCATTTGTCCACAGACAACATTTCTAAACATAAATATACAAATACTCAAAGATGTAAAAAATTCTCTGTTATTGTTTTACTGACCTTTTTTTCATATGTTCTCATAAAATGGGTGATTGAACTTGTTTGCCATCGCATTTCACACCCATTCAATAGAAATGTAATGTGTTCTGACTATAGAAAGTGTTTTCCCTGTCTCTCTGTAAACATTGACAGAGGAGGACACATTGCGTGTACACAGAGAAAGGGGGTCAGTCAACTCGGACTATATGAACTATACACCAGCATCTCAGCCAACTGGAAGCTAGTACAGTGCAGTGAATTTGCAGCCATTCTGTTGGTGCTTGTTAGTATTTCAAAGTCCATACATTTCTCTCCACCAGTCTAGTTCTTTTGACTGCAGATGGTTTGTATTTGCACATTAAACGACTGACGCTGTTAATTTGGGCTAAAAGGTGATGGGGAAATTTGAAGCTGGGGCTAAATAGCAGAGCACTGTCTTACCAAACACAACAAACATTTATTTAACCACTTTAATTAACAGCTTGTTTGCTTTCTGTTAAAGTCCTGAGCTCCTCTGCCATAATAGACCCGCCTCCAACTGATAACTTGTAATTGTTCTCATTATTGCTGCTGTAATGGTACAACGGGATTGTTAATTTGTTTGAATGGATGAAGGTTAATTTTCTGTCAAGCCCACAGTGTGAATGATGCTGAATCAGTGTCCTAATTAAACACTTACAGCTGAATTAACTCTGGAAGCAAAATAAAAGCATCAATGAAAAATCGGTTCAGTCTCGGACAATGCAGCAACATATTCAGAATTACAGATGAGCTGTTAAATAAATGAAGCTGCAGGACAGCTACATTCTATATAAAGAATCAGTTCCCACCAGTCCACAGGGCTGCACTTAAACAACGACTTACAAACAGATACATATCTTCCATGATTTAGCCGTCCTGTCTCACAGAACCTCTAAGCATCAACAGTTGATTTTATTTGAAAAAAAATCTGCAACAGCACTAATAGAAGAACTCTCTCCTCTGAATGGCTGAATTAACTTAATGCAAATATATACAGATATGAGTTTTGTTCAAGTCAACTTTATCCAACTTAGAATATCTAGTGTTAATTTCAAGGCCACTATAGCAAGGCAAAGCAACAGGGCTACAGACAAGAAAGTTCTTCGGTTGATTAAAATCTCTTTAAAAACATGTTGTTCGGTAAAGTTGAAGCCCTAAATAAAAAATGTTTTAAGATGTTTAATCCTTGCTTGCTGCTGCCAATCCTGGAATCTGTTGGGCCAGGAAGGATCCACCTAGTGGAACCTCCGTTGCTCTGGGGTGGAAGGACATATTTGTCAATTGCATTTGAAGGAGCCTTCAAATTGGGACGGTTGAGTGGTCGATAAGATTGGAAAAGTGCTGTATAAATCCATTCAGATTCTGTGGGATGTCCTTCATTCAACAAATGCTGAAAGGTTTTATGTGAAGACATTGGGGGCCAACAGTACTGATCTCTCAGAATCACATTAGATTGTCCCTGTGTAGGTAGGAAACATCCTGATCTCTGGAGATGAAGAACAAAGGATTTTAAAGAAGAAATAATTGAGTGGCATTCTGAGGGCAGTTCGTCAACAATAAAGCCAGTGATAGAGAAACAAAAGTAGAATAAATAAGTGAAACTATGTTCTTACAGGTTTCCATGCTACCACAGCTCAGTTCCCTTCGGCACGCCTTAAGACCCTTAGGACTACCTAAGGAGGTTGAGTGAAGAGGTTAATAGACACTTGGCGAAAGAAAAACCAATGTGTCCATCTGTCGTAATGGTTTTCCTTTTTCCATCAAGCCTCTGATGGGCCCTTTGCCCCACACAAACAGAGCTATGATCAGTGAATTGTTCCATGAAAAACATCAGCCATGAAATTGAATCCTGCCACGACAGGGTGGGAAGCATCCAAAAGATGTGCAGGTATGAAAAGAAATCTTGGGTGTTGTCACATTTCATGACATGTCCCTAATGCAACCTCATAAAGCCCTAACAAATATGGAAGACGGGGAGGATGCTGCAATAAAGAGCTGTCAGTAAGACGTAACTGACACACTGACCCTCTGAGGAAATATAGCAATTTATCGCTGTGGCTTTTTATTGAAGGAATTTTGATTCCGTGTCAGACCAACTATCTCACACTCCATGTGAGCACTCTACGAGTTTTAGAAGCTGCTTTATTTCAGGCAACTCAAGTTACAGTTTATTCTATAAACATTTTCAAAATATCTACTTTTATATATAAAATACAGTGATAATCTGGAAATCTTCCAGATCCTTTATTTTAAGTCTTATCTTATTGTCATCCTCCCAAACATCTTACAAGCACGGGTCAGTTGGGTCCTAGCTATTCTCAGTTGATTAAAATTTGCGTCCTACTTAAATAGAATTAAATTTAAATTTTCTTTAAGTTTTTGTTTTCATATACTTTTTTGATTTGTATGATTATTATTATTAAAAAAACATTTTTGGTGTTTGTTTTGTTTAAATAGAGGTCCCATCCATAATTGTCCTTCTTTGTACTCTTAGGGCCTTATCTACTAAAAGTTTGCGTGTGTAAAAACGTGTGCAAACTTGATTTCACTCACAAAAAAACATGCAAGCTGATCTACTAACTGAGGATTGCGTGCAGAATATCACCTGCTCTCCATTTAGTACGTTTAACTTAATGAATATGCAATATCTGGCGTTTCTACCCGAGTGCACAAAATATTGGGAGGAGTAAATGCAAATACTTTAATTTAGCAAACGCAATGTGATTTACAAAGCCTGAAAATAATTGCGGTGGTTGTGACTGCATCTATATTTAGTATGTTTGAAAGGTAGGTGCTAATCGCCACAGCGTTACACACAGATGGCTGTTGTTATTGTGGTGATGAGGAGACAAGAATGGAAGAAGACACAGATACTCTCCCATATCGCGTTTCTTTGAGTTTTATTAATATTTCTTTGCTGTCGCTCAACAACATGTTTGTTTGCCTCTTCCACTAACACCTCCAATCCCATGGCGTTAAATTTCACTCTGCTCTCAGTAATGGTCCATGGCGGAAACCAGTAACGTACGCAAAACACTCATTACAAATACAACTGCCTCTACCATGTTTGCACCTGTTATCATTTACGCAATTATTTTTAGTAGATCACCTGCAGAACGCCCACCAACCAAACTAGCAATCTGTTTTAATGCACACACAATTAAGCGCTCTTTATTTGGTATCTTAGTAGATCAGACCCTTACAGGGCACAGGTTAGTAATGACATTTGGTCTTTTTATAGGATTGAGCTGCAAAGCCAGTCCGGGCGTCTCTCCAGTGTCTCCGTCTCTCCAGTGTCTCCGTCTCTCCAGTGTCTGAGTCTCTGAGTTCTTCCCTTGAGTTCTGCAGACGCTGCCTTTTAAGCACGAGGACCAATCAGCTAACAGCTCTCCCCTGCGCTGATCGATCCTCTATGAGCAGGTGAGGGTGCTCTCCCAGCCCCCTCACCTCCACACACGCCTTAGGGTATGAGTCATTAAACAGTTAGACTCTTTTATAGGCAAAGAAACAGCAGAGATTTAGACGTAAAAATACGATGATATGTATTTTTTTTCTATTAACTGAGGGACACAGGATTACAACTGGGAAAATGTATTTTTATGTCATGGGGCCTTTAACAATTTATGAATCACATATATTGAGTTTCCCACAAACAGTGGCAGCTGATGGTGAAATTATTGTATTGTACAATGAGTAAAGAATCGAATTGTTGTGCTGTCTTTTTTATCATCCACCTTGACAAATCAAACACTTTCTCTGCTTCATTTAGACGCTGTCGGACATAAGTGCTGCACGTCAACAACATTCACCCCAAACAGTTTTCTGTTAAAGGATAAAGGGTCATTAATCGCATAAAACAGTTGATTTGCAGGAATAGACTGCTCGTCACAGGGTGCGCCCCAATGAGCCAAGTAGCATTGCATGCACTGCAGACAGAGCTCATTAAAAACACAGAATAAAGCCACCTGACACAAACACACAGAGATGCCATCAGCTCCTGATTATAAGGACACAACCAGGCAGCGACATGTTTACTGAGCATGACTACTGACTGTTTAGGTGACAGTGTCTGTGTTGTGGCAGCTCCATCAGAACCAATCCTCCTGTATCACAGTCGCACACGAGTCATTTTTCACAAGATTATTTGCAATTATAATATTTGGAATCCAGGAGTCGTCAACAGGATGTTTAAACCAAAGAGTTATTGCCACATTTTCCTTTTACCCATGGCAGAGGAAGAAAGAACATATTCAAATTGAATAGGTTATAAAATCAATACACCTCAGCAGGAGATTAAGTCATTAGCCCGAACGTGTGTTGTCTATTTCAGAAGAGCATGCATCTGTCCTCCACTCTTAATTTAATACATTTAGAATCTCATCTAGAACTTCTGACAGGACTCACATTACTGTTCAGTTTGAAATACAAAAAGCTGGATTTTTTTTTTTTTTGACATTGGTTGAGTGGTTTGTCATAATATATTGGAGGAAATCCAATTTATTTGTTTGTGTACTCTATAATTTAATTGTGTCATAACTGAGTACAATTCAAGAATACAAAGTATAGGAAGCCTATGTTTCAAATCCCTGAAGAATACAAAACTATATGCTATTAGTTACTTAGTTATTTTACTGTTCACCTTTAATTGTTCATGGCTTCAACAAATAGCAAACAAATAACTACCTAAAATAAGGAGAAGCAAAAGGTTTTCAGAAAGTTATTAATAATAGTTTTCAGTTGGGTATTGGACAGTTGTGCTGCTCTTACGGAAGCATATGACTGGCTCAAGTCTGGACCTGAGTCCTTAGAAAGAGAGATCTTAGAGATCTGAGGTCAGCGGCCGCCTGTCAAACCGGGACATTTACTGGTCGACCACTTGGGCCAGTGGCTCAATGTGAAAAAACAAGAGAGAGAGAGATGGTGCTGTATGGTGGGGAGGTGATGGTTGAGCAGGTGAGTCGGCCTGAGCCTCAGTGGGACTCTGTCCTCCTCTTGAGCTGATGACGTTCTGAACAGTGGACTGTTGCCTACATGAATAACATAAAATATAGTTTATTTAAAAAAGACAAACTAAAAAGTGCGGCTGAAAAGCTTAGAGACAAGCAGTTAAACACTGTGGTCACTGATCATGTGTGATATCATTGGTTTTACAGGGGAACCTACATGAGCTTCACACACCACACCACACAAATGTTCCAAGAACACATATCACATGTGCAGGCAGTCTTCTGAACATTATTTAAATGCTGTAACAAATAAATAAAATTGAAAAAAAGTTAAGGACCCTCAGCATTTAGCATCCTAATTACATTTGGCAAGAAAAAGTTGCTTTATACATTATGGTTGCTCTCACTGTTACTTCTATAGCGCCTCACTCAGGGCAAAAGCTCAAAGTGCAGAGGGTTGGTGAGGAGTTCAGGTTCCCATGTTTAACAATGAAATACCTTCCACCTGATTAACAGCCGCACTAAATCCACTCAACCTACTAACATACACTCTCTGTGGCCAAGGTGCCAATGAATTATTGATATTCAGAAAGACACAGAGAGATGTTACTTTCTGCTGGTGATGGTCAGTAGGTTGCAGTTCATCAGTCAACAAAGGTGATAAAATGAACAACTGGTTTTAGATTATAATAATCATAGATGTTGCACCTTTCACAGACACTGTGATATGTTGGACACAAAATCCATCGGACTACAAAGTAAGATTCTTGCATATGGTCTGGCCACAACATCAGTGCCATATTTTTAAATGCAACTTGGAAGTGGTCAACAAGGTCCACAGCAAAAGTTGTTAAAAGCGTATTCAAAACATGTCCCATACATTTGTCTGATTAGCGCTTTAGATTTTCAATGAGTTATATACTGTCAGAGTAAATGATATGGACATGATGTAGTATGTTAACAGAATGAAATGATTTAGTGACCTCTGCTGTTGAGGGTTAAGCATTACAGTCAGAGAGACAACAGAGAAATGTCTCCACTGTTAATTCATGAACTGTATCTTTGATCTACAGAAGCCTGTATAAACTCAACTAACTGAATATATGTCCTTATGTCATCAATGAACATTTTTCTGTATGTGTCTGTATTGAGTGTCGGCATCATGTGATTTTTGCCAAACTCCTGCCATTCCTCTCATCTGGCTGTCGCTCAGGGTTTTCTTTGACCTCAGGCTGCTTACAGCTCACCTCACAGTAACAAGCTCACAATGCTGTCATATGTACAGCCCTATGGCTAACATGCACATCTGTCTGTCTGTTTGTACATGGAACTCATATCTTGTGAACCATTCATCTTATTAGCTTCACACTCATAACATGTGTGTTATAAACTGCCCAGGGAAGGGCAGTGCTGAGTTTGGTGTGATTAAGTGACTTGTTGAACACTTCTATGTCCTCAAATAAACTACAGCAGCGGTCAGTAACCGGGTCACTGCAGAGAACCAGAAGGCCCTGGTCTGCATTGTAAAAACTGCACAGATAATTGAGGGAGATGTGCTCCCAAACCTGGACACGGTGTATGCTAGGCAACACAGCAAGGCTAGCAACATCAGTAAGGACCTAACCCAACTAGGTCACAGTCTGTTTGTCCCGTTACCATTGGGGAAGAGATTCAGAGCCATCAAAGTCCGGACAAGCAGACTGCAGAACAGCTTCTACCTTAGAGCTGGAGCCTCCATCCCTCCCCACCCTCCCATAGCTGTTGCGGACTGAGGACTGTAGAATGTACAGTTTTCGAACTATTGCTTTTAATTAGCCAATTGTTGTGCAGTACTTTTTTCACATCGCACAATCTGCACTTTTATAAGCACTATACTGCACTGTTTACAGTGTCATCCAAGTGCCTTTATTCATTTATTTATAATTACAGAGAAACCTTACATCAAATTTCGTTGTATGCCTAAAATGACAAAGTATCCATCTATCTATTTAAACAGCAAAGATTTCCCATCATCCCCTTTGCTTGCCCCCCGCTGCTGCTGCACCAGTGTTGCTGCTGGTCTATTCAGCCCCTCCACCACCCCAGCATCCACCTGTAGGCTCAGACGGGGGCCTCATCACTCATCACTTCCATTATATCATGTAATCATATCTGGGGGCAGTGTTGAAGTCAGAGCCTAGACGCCACACTAACACTAACTACTGCAATAAACAATCTCAATTGCAGGTAAACCAGGTAGGATAAACTCAAAGTTTTCTGACTTCACTCTGCACTATAGACTGTTTATAAAAATCCCCAACAACTGTATATTGTAGAACTGTTTGAGGAGGACTCACTAATGACAAGGAACAATTCTGAAGTAGCATCAACACAGGATGAGAGAACAGAACGTTACAAACAAGCAGGTTTAGAATGGCCACTAAGACATATGTCATGATGATAAGTTGATAAACACTCCCAGAATGAACTAACCTGACACCTATTGGGTATTTGTGCTTTCTTTGCAAAAATGTTGCAGCAGCCGTTAAGAGTTAACTGAAAATGATGTGCTACAGAAATGTGATATGGCAAATTCTCCAGATAATGTAACAAAGTATATTTGTATCCTTCACATTCAAATGTGTCTTTGCTTCCCTCTGGGACATGTTAAAAACTGCTGTCACAAACACATTGAAATCTCACACATTTTGTGCATTAATATTAATAATATGCAATTATTTGCAAAACTTCACAGTCGCACCAAACTCCCAATTATGAAGAGGACAGTGCAGAGTACTTAAATGTTAACAGGCTTTGAGATTTACAGCCTTCAGGTGGTGTCACGCACTCGGTGGTGATTTCATTGAGATTACAGATTTAATAGAGGATGAAAAATAGTCTGACAGATTTATGTTAATGTGTTATCTGTGCACTTTGGATTTAAAGCCCATTAAAGCACTTTATTTCTGAGGTAATGGCGTTTTTTTTGTCATGGGAGAACTAATTTTCAAGATCAGATTTATACAATTCAGTATTCCGTGTACCTTCTTGGGCAGAGGGACACCATGTACTGTGTCACATCATGTACTGAGCTCCAGGATGGTGACATTTTGGAGACAGGTAATTCTGACACGGCTTTTTACTGATTTCTTAGCATAATGACCAATTTCAGGAATCCACCTGGAGCATAAAATCGAGACACTTGCACCCTCCTCTGTGACAGAGAGAGAGAGAGAGAGAGAGAGAATGTTGGTTACCGTTTTACATATGATATATGTGTACAATGTCATCAAAGAACAACACTAATACAATTTTTTAACAATTTTTTAACAAACAAAATCCACATGTCCAAATCCTGGCCCCTATTCTAGCAGGAAATGAGTAATCATGACAAGAACATGTAGGCTTACACTTTATACAGTAAGTCAAGTCAAATAGATGTTCACAAGTTTATCTCAGAGGGCCCTGTAGATTAATTAACTCGCTCCACCAAACTGCAGTGACACAACGGCAATGGACAATCAGCCATAATGATATAATAATGGATCATAGAGGTACAAGCTATAGATGTTGTCAGTGGTGAATCAGTATGGAGAGGCATACAGGAACTTCCAGTTACCACAGTTATGACTTCAACCACAGAACATCCAGTTCAGGTCTGCCTTTGACCAGATCTTAGTTATGCTGCTATAGGCTTAGATTGTTGAGGGACATATGACACGTGGAACTTCTTTCCTCCTCTCCCTCTTCATCACAGTATTGTCTCATCAATAAGTTTTACTGACTTGACTTCTTCCCAGGAGTCTTTGTGCTTTATCGTTGCAGATCCAGGATGGCTGCTGCGGCCATATCGTGGATCGCGGGGGTGGATCATGATTGTCATGGTGGATGTTGGATCATAGATTGTGATGGTGAATCGTGATGGTGGATGGTGATTGCAATTTCTTACTTCTGAGACTTATTCTGCTATCTGCTTTACACATTAGATTAACATATTATACCTTTCTCTAAACCTCACCAAAAGTCTAAATCACCTTGCTTTATGCATGTCAAGTTCAATATTACCAATTTTTAAAAATGGACAGAAAGCTAAATCAGAAAATGTATATTATTCATAGTAGTGTCATTAATTAATATTGATATATAAAGTCCTATTTTTTTCATTAAGAACCCTGGCAGAAATATAGAAACTATGATATTCATATAAAACATTCTATTAAGGTGTATCAAAAGATAATCAATTAAAATTCAATCAACAGAAAGCAACAATAGGAATAACAGATTATTCATTCAGTAATTCTATTGGGGCGACTCTGGGAACCAACAGTCCTTCCAGGTGAGAGACCATCAGCATCAATGATCACCCCATTGTCTTCTCAACATGTTTGGTGAAACCAATGGCTGCAGACCACAGGACAGACACTCTTCTGTGCTGTTGTATCACCTGTGTCCTAGAGAGCAAACTGATTATGTGCGAGTTATCAGTTTAAACAGACAGGCACAGACTGTATTTACCATTAACTCCTGTCTGTCAACTGCAGATCATAAGGTACAGGAAGTCACTAAATAAATATTTCATTTAGAGAATTTAAATGACTGTCCCAGATCACCCAAAGCATGCTGCCCCACATTATCAATCATGTTTGATAAAGTGGGACAACTAAAAATGTTTGAAAATAAAAAAACTAAAACACATTTTAAACAACTCAATGCAGGAAATAAACAGACTGAAGCTTAGGTGTCCCACATTACCCAGTGTCCCAGATTACCTGGATTCACCCTATGTCTGTGTTGTGATGTATTAAATGGAAAGGTCGGCCCATGAATGTCTTTGGAGGGGATCTTCATTTATTCTGACGATCCAATTGAAAAATAAATCCTCTGGCTAGTTTTTTACAGGTGGAGCCCTTACTCAAATTAAATAATAGGTTAGCATATGATTCCATAACTTTCAACTACCGAGTGTAATGGAAAATTCCACTGACCAGGTGTCTCACTGCTGTGATACTGTCTACCTGACAGGGTGGAACCCTTATTTGGCGGTGTCTCACTGCTGTGACCTTGACAAACAGGATGTATGCCCTTATTCGGTGATGTTTTCTCCCAACTGCTACAGCGGACGGACACAGCAGACAGACACAGATGATGATTTCATGTCTTTTTTTCATATTATGTTTTATGAAACGCCTCTTTGTATAAATACTGGCTTTTGTGAACTTTGGGGCAGTTCCACTTTGAGCAGCCGTGCTTGTTGTGTAACCTCTGCAGAGCTTACTATTAAAAAGACTCAAAGGCAACTCCAGTCTGAGAATTTCATTATTTCAAATCTCAAGATGAATTTCCATCACACGAGTAAACGCAACACAACAACACAATAGCAGAGAAGCTAACATCCAAAAACTTGAATGACTGAAATGTCATGTATACCTCTCCCATGGAGTACAACAATAGAAAAGGTAGAGGTGAGGCAGGGGACACACTCACGTGAGGAGGGGTCATCCAGAAGTGGACGTAGGTGTACAGAACGTTCCACAATGACAATGCAGGCCTACACAGGTCACGTAATAAGTGTGTACGAAGATTCTGAGTAACTAACAATAAAATGAAATGTTTTAGAATATAGGACAAGATGGTGAATGTCCCTTGTATGTTCGACATAACATCAGTTGTGCACCTTAGCATCATAGTGTTTTGGCGTTGTAATCAATGATACCAAGGCTGAAGTTGAAGGTACGCTGAGGCTAAAGCTAAATCTGACTGGCTACCGGCTTGTATGGCAGTGTTATGAAAGCCATGTGGTCAGCTCAGTAGATCAGACATCATTACCTCCACGTTTTTTAAAACTAAACACTGTCAAATGAAATAAATTAAAATGCAAATTGGATTCTGTGACACATAATACTGCAGTATGTTACATTTAGTTTTGTTGGATTTAGTGATAACTTATGTGTCTCAAAGTGTTGATGCTGAATCAAAGTGTTTTTGTGAGGAGCTGGACGGGCCTGAAGCTTTAACAAATGCAGTGGAGTTTCCCTTTAAACGGAAACCCGACGTAACGTGACGCATGTGCTTCCGTCCACATCCCCTTGTGCCTCTCCTCCTCACGCAGTAGCCATCCAGCGCACCTCCTGCCTCCCCAGCCTGCCCCTCTCCTCTCCGCCCCTCCTCTCCCCTCCTCCCCGGGCGTGTGCGCCTGGACCACGGCTCCATCCAGCGGAGCTCCCGGTGAAGAAGCGCAGCGGGCCGACGATGAAAAAGCGAAGCGATGGAGCTACGACAGGAGTGAGAGCCACACACACACACAGGGAAGCGGGCACAGGTAAGGCCAGGGCGCGTCATTGAAATCACCAGTGGCCGCTGCAGAGCTGTCGTTTTGCGGAGGTCGCTTCTGTGGAATGGGAAGTGCAGCGTGCGTCAATAATAACCGATGAGTTGAGTATCGTGCGGGAAATGTGTGGAGCATCGCGTTCGTTTGAGGCCGTGCGTGTTTCCCAGGGATCAGACTATTTCCTGCAGAGTCTGTTTATGTTGATGCAGCTGATGGAGGGATGCTGCGCACTGCGCTCCTCCAGATGTTTGCGCGTGTTGTCATCCTGTGCGCCCATGTCTGAGCGCGTAACCCCCTCCAGGGCCTGTGGGTGTGTGTCAGACCCATGTTTGCACCGGGTAATAACAGGCAATGTGTTTCATAGTAGTCCCCTCTGGTAAAGGTCGGTGGCCGGAGAGAGAGCTCTCTGTGTCTTGGAGCCAAAGTAGGTGTCATCCATGTTTGTAGGCAGTGAAGTCGTGACAGCTTGGCCGCCGCTGCAGTTTGACCTTGCAGCATTCGTAAGCAGTCGTAAGAGTAAAAGCCTGGAAGCACATTTCTTAATGAATGAATGACTGGATACCGTGAGGACTGAATGTCCTGCAGACTCTTTCAGATCTTCTTGAATAACCTTGGCACAAAAACACAGGATTTATTTTTGACAGCTAATGACAACCGATGGTCTTACAATCTACTTCCTCTGTACCCCAAATACTTATTATTTTGGGTTAAGACAATGGGCCCATGGGAACAGATAAGAGACAACATAGGAGCCATAGTCATTTTGTGTCTCCTTGATCATTTTGGAGCTTTTTGTTGTCAGTTTGTTTCTTAGTAGTTTTTTTAAGTCTCTTTGTAGTGAAATAGAGTGTCTGTTGTTGTTTCTATTTAGTTTTTTCTATGTCTCTATTAAGTAGTGCCCCCTGGTCCTGCACTCGTAGTCCTGTGCTGTAATCCTTTCAGCCATTGGAACAGGCTTTTTATCTATAAGTTCATATGCGCTGTGTAGTGTGTGGATGCAGGGATGAGGAAGCAAAACAAGTCTCGAGCACAGAGGCAGAGCTTGATGTTGTTTACTGTCCTTTGGTGCAGGTCACTCTTGTCCTTTGCAGCATGGCCATCTTGTCAGCAGCAGGTTCCTCCATCCTGTACCTCAGCCTTCACAACCAATGGCAGCTCTCCTACTCACACTCCTCTCAAGTGGCGGACTGACCGTCACCATGGTGACTTGGCATTCGTCTGCACTGCATGGTGTTTGATCAGATGTGCCCATGCAGGGAAAATCTCTAATTCAACCCTTTTTTCAACAATTACCACCACAACCTAGAATTGATCCTTAAGAGTGCAACATCATTGCAGTGGTCTCACAAATGCTGCAGTTAATTCCAGGTCTCTATTTGTGCAAATTCTCCAAAGGCACCTGATGATTGTTTTTCATTCATCTTAAACGCAGAGCATGTAGCCATCAGTCCCATCTGGATTGTTGTGTTGCTCGTCACACCAGGGCTGCAGTCGCTGCCAGGGAGGAGCGTCATTTTCATCAAAGTGGTTTTATCCTGAATGAGAAGCAACAGTTGTTTGCACAATGTTAAATTAGAGAGGATGTTACTAAAAGCTGAGCAGCTGTGGCCTGAAACAGGGCATGCATGTGTGCATGGATGAAAATATCGGTAAAGGTAAATGAGATAGTTATGCTCTATGGCCCAGGCCAGTGGTCCCCAAACAACTTGGATTTGTCACCTTTTAAAGAACATCAATGTCTACTCAAGATTCCTGGACAGTACAATCACAGTGTCCCACTCTGGACAAACAACATAGCCAGGTTTCCTGCCAACGTGTCATGCTAACTGTCCATACGATGCTAAAGGGGAGTACACAAGAAATGAACTGTAAAACCAGATGACCTACTGTCTCTCCAGGGTCATTTTGACGATCAATGACAGGCCAGTCCCGTATTCGCATGAACATGATTTGATTGGCTATCACCCATGCTTAATATTTGCATGAATGCATTTTGATTGGCTGGTGCCCGAGCTACCGCTGGAGAAGTTGTTTTCTCAACTTCAGCCTTATTTAACACAAAGCAAAGCAGCATTTCCGTTGAAGCCTCCAACATGTAAGTGCTCCTAAGGGACAAATCTTGCTCCTCAGCTGCCATATAATGTTCCTCAATTCATATCTAAAGGTTTCTTTCAGCTGTTGGTGCTGAGCAGGTAGCACAGCGTGACTTTTTAAAAGCTTTTTTTGTTGGGGGAAGCTAACGAGAGCGCGCCAGCGTATCACAGGTCCAACATACAAACAAATAACTATTTACACTCACATTCATACCTATAATCAATTTAAGCTAATTAAGCTAACCCCAATCTGCATGTCTTATAATAATATAAGCATCTTTGTAGCCTTTATTTGTGACTCTTAAAAAGGGTCAATATTCAATATTTTTACATTAACAATTAAACAAATGACTGTGTAACATGACTTTTATTCCTCTCAGCTCGAGAGTCCATCATTTTTGTGTCTTTGTGCTTTACTTTACTGTTTTGGTTTTACAGTCCACAGCTTCACTGTTTTGGAACAAATAGTGAGTGAATATGATGCCCTTTCCACACTAATGCAGATATTTTACAAAATGAACTTTTTCCTGTGTCAAATTGCATTTTAAGTTACTAAAACAGAGATTTTGCAAATGCCTTCCAAAGTGCAGATTTTCAAAAAACTGGTTTCCATGTTTTTGTGTGTACATGTAAAACGAGTATTTGGAAACAATGACTGTAGGCGGTGAAATGCCGGTTTCTATGATTGGTTTGCACTGCCAGGTCTAGGTTATTTTTGCAGCTAAATTCTGTATCGTTGCACCAACATTCTCAGTCTGCAATATTACTTGGACCACAGTGTTCTTCTTTGACAGATCATTGATGTTGATTTTATCGCCACCTACTGGCGTTGCATTCTTATTATAGCATTTGCAGTCTTTTTTAAATGAAAGGGGAAATATCTGTTCAAAAAAATATCTACATTAATGTAAACAAGGCATGAGGCCAGTGGCCAGAAACACAACTTAAAATGCTATTGCTGTTTAATGTCTATTGGATGTGCACAAAGGCAACATTTTCTAAAGTTTGCTATATCACCGTGAAGATATGGTTTTACTTTTAGCATGAAAATGTCAGTGCATCTTCATCCAGAATGGAGCCTAATGTAGAGGAGCAATGGGTGTAGCCACCTGTCTCCTCCCACATAGTATTAATGTGATTGCAGATATTGATTTCCTTTTTTTATCAATGCTTGTCTTGCTTTTGATAAAAAATAGTTTACAAATACATTTAGCATGATCATTTAGGCTGCTCAGGCGCACTTTTAATCGCTGCTGCTTGGCTTACTAATGACAAACTCATGACAGAAGATATTTTGAGGTTTTGGCCTAATTAAGCTCAGATAGGAGATTCCCAGATGGCTCACATTAAAGAGCAGTCAAACTAATGCCATGTAGTTTACCCAGAACCTTCATCCAAATGAGGGTTAATTCCTGTCAGAGTCCAGTGAGACTGGTGTAAAGGGTCGGACAAAACTGGGCTTTATCTCAGATCAGTGAACAGCTGATTATAAAAGATTGTTTGAGGTTCAAGAAAATATGTTATGTTCTCCTCTCCCTTCTTTTCCCCTTTCACCCTATGTGCTTGTGTGCGTGTGTGCGTGCTGTGTTGACGGTTGGCATAGCAAAAGCTCTGCTGTAGCGTTATTGCTGTGCTCTGCTGGATCTTAGCTCAGCTGCTCTGCATCTGCTGCAGCATGAGGGTGACTCTGCAGGATTGGTCTGATCTGTGTGCACGGTGGAAAACCAAATGTCATTGTTTGTGCTCTTATGCTGAACATTATTTTAAACCTGCATTTACAGAAGATGGATTTGATGAATGTGTGAGTATATGTTCTGGACTGTGTTATCTCCACACTATTGCACGCTTCATGCCGGGACTTTATGCATGTCCACAGAGCAATTGAGGCTTGTGTAGTTTTGTATTACTCTACTATCCAGCCTACTTAAGTACTTTATGGTTTCCATTAGAAATGAAGCTGCTTCGGTGGCTTTTAAAATAGGCAGAGTAATTGATATTCCACAGCTCAAATAGCCTTCACCGCAATGTAGATGTACCAGCTGCTCAAAACCAAACAGTTAGAGGAGCCCAGTTTATCTTCCTTATCCTATGAGGAAGCTGGAAAGCATCCAGCTCATAAAGGTGAGAAAACACACGTGCACCCTACTGTGTAAAGTAAATATTGTAATTTAAATTTTTTATGTTGTGCTTTTATTTTGGGAAAAATATACCTCTCTCTTTGGGTCTACTTCCTAACCATGTGTTGCTTATGAACAATTTTTTTCTATGAGCCAGCTCCGCTTCTCTGACGGAAGCCAAATTCCATTCTTTTTTGTCTTTTGTTAATCCCCTTACTTTAAGTCTAAGGAGAAAGACAAACGAAATAGTTAAGGTAACATTGACGTTGCTAAACAAGCAGCACATTATAATTACACTGTAATAACACTCCCTGTCCATGGTTACTTCTGGTGATTGCTCAACATTGCTTTCAGAGAGTACAGTTCTGATATCTGCTGCCGTCAGACGCTGGCAGCTGGACTTGACTAAACAGCTGGTTCATGCCTTGAAGAAAGGCTCCGACTTACAGATTTAAAGATTTTCCCTCTAATTTTGAGTGTGTACATGCCTCTTTCCCCTCAGGCTGAGTAAATTACTATTTAGTTAATTATAAGTTCACGAAAGAGGCACTGATTGCTGCATAAAATAACATATTAAAACTAATAATCATGTGCCAACTTGAATATACGAGAAACAAGTGTCAGAATGTGAGACGCCATATGTAGGCTATACAGCATACATATAGCAAATACAAAGTTTAAACGTATTCCCAGATTTGCATATTCGCAGATGCCTGACCCTAAAAGTTGGGCTCTGTATGGGATGCACTTTAATGGGACATCTGTATGACATGATATTGTGTGTACTAGTAGTAATAGAAAAAGAGTAGCAGTCCGATGTAATATTGCTCTGATTAATGTTAGTAAAAGATCCTTGCTCACATATTTATGAGGTCTGAGTCTGCGGTCACTAAAATGAAGGGTGGCTAAATTAAACCTCAGGGACTTGTTAATGTGCATTCTGGCTCACTATTACACTTGATAGATGTAGACAGAGAAGACCCATCACTTTTTTCTGACAAGTCAAAATCTCTATGAAAAAAGCACAACATTCATAAACATGTTGTCTTATCTTGGAATCAACAGCATAAATCCAGTACGTCACCAGTTTGTACATTTTCTTTTCTCTTTTCTCATTTTGTCTCATTACATTGACCGATTTTTTTATTATAAGACATTCTGTGGTTAGATACAGATATATAATGTGTATAAAATAGAAACAAATAGGTTTTACAAATGTGGGGGAGATGAGGACAGGGTGTTTGGTGTCAGGGAAACTGAAATGAATGTAACAAAATACGGCCTGATCTATTATCTATTTTTTAAATAAAACAAACAAAATGCCTTACTAACTTATCTTAAGAAGAAGCTCTCAAAATACACTGGTGACACCAACCAATAATCCTAGTGTGTCTATACAAGTGACTCAGTGTGTGCAAAAGTGTATAGGGTACCCCCACTTACCTATTGTCCAAAAAAACTCAGACCACAAACCTTACAAATACTCTCAATAGCAAACAGCACACGTAGCAGCCGATCTGAGACCGAGTCAAGACAAGCCCGGAACTCTGAGGGCTTGCTCCCTTTATTCTGAAGCCCTGATAGGCTGATGGGGAACGGGGGGAACCAATGAGCTGAGCCAATGCAGCAGCACAATCTACCAAGGCAGCAGCACCTGGGAGAACCCTAACCCTGGGAGAGACAGGGGAGGGAGAGAGAGACAGGCAGGAGGGAGAGAGAGATAGACAGGGGAGGAAGAGAGAGAGACAGGCAAGAGGGAGAGAGAGAGAGAGAGAGAGAGAGACAGGCAAGAGGGAGGAAAACACACAGGCCCTTTGACCCTGCCTGACCTTGCTGCACGTAACAGACTCACTGATTAATTGAAAAGATGCACCGGTCAAAGGTCAGCATCAAGGTTTTTTGCCTCGTAAATGTGATATTGGCTGTAGCTCAGTGGTTAGAGTTGTCACCTCTAACCAAAAGGTCGGCAGTTTGATCCCAGTATTTCCTAATCTGCATGCTGAAGTGTCCTTGGGCAAGATACTGAACCCCATATTGTCCCCCCCCCCCCTCATAGTGAAAGTCCTGCACATAGATGCACTGTGTGAATGTAAAACTGTACTGTAAAGCTCTTGAGTGGTCATCAGGACTAGAGAAGCTACTAATTGAGAGATTTTCTTCAACTTTTGATCAGTTGTCACTTGGACTCAACTATAAAGTGATTACGTTTCAGAGGTCGAAGGTCACAGTGACATAAGAATCTGGGGGGGAAAAGAACATAGAAATATGTTCACTGAAACTGCACTGGTGGGCGGAGGCATACTGTACAACAGCAGTGCGGTAATTCTAGTTTTCTTATACAATTGCTGTAAACTACAAGGACCAAACCTCGCTACATGAACTGACAAACACGATCACTTTCGGCTCTGTTTGTTTTCATTTGTTTTAAGGTTCTAATTCAGTCTAAACTTGTCAAAACACTGTATATCATTAAATCAAAAATAAACAAGTTCATTTACGAAAGGAAATATCAAAATTAGAATGTATGCTATGTTGTTCTTGTGTAACAGGTGTCAGACTTAGAACTGATTGAAGGTGGTGTATGGAGCTAAATTCATGCCAAAAGCTTAAAAAAAAACCCATCCAAACATGTTTCACAAATTCCCTACCATTCACTTGCAAACAGCGTGGTTTGCAAATAGACAGAAAGATTTTCCCACTATCGTGTCATGCTGAGGATTTTCTTACAAATGTCCTGAGTAATTGAACCCAATTGAATGCAACCGCCACTATCAGACACGACTAGACATTGTGGACGAGAAGATGACGGCGTTGTGGCCATGGAAGCTAAAAACACTTAATGAGGTGTGCAGGAGTCAGGCCTGCGGTCAAACAGCCGTCGTTTAGATCTGCGCAGTCTAACCAGCCGCCTCTAAATTTGGAGTGCAACCGGTACGGTGCATGTTGAAACAGCCCAGAGCATCTGACAAGAGCAACTTTCATAATTTGTTTTGGACTTGTATGAAATGCAGAAGGCTTTTTGTTTCTAAAGCATCATTTAGTAGCAATATGCAGTGTATTTGTACTTTTAGTATGAATTTAGCTCCATACTTAGCTTCAGTTCAGCTTTGCATCGCCATATTGTTATCTAAAAATCTGCCAAACTGCTCTTTTCTTTCCACTTTCATATTCTTTCTCTATTCTGTTTTCTGAATCCAAATGCTACTTTCAAATATAACTGATTTTCCATTTCATTTCGTAATTTTCCAATAATTATGAGCTCATATTGCATTATTGAACCTGTAATCAGTCCATTAACTACAGAAAGTGTTAACTTCACAACTACCTAAAGAAAACAATACCATGAAATGTGTAATTTAGAGGTTCTCCCATGTTCCCTTATTTACCTCACTGATAGTGCAAAAAGAAACTAGCACATTGCTACTGTGTAACAAGGTGGTGAACCTATGACAATAATTCTTAAAAATATGAAATGTGCTAGAGCCAAAACATTAAACATGCTTGGACCTTTTTTCTTTCCTTACTTAATATCACAATGAAAAGTTTACAACTGGCACTGTCTTGGGACACAAACCATGTTAGTGCGTTAGTAAAGTTAATCTATCTAATATTGAATACAAATTTTAGTCAACATGTGTGTGAGAAAGAAGGAGGGCAGACAACAGGTGCTTCTGTTCAGTGCAGCTTCACTCAGCAGAATGAGTAAGTATAAATAAAAGTAAGTAAATAAAGGTCTCACCACACTGCCTCCTACTGGCAACACTGATATACTCTTTGTTTTATTACATACAAAGGTTTGTATTCTTACCAAAAGGCAATAATGGACCATTATGGTTAATACCAGCAAAAATAATATTTCACTTGTAAATAACATTTCATGAAAACCAAAAAAATGACATACAATGTCACCTTACATTTTGTGTGCTTGTCACGTGCACAGTTGTGAGTATTTACAGGACAAGCACAAATGAAGGGTCACACTGTCTCGTTTCCCTGACGGCATGCTAATAGAAGCTGCTGACTGTGCAGTCAGTCCAGATTAGAGAATGAATCATCATCTCTGCAGACAGAGACACTTTGACTCTGAGCAATGCAGCTCTGCTCAAGGTTTTACTAAATGTGAAACCATATATCTTTTTATGTGAGATGTCAAAAGGAATTAACAGGGAATTAAGCTTATTCCCTTTCTCACTCAAAATAAGATGAGAAGATCAACAGCTCTCTCATGTCTGTACACTTAATATGAGCCACTAAATATGAGTTAGCTTAGTTTAGCTCAGCTCATTAGCTTGGCTCAAGGAAACTTCAAAAGCATTTCAGAAATTGCTAAGTCTTTTTTATTTTACTTGACTTGCTTTTTCAAGTTATTTAAATATGTTTGTTCATTTGTTACAAAAAGGCAACAAACAAAAATCATTGCTTTGCTCAAATTAGTGAAAAGAGCATCAGTGTTAGTATGCCTGAAATGCAGCATAATGCATTATTATGAACTGTTTTTGATAACAATGGATAGCTGGCTAACAAACACATTGTTCCTGTGCAACTGGAACGCTATCAACTCAGGGTACAGCAACAACAGACAAAGTTTGGTGACCTCGTGAAGAAGCATGGGATAATTTTATTAAATTTATATTTAGTTCATAAAGACCAAGATCTCAAATGTGTTTTATTAAAACATGGCTTAAAAGTGGATAAAAATGTCCATTTTGACGCGAAAACGACCATGCACAAACCAGAAGGAACCGGTACAAAAATTATAGATTTTTCTTGGTTTGTAAAATGCTCCAAACACCACTCAACAAAATATATAACATAGTCCCAGTCGTTTTTAGACATTTTAACACAATAATGCAAAATGTATGTTTCTAAGTTGAAATATATTTTAATCCTTCTTGATGTCAAAACGAAACACGAGTTGGCGTTTTTACAGTGTAAGCAGCTTTTTCAAAGTTCCGACAAAGCCAAGTGTGGGAACCAGGGCAACCTGATGAGGTGGGCGACTGCAACAAGTCATCATGGACTAGGGTGGAAAACATGGAATTACTGGAATGCTACTACAAGCAACCCGTGTGAGAGAGGATATGTGCAGCGGATGTGGGACCTATGGAACCTTTAGAACCCAACATCTAAGCTAACAACTATGGCTCAGTGTTCTAATGTCTCTGTCCAACATGGAAGCTTCTGTCAGGCATCACAGCAGCAATAGCAAGATGAGTAGGCACATGGCTCAACACATGAAAAGGATGGGTAGTAACACCAGAGGAACCAAGCACCAGGTACTGGTCCACAGAGCAATCATACAGGACTACAACTGTAACATATGTAAAAATAAAGTTATATATAAAACTAAAGTTTAAATTTTATTTGTAGAGAAGAATAATAACATTATGCACCATGTTCTGCACAGCCCAGCTAATAAGGTTTATTATCAGTGACTCTTTGAGTGACATTTCTTACATTTCCTATGGCACCTCTGTTGTGTAATCTGTGGATGGTGACAGCTAATGTCAGCTACTGTCGGCACATGATGACAGGGCACTGTACGGCTCACTGCAGCACCGTGACTCAGCACATTGTTGATCTCCGTTAATACAGACAGGAGGTAAAAAAGTTCCCTGTGCCTGATCAGACTCCAGTTTCCAAACACAACATAAACACACTCTCATCGTTGAATGGGTCTCTTACTAACAGCAGTGAGTTAGTGTCGCAGACCCTGCAGCTGTCTCACAGTCCCAAACCCCTGTTTAACAGCATCTGCCTGTTTGTCCGTTGGGACTACACAGGTAAATCAAGGAGACTCTTGAGTGTAGCTGGTGTTAGTCACACCTTCCTTTTACACACATGCACAGCTCCTCCCTTCCCCAATCGGTTTGTTGACGACCCGTGAGGTGCACGTCGACATCAACTCTGCAGTCTGCTCAGTCAGGACGAGGAGGGGGACTCATCTCTCTGTTATGTATTCTGTGCTCTCAGTTCAACTCTTCTCACTGTCAACACTATCACTACCATCAGTATGTGTGTATTCTCATGCATAAACACACATATGCACTAACACTTTGTTTTGTATGAACTGAGATTAGTCAAGGCTTTTATCCTACATGACAAGGATACACTGTCTTTCATAAGAGAAACTGCAGCATCTCTGCTGCAGACACAAGGGAACAATGGCCCTGTGTGTGTTCCCAACACGTGTCACCACCTCCTCCTCCTTTCATCTCATTGGCTTCTCTCTCTCTCTCTCTCTCTCTCTCTCTCTCTACATCAGCTGTGTGCGTGGTGACCTCAGTCAGGCCGTCTGTGGCGGAGGGTGGTGTTACGTAACAGGCCTAACTTATAAATCCTGTATAATGAGCTGTCATGTGGTTTGATCTGTTGCCACAGCAGCCAGAGATGGAGAACAGCTGCCTTCATGGGCCTATGTCAAACTGAGTTGAGTAAAATGTCAAGAAAATTGAAAATAGATATTTGACTGTTTTTACTAGTCACACTAGTGCAGATGTAATACAGTACACAACTGTGATTTCATTTTGTGTCGGTGGATGTATGAGGTTTTCTATAAGTGAGCATATCACATTTAAGTGATGACTGCAGGTTTCTCCCCACTTATCATCCCATTTTTGTGTTTGTGTGCATGAGTTTATGTGTTGGTTACCTTATGCATATAATTGCAAGAGGCCTGTGCATAATTTCTTGCTTAAAATCTTGGGGTGGAGGTGTTGTAACAGAGTAAGCAGGTGTGTGTGTTTGTGTGCGTGTGTATATTTTCTTTGAAAAGGACTCGACCTTGACAAAGACGTTAGTTTGTCAGTATTAAAGCACAATGAGCGTCTCAGTGAGCATATTTCTGTATTTGTTTCCTAAATGACTGGTCAGAGCTGCCATTTCAACTGGATTATTTCTAATATGTTTGGATTATATTCATCACTGGTTTGTCTAAAACATTGAAGCTGTCAGACTGCAGGGATGTTTCTCTCCATGAAAGAAAAAGCCCATTAATGAATCTGGGCTTTGTGGTTGACTGTGCAGAGTATTGATCATCTGTCTGTATAATGAAAATAGTCTGCGGTCGATATTGTTTCTGAACTATATCTTCTCCAAGAATATTGTTGGTGTTTCTAATGACTCTATGAGTCTAATGTAACTCTAACAATAGCATAGTAAGGCAGATAGACCTTAAATCAAGTTGAATGTAGATATTAATAAGAAATAAATCTGTTTGCTGGCAGAAACCAGGGATGTTTTGGTGGTGGTAGGGTTGTAATGGTGTATGATGGTGTAGCGTCATCAAAATTAACATTTGTGGTGTATCATCTGCACTGTACTTCTAACAGTGGGGGTCTTGTTTGTAATCCAGTATGGAGCTACAACATACAACACACAGTCCCCATCAGACCTCTGGTCATTCTTCAGAATCCAATCAATGAAATGAGAGAGCAGAGGAAGACTTGCACTAGAGCTACATCTACGTGTGGTACGTTCACTGTCTGTGGGGGGAGAGACAGGAAGGAGTTGATGGTCGGCAGAGAGAACACCCAGCAGTTGGAGCGTGCGCGCACGCACGCACGCACGCACGACCCTGAGGAGCACACCATGTAGTGTGTGATGTATTATTGATGAGTAATCCTCCTCGTTTCCTCTCTTTTTCTTTCCATCTCATCTTTTTATTATCTCATCTCTCATTCTCAGCCTAACTCTCCATCTCACAACTGATGCTGGCAGGATTTAATTTTTGTTTTTTGTTTCAACATACACCATGAAAACCACAGCTATGCAGATGCTCACACATTTTTGCATTTGGCCTTTGCAGCTGCATAATGATGTTTATGAAAATGGAAGCATGGCATTGCTCTGTCCACAAAGCTGTGTGCGTGCACTTGCATGCGTGCAAATGTACCCATGGAGTCAGGCGATGTCTGCGTTGTGTTGACTTGATGGAAAGGTCGGACAATGTGCTCTGCTCCTGCTCAGAACTGTTCACTCAGATAAACTGTCATTGCAAAATGTCCTTCATCTCTTTACAGTCTGGCTGCTCACCCAACGTCTGCTCTCAGATTTCTGCTCTTGCTCTTTTCTTGAAACGACCTTGTCAGAATTCCCCAACCAATAGAATACCAGGTACAACGCTGACCAATGAAGTTGTCACTGCCTCATTACAGTACATTGCGAGTAGCACTTCACTTCTTACACAACACTCACACGTGCGTGTTGCTTTCACGCTTGACAGTGGGCATGGCTGACACAAGCTTCTGGCTCAATTGTCTTAATGACAACCAATCGCAGTTTACCACTTGGACACAAGTGTCCATGAAATGTTAAAGGGAAGTATGAGGGAAATAAATTCCACAACCAGATGAACACCAGGTTAACCTCTCTCAAGGGCTATTCTGACAACCACCACACCCAATGCGAGAAAAGCAACAGAATCTCCATAAAAGAGTGTTGTTCATTGAATGTGCGCGTATTTTGGTGAACGGTAACTGTTGCTGACCTGAACAGTTTGCAACTGCTTAACGTGAGAGTTAATCTCGCAGGACTGAACAATGCTCACATGCTCACACCTGTTAGGTATAGATGTTTCAACTCAGGATGTGAGCAGTCCGTCTGGGAGAATGGAAGTTTAACAATGAGACCAGAAGTCCAAGAACTTGGTTTAGACCTCTGATTTTACTTTCTCAAATGACAAAGATACATGGCATCGTTACACCAAACTCACAGACAGATGGAAGGGTCCCGAGCTCACAGACAAAATGGCCGAATGCCTCAAACAATAGCTTTAAATATGTTTGGGTGAAACCATCCCTTACGTAGAAAAGGTAACATGAAAACAATTAAATGAAACAAGAATATTAATAAAGTGTCATCATATTGACACATTAAAGAGTACAATAACTCTACAACAAAGGATTAAGGCTAGAGTTAATATTACCTAAGGAGAAAAGAAAATACAAAACAAAACCAATTGCTCCCTTCCCCCATTCCTCCTTCCTACATGGTTTAGTCCACATTGGCACCACCTCGTGGAGATGTGGCATTCAGGTGCGTGCGTTCATGAGAACCAGCCTCAACCAGGAAGTGAACTTCAGAGAAAACAAGGATTACAAATCAAGGCAAACAACAATGAAACAAATATTTGAATGAAAATATCTTAATTTAAACAAATGCATTTGTCAACTAAAGTGGGTCCTAATTTAGCTGAAACACAAACAGGGAAACAAATATTCTTAACAGAAACCAAATATTCAGAATTAATAAACAAAGAGCTGACCTGACTGGTGAGGGAGCGAGTGCAGCTTCCTCACAGTACCCCAAAATGAAAGGTTTAATTTCCGCGGAAGAAATGTGTACAGTTTTAGAGTGAATATTCCCTATGAAATCATGCAGTTGTAGAACCAAATCGCTAGAAAGCCATAGCATAACATCTGAATATTATCAGTGCCACATTTTATTCTGAAAAAGTGAAGCAGAGCAAAGTTAGAGAGGTTTTTAGTCAGGACTGCCAGTAAACCGAGATAAGAAGAACATTGAAAGACATTGGATTAGCGGCTTTACCAGAGGTATGGCCTAAAACAAAACTTATCATGACAACACATCAGAGTTATGACTTGCTTCTATTGGTCGCTTTTTGATGTGAACATTTTTTTTTTTCATTCTGTGGAATCTGGGCTTGTGTTATGAGCATGAAATATGATGTTATGGACATCATACATGTTGATTTAGATGCATGGTGTTTTTGATTTAGTTGAAAATGGATGTTATGGTCGTTTTGTGGAGCTTCTACCCGTTCTAAAGAGGTATAGCATGTTCATATTGACCAAACTTTATTTCGTATACGTTACCTCGTCTGTGTCCACTGGGGGACCCGACGGGTTTCAGGACGTTAAAAACAATGTGAACTTTTATTATATGTTTTGATGACTTAAATCATAAATTGACTCTCTTTTCTTCCTGGGTGGGTGTGGTCACTTACCGTCTGTTTCCTTCTGCAGGCTCCAGGCTCAACTGAGGAGGAACAGAGAGAAAAGAGAGCGTGAGGACCAAAGAAGAAACGTACGGTTGTGGTTTCTGGCCCCATGTCTGCCCCTGCTCCAGCCAATCGGAGGTCTGGGTCTGGCTCACGCCGGTAGGTGGCCAATGAGGAGCACTGATTTTTTCATCTTCTAGCCCAGTGGTCACCAACCTTTATGAGCACAAGATCACTTTTTATTTCCAAACATAAGCCGAGATCTACCGGCCTGATATCTTCCAAAAAACCCACTTAGGAGGGTCTGATTTATTATTTTTTGCAATTTCTGTTAAAGGCTGAATGTACAAGTAAATATACACAAAGAGAGGCAGTTTGCACATTAATATCAATTTATATTTACAGCATCTGTTCAATGCACAATATTTAGCTTCAGTTCAACAATATGTTTTGCAGAGGAGCTGCTACTGCAGCACAATGTTTTTTTTTTCTTTTTTCTTTGACTCGAATATGGCCGTAGATGGGACTATTTCCTTGTATAAAATTAGTCCTGTGTACTCAAATAAATACCAGTACTATACAGTATGAAGCCACGCATCTTCCGCTACTGCAAATATTTCACAATAAAAAACGCTTTTTAAACAATAGAATGGATTCCTTCAACAGAAACGCTGGAGTGCTTTTATTTTGAAAAGCAAACAAAAAGTGTTAAACTCATCTGATAAAAATCAGGTGAAAGATAATTATCTCTATTTATTCTACTGTGAACCACAATGTTTATCTGTCTACACTTCCCAAACCCTACACTTGAAGGAAATGCAGTAGATAAGCCAGCAGCTCTTCCGCCAGTAGCGGACACACAGCGCGTGTGAACAACAGCCAACCGACACACAACCGCAGCCTGAGAGTTCGGGGATCGACGGTAATGACTGTCGAGATCGACCGGTAGATCGCGATCGACAGGTTGGCGACCACTGTTCTAGCCTTTCCCCTCATATTTCCTTGATAAGTATAATCCCAGAGAGCTTTTTATGTTTAGTGGGAATCCTCAATTGGCTTATTTTTATGTTTGTAATTTTGTGATGTATTTACAACGGGTTCATGGAAACAATTCAGTAAAAAATGAGGATAGAAACTGAAATTGTGTGCACTGCATGCATTGGCATACACATGGTCCTCCAGACAAAGCCATGGGTTAAATGATACAGTGGAGATGAAAAATAAGGTAAAAAGATGGATTCAAGTTGTTACCCAATTTCACAGATTTTTAGATTTATGAGAATCTCCTGCTGCGTTGTTCATGTGTGAAAGACAAACTCCGGAGAAAGTCCGGATCCAATTCTTCAGACCTCCTCCCAAATTCATGTCTGAAAACAGCTTCTCTCTCTCACTTTATCTTCTTTTGCAGTAATGTCATGTCTGCAGTTTACCGCTTTTCTGTTTTCTCGCCTGATGCTGCTGCTGGAACTGCTCTGGTATATTTGATAGTGAGGTGGGCTTAATATAAAAAAGATGTACTCAGCTACCTCCTACAGACTGACCAATGAGCAGCAAGTTTACTGCAACCTGAACTCAGTTTATCAAGTATGTATGTTGATGTATTTTCTCCCACAGCTACGGGAACTTCCTTAGCCTGTTCACTGGACATGGGTTAAAGGATGAGAATGCATTATTGAGATTTTATGGTCTGTAGGAAACACTGATGACTTCTCCATCCATTAAGGCATGTAGGTTCGGACGTCAGTTTTCTGTCTTTGCAACACAAATGCTCCAGTAACGTTGTAAAGAGCATGTTTGTATTTGGGCCCGGTCACACATACGTGAACGTATAAGTGGCAAACCTTTGCTTCCCTTCACTTACAACCCGTGAGAGCAAGGAGGCGAATAAAACATTTGCTTCCTATGGCGAGGCAAATCATATCAAGGCTTTATGTGGAGTTCAACCTAAGTGAACTTTGACCTGTGATATTCACTTCACATTCGCCTATGTGTGGACGTGCCCTTATGCTTGATGTTTTCAATGATTAATATGTTATCATTCAGTTTGGCATCATGGCTCATGAGCTCAATAATCTGAACCTAAGAAATTTCTCACATATTGTCAAAACTCCACCTGTAATAAAGTTTGTGTTTTAATCACTATTCTCATTCAGGTGTTTCAGGTTTTATATGTGGATTACAGGCAGATAAATTCCCTCATAAACTATAGAGCCAAGATGTATATTTGTTGTGGTAATAGTGGTTTACTTGCCATGCCAGTGTGTTTAGCCACCGCAGCTCACTCTGTAGCTGTGGTGTCCTCCTCTCTCTCGTCTCTCTTCCTCAGATTCAACCCTCTGAAGGTTCTGCAGCCCAAACGCCGCTTGCAGCAAATACTGGCGTCCTCGTCCTCGCCCTCGCCGGTGCCCAAGCCGGCGACGGGGTCGGGGACGACTGCCCCAGCGGCTACTGCACCAGCGGCTACGGCACCAGCGGCTACGGCACCAGCGGCTACGGCACCAGTGGCCGTTCCTGTGCCCACGCCTCCTTCGTGAGACTCATTACAGTTACAGTCCCAGAGAGCATGCTCCGTGCTGTAGCTCCGGCATGCAATGTAGCCACTAAAACAAAGCCACCAACAGCACACCGACAACGTTCATGCTACATGTGTGTCTTAGACATAGATGTCCCTCTATTTTATTTTTGACTAATGAAGCCCAACCTCCTTTACCTACTGCACCTGTCAAGCTTTCCATCTTAGCACTGCACATCTGCACTTATAATGATAATGGTGATAGATTGTTAACCTCAAATTCTGAGTGCTTTTTGAAACGGTGGGTTCCTGATTTGAGACAGAAATAGATTTTTAAAAAGCTTTCTCATTTCTAGATGACTAAGTTAGTTAAGTTAACATTAGCTCCGGACTTTTTAATGTTTCTGATTCTTTTGAAACAAAAATAATGTAAAAGGGTCTTAAATATGCACTTTATTACATACCCAAAAATAAGACATGGAATGAAAGATAATCTTAAATTGGAGCCCCCAAAGCTCAAATTAAGGTTTCGAATAAATAATGACAGCCATCCCGTAGATAGACACTGTTTAATTAATTCCTTTACACTTTTGCACTTTAGTTTGTACTTTTCGTCTAAAAGAAAAAGAAAGACTTCCACACCCTCTTAATGCAGAGTCGCTCTCTCACTGCAGCTCCATGTAAATCCAAAGCTTGACAGGCCTGCCATGCACCTAGGTACACTCACTAAGCTGTGACTTGGGGGTGAGGTTTAGTAAACAGCTGAACTACTGCCTGATTTTGAGTTTGAAATACACTCCTGGGTTTGAAGTTAGGTCAAAGTTCCAGTCCAGTTGTATGCAACATGAAGACAACAGAACTCTCAGTGTTCATATTCAGCTCAGACTGTTGAAAAACCAAAAAACACAGCATTCTACTGTGCTGTGTAACACTGCCCCCGAGTCCGCAGGACAAAACAAGGGAAAGCCTGGTTTACAGGTGTGCACTTGCGCATGCTACTGACATATGCACAGTAGTGTCACTAGTTAAATTTGTACACTAGAATTGGAGGGTTAGTTTTGTGTATTCTTTCCAAGCATGACGTTGTGTTTAGCGGCTACATGCACGTTAAAAATAGCACTGCTGTTTTGCTGTTGCAGCATACTGTGATCACAAGTGATCACTGGTTCACTGCAGCCGCTCACTCAACAGCAACACATTATTTTACAAACACTAACCAGTTCCACAGCAGATAGCTGGTGAGGCACAGACATTGCCTGAAATGAGAATGTGCTCTTGGAACTATTAAAAATCGTATCTGGGATGCTTCTTGAGCAAAGTCTCTGTCTCCACCGAAAACAAACCACAGCATAAAGAAATATTTCCGCACTCCACCCACTCACACTTATCAACACCTGACTCCTGGGAGGCACCTACAGCTTACAGCCAACCACTACGTCCACCAGACGGATAGGATAGACTGTCACACCTCAAACACTTGTGCTGTTTATTCTGTTCTCTTCCAGGCTCACCGCTTCAGCTGCTTCTCCCTGCCTCTCTGATCTGTTAATGTCTTGGCTTCTTGTCACATATTGATCTTCCAAGAGATACTGAGTAGTCAATATCTGGCCTCTTCCTGCACACAGGACACGTTCACTCAGCTCAACTCTTGCAAGATACTCGAAGAAGTTGGTGTAGCCCAAGAAAATTAAATGTACAGTGTAAAATTTGATGATCTGAAGTCACAAATAGGTCAGAACGCCAAATCATAGACCTTATTCACACAGTGGCCATTTTCCTGTTCTCAAGCTCAAATGCTGTTATGAACAGAATAAGGTTTTGCTGCTGTGGTCCAGGTTTATAAGTCATACAAACACAGAGAATCTGACAAACCATAGGTCCATAACTGATCAGTAAGTGAACGCACAATAGGTGTTTCAAGGTTAAACTACATATTTGAACTACATGTTTTCATATGGAAACCATGTAAACCATGTCCAGTGTGTTGTATATCTTTGAGTACAGTGACCTATTTATGTACCTCACAACACTGTCAATGTTGTTCATCATTATCATTATTATATTCACCTTAACACAGGTAACCAGTCTATATTTCAATTCAACCAACGACCAGTTTCCATTAGCAAATTCAGTTAAACACAATGTAACCATATGTGACAGTGACAGACATATGTGTTCAGATATTATATTACATATGATCACCAGAGTACTGCATACAAATCAAATAAATCAAACAAAAACTAGGTTGTGGCTCCAGCAATTAGCATTAGATAACAAGCTAGATTCCAGTGTTTTTTTCTTCCAGGCTCAAATCCCAGAAGTGCAGTGATATTTCAGGATTAAAAAGTATTTCCCATTGTATCACATAATGTTATTAAACAGTGATGTTAGCCAAGAAGTCATTGAAGGCTAACGTTAGCTGTTTTGTCATGGTAGCTAGAGCTATGTTAATTATCATTGAAACATATAACCTTCAGGATTTCAACTATCCATTGTCTTTTCAGTTCCTGATCCGTCAGGGGGCAGTGAAATGAGAACAGTTTGTCAGATTCTCTGTTTAAATGACTTACAGCAGGACATCATCGAGCTTCCCACCCTGAGCGTGGTGTCAGGAAAATGGCTGCCATTTGAATTGTCTATTGTGTTAGTGCCTCAAACATATGGTTGTGTGCACTGAGTCTAACACTGTTTCCATGTTTTGCTCTTTTGCTGAATTATCGTGTCCTGTTTACAAATCACCCATGGCTTCTCTGATTGGCCCTGCTTGTCCCGCCCTCCCTCTATGGAGGCCAGTGATTGGGCAACAGTCATGTCTTCGAGTAACAGGTCATTAACATTCACTATGTGTCATGTAGTGTCACTGATTATTGAAACATGATGATCATGATGTCCTGACAGAAGTTGCCCATCACAGATCACCCTTCCCTGTACTGGCCACCAATTATATAACTGTACTGTGATGCCCAACAACTTTAACAGGATAGTATCATTGGTTGAAGGTGGAAATGTGTGGTTACTTAACACTTTTTCAACATTGGGAATGTGTGCATTGTTTAGCATCAATTAGGTTAAATGAATAGTTTGGCATTAATGTGTTTGTCTTGCCAAGAATTAGATGAGTAGATCAATATAAGTCTCAATGAACATCAAGTATGAAGCTAGAGCCAGCAGATGTATAGCTTAGCCGAGCACAAATACTGCAAGCAGGGGGAAACTGCGAGCGGTCCACCTGCCTGTCGGAAGCATTATGTCAACAGAGACAGACGCGGAAGCATTATGTCAACTGTGATCTCTCATTTAGTATTTCTTACATCAACCTTTCTAAAACAGTAAATTGCTTTCCATATATGAGACAAATTGGAATCATTATAGCTCTTCACTGACGGTTTTTAAAGATTTTCAACAATGGCTACATCCATACTTTATGTTTTACAATCTCTGTCCACAAAAGCATTTTGGCTCTGTATCAGTTTTAATCTACGTCCAAACTGACACGCCTGCACATGCATGCCCAGCGTACGTGAGGCGTATGCTGGGCATGAGTAAACAGGAAGCATTTGTTTGTTAGTTGCAAAATTGCCATGGATTGCTCGAATAACAGCTTTTCTTTTACACATAACAGTTGTATCATTGTAAAATGCAGAATTTAAATTTACAACATCTGCCAGCAAAGACAACAGGGTTGTTTGTAATTGAATTATCCATTTTGCGTTCTACACTGGTAGCGGAAGCAAATGCTGTAATAGGACCCTGACAAATCAGTGAAGTTTACGTTGTTAAAGACCCAATCAGCAATTGGTTGTGAGACTCTACTTTGTTTGCAAACATCACCATTTCTACCAATCCAGACTAGAATGCTGCCCAAAAGTTTTAAATCTAAAAATGGGTCAGCAGCGTCTACGAACTTCTTCGTTTTAGCAGCTCTAAAACTCTAGAGTAGTGCAGAGGGCAGGCATATCCTTAGCAGGGGATTTTCAAATTAAAATGTAGTTATATGGATCTAGCCTTTGTTTGAATTAATTTGGCAAATGACCAAAAGACTCACGGCGGGTTTACACCGGAAGCGCCGCGCAGCGCAGCGCCATTCTCAAGCGCGCAGCCGCCTGGCTGTTCACATCAGACGCGCATTTCTCCGTGCTTCTACAGGTTAATGTGGGTATCTGGCATGTCTACCAACCCAAAAACTCTGGGAAAAAAACACTCGCGCGTTTTGTTATAGTTCCTCTAAGTCAGAAACGTCATGCTTGAGCGACTCGATTGAGCTTCCTGGGTTTTGTGTCGTAACAAGGCACTGGAAGTCTCCCTACATGGTCTTGGCCCCCGTCCCCCCCCACTCCTTACGCCGGGTTTACACCGGACGCAGCGAGGCAGCGCAGCGCTGTTCCCAAGCGCGCAGCCGCCTGGCTGTTCACACGGGACGAGCATTTCTCCGCTGGTCAGCCCGCGATTCACTCACATGTGGCATATGTCTGGATCGTTGGGACTGGGAGGCTGCAGCAGTTGCTCGGGCGCGACCGCTCGCTCTCCCATGCGTGAGCTGGAATTTGTGTCAGCGCCACACAGCCAGCAGTGTGGAAGACTTCCGCAGTGTTCAGCCCTACTGTAACACTGGCACAAAGACACAGAGCCCCCCCACTCGTTACGCCGGGGTACACCGGACGCGGAAGCGCCGCTGCGAGGCAGCGCAGCGCCGTTCTCAAGCGCGCAGCCGCCTGGCTGGTCACACGGGACGTGCATTTCTCCACGCTGGTCACCCCATAGACTGTATATATAAGGTCAGCCTGCGATTCTGCTTTCTCCGCTTGTTGTTGTACCCGTTGCATGTCGGGGTTCGGGGGTAAATGATGGTCTTCATAGCCCCCCCACCTCTCTTTCTCTCTCTGTCTGTCTGCTTGTGTGCTTGTAGTGGATGGGCAGAGGGAGACATTTAATTATGTGATTGGGAAAATTAAAACTCCAGGACAACAGAAGGGGAATACAAAGTATGGGATGCATATTTGATAATTTATATCATATAAAATATGTAATTTATATCGTTTAAAATCATGGGGGGAGAGGGGGGAGGGGGGAGCTGGCTCATTAGCATTTAAAGGAACAGGCACTCAAAACAGGTCACTCTGTGGAGGGCTGTTTTAAATGATCCTTGTGGTATTTTGACCAAAGTATGTTACAGACATTTCATTAAGACCCCAAGGAACCATATCAACTTGTGGTAAAATGGGCATGCTATGTCCCCTTTAAAATAATTTTTCAGTGTGTTTCCTGGCGCGATACGCTCGCGGCGAGCGGAAAAAATAGACGTGACGTGGAAACCATCGGTGCAGGGCGCGAGTCGCAGCCGATGTGAACAGCACAATTGTGTAACGGGGGTGGAAAGGAGGCACCTGGCTTTTCTTGGCGCGGCGCTTCCGCGTCCGGTGTAAACCCGGCGTCAAGCTCCATATTCATCCATTTTCACAATATTCCCCAGCAGCTTCAGGTCTACAGTGTTCATTCATCCTGGAGTTTACTCTATAGTTCCCTGGCAACCTCATTGTGGAGTACGACCGCTGCTTCCAGTCTTTAAGCAAGTCTCCTGAATCTAGCTTTTCTAATAGACCTTCTCATCTAACTCTCAGCACAGAAGTGAATACAAGCATATGGGCGCTTTGTAAAAATGTTGTCATAAGATATAAATTACAAACTGCAACCACAGAGCAGGTGAGGCTGTCCATATTATGGGCTGGGGAGGAGCTGAGAACAACCACATTAAAGATCTGTTCAGCAGTGTTAACTCTCTAGAGGAAGACGGTTGACATCCTTTCAGGTGGTTTGTGGAGAGAAAGACTGGTCACTTCACAGCTGGCTGATAGTCTATAAAGATATTAACAAGCAAATATAACTGAAGAGAGATAATGTATGGTCATGTTCGGACAATTATTTGGTGTGCATTAGTATATGCTTATGTTCTGTGTCTGAAAACATTTGAGTGGAAGCTTGTTGGAAGTCAGATGCTCTGCACGATGCGGCTTTTAGAATAAAAGCTGATGCCCAGCTCCTCTAATCACTGACTTCTTGTGGATGATATTTCAGGATGCAGTGTTAGTTTGTGTTCTGTGCCAGTAATTGCAAATGACCTTGTGTAGATGTTTTCGATGGGCAGCCAGAGAGCAGCCTCAGCTATGAAAGCACTGTGTCTTTCCTCTTGTAAAGCTTTCAGAGAGCCAGCTCTCCAGGGCCACTTCATTGTTTGAGTGCTTGTTGATATTTGGCGTCTACGCTGCCGGCAGCTCAGACTCTGAATGAATCAGGTTAATCTTACAACATCCTACACGCAGGACAGCTTTGTCTCACCTTTGTAAGGCAGTGTGCACCTTCTGTAGCATGCACATTGCTTCATTCAGGTGTGGTCCTCCTCTGTGATTTAACACGCTGTTGTTTCTGCCTGGTCAGGTTTGACTACTGCAGGTTCATAGAGCTAGACTACGTTCCCATGGAGACAGGCTATATGGTCTCAATGCGTCCGACTAAAGGCTATCCATCGACCAAGTCTCCAAGTAAAGGATACACCTCCACCAAGTCTCCGGACCGCCACAACCGTTCCACAAACTCTCCCTCCACCCCTCGTTCTCGGTCTGTCCTGAGTCCCTCCTGTTTCCTTCAGATCAGTGTTGATCCTCTGAAGCATGTGAATAATCAGACTGTTTGACTGTTGGGAATGTTTCATGATGAGGAAAACTGAATTGTTTCCTCAGCATCATGTCTACTCTGACCTGTATCTCTTGCTTCGTCCTTTCCGTTTTTCATACTCTCTAGTGATTTGTTTCTTTTGATGCATGCTTCTTTTAGTTATGTCATTGAGCAGGTAATTTGTTTTTGATATTTGGTTTGGTTTCCATCTTTGCACAGCACATTGTCTTTTCGAAACAAACTGCAACATCACCGTCAGTGCACAAGGGAGTGTGTGTGTCTCAGGCAGAACCGTCTATGGGTAGTGTTTGTAACGTGTCTGTGTGTATTTGTGCATATCTGTGTTGTACTTGCATGTTAGTGAACTTGGACAAAAGTGTGCTTCATTCGTGTCTATTTAGACGTTTTGTATTCGAATAGTGTCATGGTGGTTTTGCAAATCACAGAGTTCACTGTCACCTCAGTGTCTACATTCAGAAGCGTATACCACTCTCAAGCTGGCCAAGTATCAAAATAGATAATTTACTGTTTTTGTTTTTCTTACAGCATCTTCACCTTTTAAATAAACACAACTCTTCCACGGTTTTACCAGCTAACTTTAGCTAGTTACCCTAAATTCCCAGGGATATACCATGATAATAAAAACAGGTCTATCTCAGATCATTTCAGGGAGTTGACTAGTATGAAAGATATCTTGTTTTGGAAAATTTGGCACTAGTACTAGTTACTAAATAAGTAGATTGTTGAAACCCCTAGTGAACACCTGATGCCCCAGATACAGAATAAAACAGACTGAATGTTTACACTGAATAAGGTAGTTTGACTCAATCCTGAACTAATATGGGAGAGTGGAAGAAGGGTGTGATCCGTGAGATTAACACGTCTCCTTTTACTTTGAACCAGGCGGACTCCGGCCACACCCAGTAATAGAGATCCCTATGGCAACGCCTCCTTCAGCAGCAGCAGCACCTCAGGCTCTTGTAAAGGCAGCGACTGCAGCCCCACCAAAGGGTGAGGCATCACACACTGCATGGCCTGCTCAGTAAAACAGATGATTGTATGCATTTCAATCCAAAAGTGAACATATTTCCATTCCCTTGCTGTTTAATTAGCCTGATGATCAGACTGAACTGCTCTGTCATTGTCACTTAATTATCGAAATCACTCAACAAGATGTGGGCAGCAATTCACAAGGCTGGAATCAGGCTCTAATTCTACACCTTTTCTCTCTCTCTGCTTTTTAGTGATTATATCACACAAGCAAAATGATTTAATAGTAAATCAAACACCTTTGTGTTTGGTCAAAAATAGTGATGACCTAAAAAAAAATTATTTTCACTATCTTCAGCTCTTCTTTATTCTATGCAGACTTGTGTCTTTTCACTCTTTGTTTTGGTTCGTTATCTCATCAGTAGTTTTCACTGACAGGAAGCAACAAAGTTATGAAAAAAAATCTCTGTAAATTACTGGACCAGCACAATAGCCAGCTAGTGAGCAGCATTTGGCTCCTAAAGAGCCTGTGGCATTTCCATTAGAAGCTGGTGAAGATCAAAACCAAATTGCTCTCTCTCTACTCAGTCCTTTAAACATGCCTGATGCTTTTAATCAAGATTCATGAGTTATTCCCTAGGAAATCTGTAAAAATGTCAAAAAACTAACAAACACCCTATCTGACAATGAAAGGAAGTAATAGAACATTTCTGGATCTGGCCTCTGATCCAGATCCACACAAAGTTTAATGCGTTGTTCCCTGACCCATACTGCATCAATCCACCAAGTTTCATGGTCATTTGTACAGTAGTTTTCTAATGATATTGCTTACAAACAACCCAACACACCAACAAACAAACGGACAGGGGTGAAAACATAACCTCCTTGACATGTAACAAAGGAGTGATATTGGCTTTGTATCTGTCAGTGAGGCACAAATACACATTGCTCCATGTTTGTTTGATGTAAACCACTTTTAGATCATTTGTTGGCTTGGTCAAGTGTATGTCCTGCAAGATGATACGTCAGTGTTGTGTTTGCAGCTTGTTTTTCTGCACTCAAGTGGCCCAAAACATCAACCACTCTAGGTTTAAAAGTAGGCAGGATTCAGATATTTGCACCAAAACCCACAGTTTACAATATAATAGACTTTTTCAGTACAAATAAATATATAGATATTTTTTTAATCTAACCCACAAGTGGTTTCAAGACATAATGCCAAAGAATAAAAACTTGCAACACTTAAGTTTGAAGAGCAGCTCTACCCAGAAACACCATCAGTCTCTTGATTTACCTGCCCTGTGTGTCCTAGACGTCACCAGAAGTACACTTCATGTACAGACAACCATGGTATTCGGCCACCTCCACCAGAGCAGTACCTCACACCCCTACAGCAGAAGGAGGTGTGTATCCGACACCTGCGGTCCAGGCTAAAGGAAACCATGACCACACTGCAAGACAGGTGAGATACTGAGAGGGGAGTAGAAATAATCAAATTTGATCAGAAACTCTGTTTATTTTGTCGGGTTTTCCCTTGCTAAAATCTTTATCCTTCCTACTCATTTATATTCACGCTTTCTTTTCTCATGTCCTTTTTCATCCCCATAGGGACACAGAGATAGATTCGCTGAGAGGCAAGCTTTACAGGATGCAGGAAGACTGGGTTGAGGAGGAGTGTCACCGTGTAGAGGCTCAGCTGGCCCTGAAGGAGGCGCGTCAGGAGATCCAGCAGCTCAAACAGGCTGTGGACACTGTCCGGTTGAGGCTCAGTGATGCAGGAGGACCCAGTGGGGACATAGGGGTCCAGAAGTACTTCCAGGACATTAACACTCAGAACCACAAGCTCGAGAACCTTTTGCTCAATATGGAGTTAGCCCAGGCTGGATTAGCCAAAGAGGGGGAGGTCTTACCAGGCTATCGAACCCGTGTTGGGGGTTCGGCGCCAGCATCAGTGTCTGGGGAGAGTCCAGGGGGAATACCCAAACCCGCAATAGGAGGCAGGGGGTCTTGCTCCTGCGATGGTTCCCCAGCACGTTCTCTGACCCGGAGCTCCACCTACACTAAGTTCACTGATCAGGCAGACCAGAACGGCAATGGACAGGACTTCCCTTGTCTGTCAGGTGACGGCACCCAGGACAGTGGCTTTGTGTGCTGTGGGGAGAGCAGCATTCCCAGCCGGGCCGATTTGCTGCTGGAGGCTGCCTTTCTCTCTGAGGAAACAGCAGCACTACTCAACTCCTACGCACAAACCTTCTCCCAGTCTCTGCCCAACTATCTGCCCAACTCTCTGCCCCACTCTCTGCCCAGCTCTCTGCCCAGCTCTCTGCCTCACACCTACTCCCATACCTTACCTCATTCTTTCCCTCGCAATTTATCCCACTCTGTTCCCCACACTATGCCACACTCCTCCACCTACGAGAAGCTGTGCACAAGTGAACGGATTATGCCCTTTCGTTGTGGCCTGGATGGAGTGGGCTGTATGAGCCACCCCTGCCTGTCCCACCACCACCTGTACCTGCATCCCCTTCGAGAAATGGGCATTCAGACTGAAAGTTGCCCCATCCCTGCTACAGCAGGTTACCCCTCTGATCTAGATACCATTGCAGAGCAACGCACTTTTCGCTCTCAGGCCTGCAGCCCTACCTCCACCTGGATGTCTGATGAGGGGGAGGAGGACCTGGACTCCATCACCACCACAACGTCAGTGACCACAGCGACTATAATGAGTACGGCAACAGAGCCAATCCCGGCCTCCAAAACACCATTGGTCCCTCCTTTACCACGGTCTGCTACTGTGGCATTCACACTGGAGAGACCTTTATGTGGGGGGAAGGAGGGAGTGGAGGAAGAGGAAAAGCAGGAGATGGAAAAGAGAGAGAATGCAACAGATGCAAATGCTGATGCAACAGAGATGCATAATGACACAACAGTGATCAAGCTGGAGGATGATGTGAAGCAGAGGCAGGGCGCAGTAGGAGGAACTGAGGTGGAAAGGCAAGGTGCAGTGGAGGAGGCTGAATCAGAAAAACTGTGTGACTTATCAGAAACATCATCAGGGATGCATGATGAGCTTAAATTTGCAGGATGTTGTGGAGAGAGCAGGCAGAATGGAACAACAAAGAAAAACCTCACTGCGGAAGAAGTTGGTCTATCAGCAGGATCAACTCAAGTCAAGACAGGACAGTTGAGTCCAAGTCAGTCAGAATTATCACCAGGCGTAGAGCTGCCACATACCTCCCAGCCGAGGAGATCTGCTTCCCATGAGGAGATAGCTGGCATCACTGTCGTGGAGGTTAACGATGAGGACGAAGACGAAGATAAAACTAAAGAACAAGTCACAGCAGAGGGCGCCGCAGCAGAGGAGGAACATTCGTCTGACTCCGAGACAATTCAGAAAAGCTACTGGAGTCGTCACTTCCTAGTTGATCTGTTAGCAGTGGCCATCCCAGTGGTGCCAACAGTGGCATGGCTGTGCCGCGGTCCAGTCCGTGACGGACAGCCCATGTATCATATAGGGTCACTGCTGCGAGGCTGTTGCACTGTGGCACTGCACTCGCTGCGCAGGGGAGGTGGATTGAGGCATTACCCCGCAGGCGGGGGAGATTTGGGTGGATCCCAGATATGAGAGGAGAATAACTTCAGCACTTCTATGGTCATTAAATGTAGCCTCTCTTGTATGGGTCTGGGTCCTTAGCTTGATGCAAAATACGTTTGAGGAGAAGAAGAGAAAGTCCTACATTTATTAACAAGGGTTAAAGCTGAGGGACGCACCAGGAACAGGAAACATGCATTCATGACTTAGACCTCTGACCTGTAATCTGTTGTGTGTGGTCCTGCTCCTTATTGTCTCCGCCCACTTGTTCCTGCTGTTGCTAACAATATGTCTGCTAACACTACTGACTTGTGCAAAACTGAATGAGCTGACTTAAATGAATGATTAGTGCTTGGATGTTTGCTCTGATTGTTTTGTTTTTATGTGCAGGGAAAATGTTAAAGATCCACTGATCTGCCAACCTATTAATCTGACTCACATTTGGCATGTTAAAATGATCATGTGTAGATGAGTGAGAACATGAAATGAGGTATGTGTGTGTACATGATGTATGTATGTGCACACGTGTAAACCAAATAGTCTTCTTGTCTGCAGTAGACGAGCTGTGAGGAAGAGGTGATGGAAAATCCACCCTAATTCAGAATCCACATATTTCCAAAATGTTTTGGGTTCTCTTTTGAGTCTTAACGTCATCAACTGACCAAGAACAATAATGCAGACACAGAGCTCAAGTTGATTCTAAAAAGGTAGAAACACATTGAACACAGTAAGGCTGCCAAGTACCACAAATGCAGTTTACTGCTGATTCCACCATTGTTCCCATTCCAACTCTGAGTATTGGGCTGTTTTTTTCATTATGGTGGTTTTGATAGGCCATTGTACTGGTGGTCAGTCATTTGGTTTCATTTAAACGAGTTTCTCACTCAGGGCTAAAGCCTGAGTAGTGATGAACTACCCTTGATAAACTGTAGGGAGTTCATAGGAAGCTGTAGCCAGCAGGCATTAGCTTAGCTTAGCATGCAGACTGAAAGTATGAAGGCATGGCTAACCTCAGCAGAGGAACCTGAACCTCACAAGTTCATTTTATAGGACGTTAAGTGCTGAAACTCTTTCTTGTTAGTAAAATTTAGAGTTGCTAGGATTTTGGACACATTTCCAAACTATAGTTCTGTACTTAATGTTGTGACTGAGTACATAGCCAAGACCGAGTTGGAGCTTTGACAAAAAACTGAAACTGATTGTCAGTGCAGATCAGGATAAATAATGAATTGAATAAGCCATAGAAATCAGTTGTTTGATCTTATTGGCCAAATGATGATTTGATAGAAAGACAGAAAGCAGACAATCACTTCCTTTTGCTTTTATATTCCACATTCCCAAGGGACACATTAATATTCTTTCTTTCAATAGGATTTTGCAATATAATCGAAACTTACTGAATAGGAGCTGGTGGCTCCACCCTGCTCACTGTGTTCTGTGTGGCTCTGCACTGACGGTATATTATCACATCTCTAGAAAACAAAAGCTCACGATGCATTTTCCTGCGATGTTCTCCATGCACAGCATCCCTCTGAGTTTTGACTGTCCAACCACAGCCAACATATATCAAACTCCCCAATGCATAGTGAGCCATTAAAGAGTAGTTTGACATTTTGGGAAAATGTGCGTATTTTGGCTTTCTTGCGCGAAGTGATTGATATCACATCCCCAAGCTAGCAGCTGGTGACGAGCTTGGCTTAGTTTATCTTAGCTTAGTTTATCTTAGCTTAGTTTATCTTAGCTTAGTTTATCATAACGGCAGGTAGCAGAGAGAATCAGCTAACCTGGCTCGGCTGTACAGCTCACTAAAGCTGATTTCAGACATTTTCAGACACACATTAGTCTTTCACTTATGAACAAAGAAGTAGGAGATTCTCTGGTCAGACGTGTTCATAACAACACAAAATCTCCCTGGAGTGTTAGGCTGAGGGGTGGTGGAGCAGGCAGAGGCAGGACGTAACATATTCATTCCACAGCAGAGATCACAGGTTTTCGTTTACAGCACATCAACACCGACGTGGCCCTCATAACCAAAAGCTCTCAAATCTTGTTGACTTTTCAAGTTGACATCTTTGTTGGCATCTTCTACGTATTGCACCTCTTTTTCATCCTGAGATTTTTGTGTCTTCTCGTTTGCTGTGAATCCTCTGGATAATCTCCTGCTTATCGCATGGGCTCACTTTGAAGAGTTTTTCCTAGGCGGCTGGTAGGAGAAACTCCTGTGAATGTCAGCAGCAACTGACTCAGACATTTCTCACATACTGGGGAATGTCAGAAGATTATCTGGGATGTCTGAAATCAGCTAAATTAATACAATTTATTCTATTAATCCATACAAAACCATGTAAATGTAAAAAATTATAAATTATGGTTTTACACTGTGTAGTGTGCTGGAACAATTTAGCAACACCGCTCTTTGTTTTGTTTTTTTGTGTTCATTTTAAAAGCCTTTCTAAATTACAGGATGAATATTTAGGTTTATACTGTTCTACAATAATCTGGCTCTAGAAACAGTCAACTCAATGTCGAAGGTATTAGAACAGATGAGAGAGCTCTCAGGGTTTCCAATTGTCAATAGGGAAATATTTGTTGTTTCCAACAAAAGCAGATAAAATACAATAAAATATTTCTCCATACACATACATCTTTCATTGGATCAACTAACAAAGATAACCAAAACACTAACTCAAATGTTGTCAATCTATTACTTAAAGGTTCAGTGTGTAAATCTAGTGACATCTAGTGGTGAAGTTGCAAGTTGCAGCTGAATACCCCTCACCTCACCCTTCCCTTCCAAACATGAGAACCTGAGGTCGTCTTCAGTTGTCATAAAAACTCAAAAGGTGTTTAGTTTGTCCAGTTTGGGCTACTGTAAAAAACATAGTGGCCTCCGTAGAGAGGACCAGCTCCTGAAGTAAATATAAAGTATTTAAATACTAGAGTAAAGAAAAATACTAGGGTAAAGAAAACAACAATTTGTACAATTTAGATGAAAAATCACTAGTGAAAACATCACTAGGATTATTTTATATTCAATTTCTGCCAATAGATCCCTTTCACCTAAATCTTACACACGGGACCTCTAAGTATACAAAATCAACCATTAACAAAACATCAACACAATTTCCCAGGATAAAAACCAAATGTGTTCACTGTTAAATCACCAAATTAGGCAAACTCACTTTTTCATGTACACAGTCTGAACTTTGAACGATGAGGCCTCCACCATGAGACCAGCCAGGTGTGTTTGTTCTGAAGGGATGTTTCAGGTGAGTGGACTTCCTGTATAGATTCTGGGGGTGGAGCCACAGGGAGCAGTAGGAGGGGATTTTCCACAGGCTTTGGTCTGTGGGATAGAATACTGAGAACAACAGGGACATTATGCTTTAGAGTGGAATTTTGCCAGTCCTCAGTCATATGATTGATCCTCATACCCTGAATCTTGCATCTGAAGCAAACAGAAAATATTATCAACCGATCCGGTCGAACAGGAGAAGTCATGTAACAATCAGACGTCTGTTTGTAGATACTCACTGGCCCAGTGTGACACTTTGATGTAGATCTGAATGAAGTGAGTCGTGCTCAGTCCGTGCGCTGTATATTTCTGCTGACTTTAATGCTTCTGTGGTGTAGTTTAACCGTCACTCTGGTCGTGTGTATTTCAAGTCCACTGTGCAAGAGTCAGTGGAGCTCCATTCAAAGCATTTCTAGACACACTACCACATGTTACATGACACTTACTATGTGATATAATAATAAGGTATCTGGCTTTGGGCTTACATTTGGGATCAGGCTGTGTTCTTTTGTGTGAATGTGTGTTTAATGAGAGGACTTCGATGAAAGGGACATGTCGATTTGCTGCTGTTCTGCAGAAGTTGAATTTTAAATGTAACAAGGGCAAGTGAGTGACTCTGAAAAAAGAAAACTCGTCCAACTGTCAGAGACCCTTGAGCCAACTGTAGATCGCTCAAAAAACAACTGGATACAAACCTCCAACACCAACTGAACTGAATAAACACCGCGAATCATGTTTTTTTTGCTTTGGTTATTTTTAACTATTTGGTTGGCATATTTGCACTATTGTTCACTTAAAGAATTTTAAGCAATTACTTGAAGTTAAGATTGTTTGGAAGTGTTGTGTGTCCACTGAGTTCAGATCAAATGTTCTGTTGGTCTGTTGTGTCAATCAAGTTTGACACAGTGCTGTTGAAAAACAATTCACAGGTAATTTCATGTCAGAAAATGCAGATATTTCAGGTAGAAAATAGTTTAAAACACGTGTCATTATAAGTGTGAATACTGCAAACCAGCTTCCTTTCATCTGTGAGAGGAGCCTTTGATCTGAGCTCTACATGTACAGTATCTACAGGCCACAGAAACTCCAAAAACATTTAAGTCTAAATGCTGTTTTTAAAATCACACACAGGCAGAGAATGAGCAGTGTTTATGCTAACTGGTCAAAAAGGTGTGATTGTCAGACATCAGTGACAATCACGACGAGCCATGAAAAGGTTGAGTGGATGCCTAGAGGCACAGGACTGCCTCCTTTCCCCCCGTCCCCCGTCACACTTCACCACCACCTCTCCTCTTTGTCACCGCTGTCAGTGACACGAGTCTTGGCTGAAGTGGATTAGCAAACGATAGAGAAATTTCATGTTTTACAAAAAGCCATACAAGCCTGTGAGGGAGCAGGTGTGAGAATGTTATTGTTAATCTCAATATTAATGTTGTGTGTAAAGAAATGATGACTCATGAGAGTGATGGCGAGTGTATGCCTGCACTGTACTGTGGTTTGAGTCTGGTGCTGCCACCGAACACAGGCTGTGGGAACAGAAACAGGGTGTCCGAGCAGAAGAGAGGGCGGATGTGGTGAACTCGTGATGCTGTGTTACGAGGTTCAGGAGTTCAGGTTTGTTGTGGGTAGCAGCGATCATCTCAGCCCTGTTAATTTACCTCTATGCACAGCTGCATTATGTGGTCATGTGTCTGATAAGTTTATTCTCTCAAAGCTCTTATTGTAAAGTCATGTAGACGAGTGATGATCAGTAAGTGGATTTTCTAGTGTTTCACAAAGACCCTGAAGTCCTAAAAGATTTTTTTCATTTTGTGCGGGTCATTATCTTGTTCGCACGAGTTTAGCTCAGTGTCTCCTGTACACATGGATCTAGCATTTCTAAACGATCTTGTTCATAGGAGTAATTATAGTTGCACAAGATGCAACTAGTGTGCATGAGACCACAAGACTATAAATGATATATATATATTAGGGATGCACCGATATGGAAATTCTTGGCCGATACCGATATTTAAAACAACAATCTAGCCGATAGCCGATACCGATACCGATATTTGTTTATTACTTGCATGTGGCCTTCTTGGTGTGTAACGCCGGGTTTACACCGGGCGCTGAAGCGCCGCCCCGCGCCGCGCAGCGTTATTCTCAAGCGCGCAGCCGCCTGGCTGTTCACACCGGACCCGCATTTCTCCGCGTCGGTCAGCCCGTGATTCTCCGCTTGTTGTTGTATGTAACCCGTTCAATGTCGGGTGTCGGGGGTAAATGACGTATTCTCCAAGCAAGCCTTTAGCCCCCCCCCCCTCTCTCTCTTTAATCTATATGACTGCTTGTGTGGCTGTATTGGATGGGCAGAGGGGGACATTTAATTATGTGATTGGGAAAATTGGGAAAATTAAAACTCCAGGACAACAGAAGGGGAATACAAAGTATGGGATGCATATTTGATCATTTATATCATATCAAATATGTCATTTATATAGTTTAAAATCATTTTTCAGTCTGTTTCCTGGCGCGATACGCTCGCTCGCACGCCGAAACCATCGGTGAAGGGCGCTGGCGCGGCGCGGCGCATCGCAGCCCATGTGAACCGCACAAAGGTTTAACAGGGGGGGGGGGGGCGGATGGGAGGCGCCTGGCTTTCCTTGGCGCTGCTGCGCGGCGCGGCGCGGCGCTTCAGCGCCCGGTGTAAACCCGGCGTCAGTGTACCATAATCTGGATGCCAGATTGGCAGGCTGCAGAAAACATACCAATGAATATCGGCCAATGTTATCGGTGAAAGTCAAGTTTATTACCGATACGCCGATAGCAGTAAACGAGGCGAATATCGGCCGCTACCGATATACGGCCGATACATCGGTGCACCACTAATATATATATATATATATATGAATTAACACAGACCTGGAGCTTTTTTGCACATATTATCATTTTTGCAAATGTTATTTTATCTTGTTTGCATATGATCTTATCTTGTACTAACTTATTAGCAAAAGATATCATCTAACAGTATGTACTTATCTTCTGCATATGAATAAAATAATAATAATAATAAACTTTATTTGCATGGCCCAATTCATACAGAAGTGCTTTAAATAAAAGTAATTATAAAGAAGAAATAAGAAACTAAAATTCAATATAAATTGGACAAGGTAAAACATTTAAATTCAGCAGTTTGATGGATTAATGAATGATAGTGAATCTTCTCCAATCTCTATGTATCTTATACACACATTTATCTTGTTCAGACATGATGGTGACACGTTTGGATACAAGTTGTCACAAGTCATCTCTTATTCAATTGTCCACAAGTTACACACAAGTGAGGTTGTATCTTTTCATATAAGATAAACATGACTTTGTTCACATGAGTTAATAACTTGTGTGTATCTTCCACACACTATGGATCATATACATACAAGTTACGCACAGGTTATTATTAAATCTCTTCAATTATGCTACTTTTATGCGTATCTTGAATTTCTTACCAATTTATTGTTGTGTCCATTTAAGATGACAAATTATTATCCTGCAAACACTAAATCAAATTTTTTTTATTAATGGGACTTTGGGGACTTTGTATTCATTAGCTTGTTGTCTTTTGATTTAATATGTTTTCAATGTTTAGAGAGGCCTGTATTAAACCTGCATGACTTCACTTTCTCGAGCTAAACAGGTTTGGTGACAGTCACATCTTAAATCTCCTACGTCTAGCTGATTAACATTCAAACACCATGGGCTGCAGCGGTCTTCTTTGGGATTCTGACAGTCCAGTAATGTTAACTGTTGGAGTCCCAGCAGAGGCTTCAGACTCGTCGGGATGTGACTGATAAGTTTCCTCCAATCAATCCTGACCGTACAGCACTTTATCAAAAGATCCTTGTAACGCAGGGTAGGCCGTTCGGCTGTCCCTCACTGTACCTCTACAGTGACCCCCCTGTCCCATAATACACCTGAACTTCCTGCTGTGGTGTGAGGTTGTGTCAGTGTACGATGTGAGTGACTGGTTGATTATATACTACGTATATCCTTAGACATACATGATGCTGAATATTTCCTGGGGACAACAGGAGGAGGTGGGAGGGGAGTTTGCCTTTTTTTTTTTGTCAATATTTGAACATGTGATGTCATTTTATGCTTTATTCCTTGTCTGATTGTCTGAATATATGTTCCATAGACTATGTAATGGAAATTAATGTATACAGAGTTTATATCCAGTCTTTTAACATTCTTCCATTGAGGGCATTCAATGCCTTGTTTAGTCAATCAGCTGACATCATTAGTATCTACAGATAATGTGTTGTAAATGAACTATTTTAATGGCAATAGTAGTGTGTACAGTAAAATACATCAGTAGACTACTTCTCCATTCACACTCCCACCACACTGTGTAAAGAAAGAGCAGACCCCCTATATTAAACAGCATGGAGGAAATCTTTCTGTCGTCTCTGTCTCTGGATGTTTATTTTGCTTGATGTTGTGTTACGTGTAAATATACATGAGGTGAAGGGGGGAAACAAACACAACCCAGTTAATGTGAACAGAAAGATTTTTTATTTGTTTTACAATATTATCTTGGTTACATTCGTATATAAATTTTTTTTTTTTTACAGAATGACAGTAATGCTTATCAGATTACATACCTAGAAAATTAAAGGAAATACATGCATCCAAACATGAACAGCATTAAAAGGAGCGACTCTATATATAACAAGTAGAAATCACTGCGAGCTCTGCTCAGTCTCACTGTGCTCATCAGCAGAGGAAGGAATTTAAACTGAGCAGATGATTTTTCAGCATAATATCTTTTCTACAGTTAACAAGTTTGTTTTCATGAATTCTCTCATTAACATGAGGCACCATGAACACGACCATTGAACTTGAAATGGATACAGGAAAATCAACCTCTTAAAAGGTAGTGGAAAGTGCACTTAGTGGGTCTGCCCAGCGCGGACCCTGTCCAAACAAATACCAAAGACTCCCTCGAAAATAACACAAGACGAACACCCACACACTGCACCAGGATCTGGTCTGACTGTGCTGCTCGTGTGTTTATGGACAGGGCCGAGTCCAAGCTGCATATGACAACAAACATGTACTGCTGCCCATCTCCCTACACTTCCCCCTGGAATGTGCACACACTGTTCCCAGTAGCGACCCGCCGAACACATTAGAGTCTCATCGTAACGTTTGCCCACAGAGACAGGAAGTGTGATGCAATGATTCATCGCCATCTCATGGAGGAGCTGGAAATTCCCACATTGTATCTCTCACTTACTGTACATGTTAGAATCTAGGGTCTATAAAGGTTAGGTGTCAAGTAGAAGGAACAAAATAATCATAACGTGATCTTGGTGCCGAAAATCAACACTAATATTCACCATTATATGGTTTAAACTAAAATCGACAAATTTGTTAAAATCTATTAGTTTTACTGGCCAAGTAAAAACATACACTGGGGTCTGTTTCGAAGTCAACCAACGTTTTCACATGAGGCCCCGGGTGTTAGTGCAGCTCTGATTAGATGTAACCTATACACATTTAGGGGCCAATTGCTAGGACAGAAAGTACAGCCGTGATCTTTGTGGTTCTTTAGCTTTTTAATGACTGACCACTGGCTTCTACAGCATTTTGACAAGGTGAAAAACATAATTTGCCAGTGATTCATCTCGACGCTGAGGAGGAAGCTCTGGACTCATGATCGTGTGCATGGCTTCAAAAAATGTTTTGTACTGTCCTCGATCTCAAATACAAAATAAGGGAAAAATAAACATGTAATACTCAGACTACAAGGTTAATACATATAAAAAGTAAAAATGTCAACAGCGGTGAGGGGAATGTTGAAAAGGTAAAAGAATAGAGTGAACAACTGAAGAGTAAAAAAAAAGGCATTTTTATGATGTTAAGGATGAGAAACGGTGAAGTGATTCTGATGCAGGAGGGGATTTGGTATGAAGATGGAAAGAGACAGGTAGATATGAATAGAACAGAGAGAGAGAGAGAGAGAGAGATCTGTATAGTAGATATCTTGACAGTTTACACTCGTCCTCCTGGTCTTCACACCTCTGGGACAGAGTGATCCATGGATGACCGCAGGAGACCAGTGGACATCCTGGAAAACAAAATCACACCAATAAGTTTCAGACATATTACAAATGACGGCCGAGACAACTAACACAGGAAGTGGACCGTTCTGGTCATGTCACCCAGCTTTGAGGATGGACCAAGGTATGGAATCAGACTGTGGAGACTGACAGCAATTCATGTTAACTGATGTGTTGAGTTTGTTTGTGTTCTCTTGTGTCACAGAGAACTCATGAAAAAAAAAAATGTATGGCAATTAATAGTCCAAACTGCAACTGGACCTGGTATCTCGTGAGTAAAAAGTAGGCACCTTTAGCTGTGTAGGTTAATCAGTCAATAATGTTAATAATTGCAAAACTACTAGTGAATTAAGACACGTAATTAGAAGTTAAGAGTCAGAAAGACTTGTGTAGAGTTTTTTGAATGTTTGATTTGTTACAAAAGAGTACACAAACGAATACCTTAAAAAGCTCATACTGAGCAAAGCACATTAAAGACCCTTTTCCACCTACACCTATAACAACTGGCTTTGCAATGGGAATGGATACAATCATCCTTCACTCCTTGGTCAAACGACTGCGAACACGAGTTCTAATCGGAAGTGATGAGAAGGTGATTCCCGTGTGAATGAGCTAATTTGTGCCTTTGTGACGTCATACATGCACCTGGTAAAAACACAGAAAGACAAACTCCTCTACTCGCCTTTTTCTTTGAGTGGGGGGGTTATCCTGTGTTTAAAAACCCTGCGTATACTTGCTAATTTTGGTGTAAAAGAGGTATAACATTGTAATTCATGCATAACAAATTCATCACTTACTATCAATAAGCAATAATTAGGAGGAAAACTCTGAGTTAATGGCCCAGTGGTTGTAAAAAATATGCAGAAATCAATATTAATTTACAATGACTAATAAAGAGCCACTGTGTTTATAATATATATGCTAATAAGCAGTTAATTAACAGTGAAAAAGTGTATCTTAAAACAAGTATGGTTGAAAAAGTGTTGCCGTTCACATTAACTCTCAAGGCTTCATTTATTTCCATTGCAACAGGAAAGATGTAAGTTTACCAATTTCTTTGTCCCCTTATTCTTTACCACTTACCTTTTTACCATTTAAGGTTATTCACCCGACCTCAAGTGAAAAGAGAGGGTGTAACACGGGGAACCAGAATACCTGTGGTTAATCTGTGGACTCATCACAGACCTGAGCAAAGGCCCAACTGAACTGTACCCGGATCATTTATTACTCACTGACATGAATTGACTACATGACTGATGAGCTTATTTCACTGGATCAGGTCAAATGTTATCTCACCTCTTAATCATGTGTTCATAGATGAACTTGGGAATGATGGTGATGGTCATGGTGGTCGGAGAGGTGGTCAGAATGTCCTTGATCTGAGAATCCTGGAATTTACACACAGTGACTGGTCAGCATTTTTAATTTTAAATGAATAAAAATGACATTAAAAACAAAGGTTTTGTGAAAGACATTTACTTGAGTTTTTCTCCAATGTGTTGATAGATAATAGATATAAATCACTCTGTGGTATTAAAAAACAATTTAACTAAGTACAAACCTCTTGTCTGATAGTGGAAGCTAAAAGAGATAATAAATAGGAACTAAATATTTCAGGCAGGCTGTTCACTGCTACACGTGTGTACCATTTACGGGAGGTCATTGAACGTCACCCACATCTACCTGCTCCTTAAATAGAAATGCTGTGTGTGACTAATCCAGAGCTCACCACACGCTATGAGGTAGTGTGTATGTATGACCCAATGACTATATGTATAAAGATGAAGGACAGAAAAGTGTAGTATAGGTCATAAACACCAGATATTGGATATTTGATGATACAAAACCTCAAACTGTCCAACCACAATTTGTGTCCCTTCAAAGATTTGCCCAACTTTCATCTACTCAGTCAAACATCAGAACTACTTTTTCTAGTTTCTTTGCCTCTGTTTTTTTTAGTAAACCCCAGGTAACTGATCTGCTGAGTCTCTGTCCTTCCTCATACTGAATGAACCAACATAGTGAGTCCTTCAGACAGAAGGTTCTCTGGTGTAATCTGCACAACATGTTTTCTTTTAGTTGTATAGTTGTTGTTTAGTTGGAAAAGAGAACTGGGTGGTGTTGTGATCATGAAATGCATCAAATCAGAGGAGAAAAACTGTAGAATCACAATGTTAGGTTCAGACTTGAATCTAACCACAGGGCGAACAAAAACTACAGGCCTACGTGAAGCAAACTAATAAGTAAACATTGCTGATACGTACTAAACACTTAACATTTACGGACTTGGGAGTTGGTGAGTGCTGCACTTACTTTAAATCGCTGCACGTGCCCACTTTTTATTACATTCTTTTATATAGGAGCAGCCATCCAGGTGCAAACTTAAAACCCACCAAACATCTTATGAGAATCATTGTAATGAATCATTTATAGTCCATGTTCTTCTCTGCTCTTTACATCCCACACATTATTTCATACCCAATTATTAACTTATACTGATCAAACTATTTGATGCAAAGGCTCATATGCAGAAAAACAAGTGTCTGACCTTGAGTCCGATAATGTTCTGTCCATTGATTTCACAGATGAAATGCTCAGTAAGCAGACCGTTGCGGGCAGCAGAGCCATCCTTGACCAGTGAGGTGATTTTACCAGACTTGTAGATGAAGCCCACGTGACCTGAGCTGTCTTTTTGCATGGTGATGGTGCGCTGAAATGGCCTACAGACACACAGAGAGAGACACAGAGAGAGAGAGAGAGAGAGAGAGAGAGAGAGAGAGAGAGAGAGAGAGAGAGAGAGAGAGAGAATTAGGGATCCACAGGTATAAAGCTTTGTTACAAAGAGTAACAATGAGACTCTTTGGCAGAATGTCTGTACATTTATAAAATAAAAATAGACTATTTGACGTTTTTAAAATCATAGATAAAAGAAGAGTTGTGTAGCAAAGAGCAAATGATGGAGGAACCACCAGAGGGAGCCAAACATTGAAGCCACTGCAGAATACTGTGAGACTGACAGGAAACAGACAATCTCTCTAGGGTTAAATATAGAAATACATATAGAAATGTAAGGCTTTTATGCACATGTGATGTTTGTATGTTTTCTTTGTTCGTTGGAGAAATGGAGATTATTTGTTAAATACAAGATATAGAGATGAGATCTACACATCCTCTGTCTGATTCCATTCAATATATTAATGATCATCAAAATATAATCTGGAGGATCATAAAGCATTTAAGACATTCTCAGTACTTTTCTCTCAAACTATCTACATCTACAAACAAAACCAAGGGTACGAAAATGATTAAACATTAAAACAGAAAAAACAAACATCGTCAACAAACTAAGCAATAATGTCAAATAGACAAATTAACTAATTGTTTGACTGCAGGCTTCTGTAAGATCCAGCATGAATCTACAGAATCATGTTGTGTGCTTCTGGCAAACAGTATCCTCTGCTGTCAAAATGAACTATCTTCTTCAGAGGCTGATTTAGCTTCCGGGCCTGTTCTCATGAGCTGCAGTCTGTTTTTCAATGACTGTTTGTCTCTGCCAGCAACAGTAACTAACGTTGGGGGTTCTTAGAAAGAAAAAAAAAGAAACGGATCAAAGCAGGGAGCAAGCAATGACATACACTTTTCTAAAAAGGCAAAGTTAAAATTAAAATAACATTATCAGGAACTGTGAAAGTGCATGTCATGTTAATGCATACCATCCATTTTATACTCATATCATATCATATCATATCATATCATATATATATATGTGGTGGAGCTTGGTGGTGTCGTATACACCGATACATAACGTCCCATAGGAGCTAAATTGGATCATCCAGGAACTGCCTACACACTCTGGCCACATGAAGCTGGACATTGTCCTGCACCAGGAGGAACCCAGGGCCCACTGCACCAGTGTAAGATCGGAGAATCGCTCTGAGGATTTCATCCCAGTACCTAACAGCAGTCAGGGCACCGTTGGCTATGACATGGAGGTCTGTGCGACCCTCCAAGGATATGCCTCCCCAGACCATCACTGACCCACCGCCAAACCAGTCATGCTGGATGATGTAACAGGCAGCCTAACGTTCACCACAGCTTCTCCAGACTCTTTCACACATCACATGTGCTCAGTGTGAACTGGTTCTTATCTCTTAAGACAAGAGGGCACCAATGTCGGACTTTCGATTCTGGTGTTCTCCAGCAAATGCCAATCGAGCTCCACAGAGCTGGGCTGTGAGCACAGGTCCCACTAGAGGAGGCCCTCATGCCACCCTCATGGAGTCTATTTCTGACAGTTTGGTCAGAGACATGCACACCAGTAGCCTGCTGGAGGTCATGTTGTAGGGCTCTGGCAGTGCTCCTCCTGTTCCTCCTCGCACAAAGGACTAGATACTGGTCCTGCTGCTGGGTTGATGCCCTTCTAAGGCCCTGTCCAGCTCTCCTTGTGTAACTGTCTCCTGGTATCTCCTCCATGCTCTTGAGACTGAGCTTGGACACACAGCAAACCTTCTTGCGACCGCACATATGGATGTGCCATTCTGTAGGAGCTGGACGACCTGTGCTACCTGATTGGGCTGCAGGTACCGCCTCATGCTACCATAGTGACAAGGACACCAGTAGGACAGAAAACTAGAGAATAATCTGTCAGGAAGGATAAGAAGAGAGCAATTGTCTGTGGCCACCACATGTAAAACCATTCCTTTTGGGGGTTGTCCTGCTTTAGCCTCTCCATCGCACCTGTTGTTCATTTGCACCAAAGCAAGTGAAATAGATTCACAATCACCTGTGCTTCCCAAATGGACAGATTGATAAACCTGAAGTTTAACTGACTTGGTGTTATTCTTTGACAATTAAAAGTGTTCGCCTTATTTTTTTGAGCAGTGTATGTCTCTTCTGTAATTTCACTTCTTATTACCAATAATTGAAAAAATTAAATTGGAGTCAACATAAAATGGTAAAAAGAACATTGATGTAAGGTTCAGGACACGCTGTTAAAATCTTTTGTCCTCAGTGAATCAAAGACTCCTCACCTGTCCCTGACCACAAGCTCGATGCGTGTCTCAGCTGCAGCCTTCAGGGCCTTGTGGGCCTTGTCTACGCTCCAGCCGGCACAGTTCTGACCGTTGATCTGAAGGACCTGGTCCCCAAAACGCAGACCGGCCAGGGCCGCAGGGGAATTAGCCTGCACCAGCTGGATAAACACTCCCTGTGAGAGGAAAGAGGAAACAGATAAAACATTGAACATGGCTCCAGGGAATGTAAGAAGGGAGGGGAAGAGACAGAAAACTGACAGTGGCTATAAAAAAGGACTGACTCAAGTGGAAGGAGGACACAGGAAAGAAGATGTTAGATATTCATGAAAACTAAGAGAGAGAAGAAGTTCTAGATGATTTAAAACAATGAACGTCTGAAGGGAATGATGCAAAATATCAAAAGAAGGCTTGGGCTACACTGTTTTACTTGACTGGAGCATTACACTTCAGGTTTTACTGGCTTTTTTGGAGGACTAAGAAAATTGATGAGTCAAAAGTCAAAAGTCAAAATGGAGCATGTTGTCTCTTCTTTGGTTGCTTTGTTTCCTGCAGAATATTTTGCATTGTGTGAAAAAAAAAAATCACGATTGAGCTGTCCATTTCTTTTCAGCAGTAAATCCATTACCAATACGCATCTTCTTTGTTTGCCAACTCATTTATCAACCCTGCCCACTGTATTAGTGCAACTCAGTACAAACTGAATTATTAACAACAGTGGATTTCAAAAGTCTGAGACCAGAATGTCCACATTCAGACGCGTATTACCACTCTAAAGCTGGCAGATAATTTACTGTTTTAGTTTTTCTTACAGCAACTTCACCTTTGATAATAAACATAACTCTTTCACTGTTTTAGCAGCTAACTTTAACAAGCTACCCTAATTCCAAGGGATATTCCATGCTAATAAAAAGATCATTTTAGGGAGCTGACTAGTATGAAAGATATCATATTTTGGAAAACTTGGGACTTAAATGATGAGGGAGGGTCTTCACACTTGTCTGTGGACGCTATGATCACGAGCCTACAGCACATCCGGTCTTTTGCTAAAGTTGTCTCTCGGAATTTGAGACCCGTACGCACACAAATAATGTCTGCAGTTGGACTCGCTGCAAATGCCCGTACCAGAAATGTTTGGTTGGGTCACCTGTACTGTTACACCCCTACTTAATCCTGAACTAATATGGGAGAGTGAAAGAGGGGGCGTGGTTTGTGTGGTGTTGAATGGGGGTTAACAACAATGCAGGTTCCTGTCAAAGAGGAAGTGATGCTGACTCACGTTGTCGATGGAGCGGAGCCGGAGTCCCACCTTCCGATCCTGGTCCTTACAGAGTATAATCTCCCGCAGCCCTGGGCGGATCTCTGCCCGCATGATGCCAACGTCTGTCCCCGTCACGGGCCGCACCATGGCCCCAACACCTGAGCTGGAGGGCACAGCCACTTGCTGAGGAGTGAGGAAAGAAAGCCAGGCAGGAAGGAGGGTGAGAAGGTGTGCGGTTTGGGAGAGGTGACAGGAAAAAAAGGATTAAAGATTAAATTAAAATTTAGAGGTAAAATGGAATTAAGCTTCAAATAAAGGTATGTGGGAGGATTAACTTTCATCTCCTCCTCCCCCAGTGAATGAGGTCGGGAATGCTTCAGGCACTGCTTTTGAAAACTCCATCATTAATATGCTTCAAACTAACAATGAAGAAATAAATACATATGTTTGAAAAATTAAAATAATGGTAGAGGTGAAGACACTAATAAAAGGCTGAGAACACAGAAATACCAGCTGACAAGCTCAGGTGCTGCAAGAGCCTTGACATGTGCAGGATCCACGCACTTGTGCGCACACACATACATACACTCAATTGGAGGAGAGTGAAGAGCTCACAGACTCCCACACACTGCTCCAGGCCTATGGTGAGTCATTCACTAATGTGGATCACCAGGAACCCAATACTGCGGTGCCTGGATACATCTACAGCTCATGGCGCCTTCTATTTACAAAACAATGGCCACTTGGAGGCAGCAGAAACACCCCAAAAAATTAGGGAAAGTCTAAAAAATACACAACAAACACTTACATTGTCAGTCACAGGCAAGAGGGCTAGGTTCCTCTGGACTTCATCACTGTTGAGGGCCAGACCCATGTAGTCGCCCAGCTCCTCCAGATTTGGGTACAAGGCTGGACGAATTTGGGTGAAAGGAGGAGGAGGTGGGTGGAGCGAGGCCAAAGAAAGAATTGAGTTGTGGAGAGCAGATGGAGGGAGGACAAACAGGTGGGAGAGATGGAGAGTGAGAGACAGTTGGTTGGTAGGAGAAGAGGGAGAAGGTGGAGGAGGAGAGAAAATATTGGTTACATATTGAATACATAAATACATTAGTGTATATGGCAATACAAATGTATGTTTTTCTTAAGCTCTTACCGTGATCAAATAAAATTAAGAAATTTAGTCCACATCCAAATGTACATTGTATTTTGTAAGTTGCAGGTATACAAATATGGTGATATTAGCCACACCACAAGAGTTGTTTTTCTTTCAAATCAGATCTCATTCTTTCCTAGATTTTGTATTTTTTGTTCAACATGGTCATTCATGAGCTTCACTGAAGCCTCTTTTGACCACTGTGTGTTGCAGTGCAATAAACCTTCCTGGCACCAGTATTCAGTTTTGTGCTATGCACTCAGGTTATAATTGAGCTGATTAAACTTGCCTAACCTTTCCCACAGGTGAAATCACTCGATCATGGTTCGACCAAAAATATTTATGTGAAAAATGCAGCAAGAAGACAGCAGATGGTGTCATTTGTAATTATAACAAAATATTGTCATGTCCCTAACTTCATCTCAAAAAACTAACATGTGTTTTAGTGTTAATTATGCAATGACAATATTTGTTACATAAGGTTGAAATATATCTTGGTTTTCTCATCCTGTTTCATGATATGAGAGTATGGGCTTAAGTCTCAGAATCGGTAAAGCCCAAGTAGAAGGGCTACTGTAAAGTCCTAGCTACAGTCTGTGTGTGTCGATTCCTTTTACCTACTAATATCCGTCTGTCTATATATGCATATCTCGCAAACCGTTCATCTAATCAGCTTCTCACTTGGTCTGTGTATTGTTAATGGCCCAAGAATGTGCAGTGCCAAGTTGGTGCAATTTGAAAAGGCGATACATTCAATTATATAGATAACGCTAAGTCGAAACTTGTTTTCTAAGTCGAAATTAATCTATGTATTAGTCAGTGACTTTTCTCGTTCAACAGCAATGACTCTACAAGATACCGTCAAGTCAACATGGTTTGAGTCAGCAACAAATGAACCACACCCATGTGATCAGAAGGAAACAGCTCTAGTCATAGTACAAAACAGGAAGAGAACGACATGTTAGCACAAAAAGTACAAATGATAGAACAAGTCAGATCTGACTCATCATGTACTACTGAATATTTTTTATTTATTTCAGAAAACAGAGAAAGCCTTTTCTAGTGGCCTACCCCTACTCTTTTTTCCACATTTAGATTTCTGCGGTTTCATTCTTCATCACCTTTTCTTTCATTCACCTCTCCAACACATGCCTACACATCCAAGCCCACAGAATAAAAATAAAACAAATGGCTATATCCAAAGCTATACAATCGCCCTGTTCTTGCAGTTTAGCCTTATCTGCCCCTTTTGTGCTATCTTTAATAACAGTGTGTGGGAAACAGCCCTTGAACTCAGCCCATACTTCATAATTAGTCAGTAAATGAGGACCTGCTGGCTGATTATAAATCTTGCTTTACCAGGCAAATGTGTCCTGTTGAAAATTTAAGGAAGGAAGGGTAAAATCATAAATGTAATGATCTTTCAGCTTTGAAAATGCAGATTAAAAATGTTAATAGTATGAATCGTGTTGCTACAAGGATAAAAGAAAACCTTGACAGGCAGAAGAAAGACCATGTTACTGAGGCCATTTATGTGCAGTGATCACTATTTATAGACTAAGTGAATCTGACCAATTTACATTTACTCATTTGGCTGATGATTTTATCCAATGCGACTTAAAACTGAGTGACAACACAAAAGCTTCAGTACAGCAGTAGACCTTGATGTAAGTGCTGAGTGAAAAATCTGTTGTAGTGTAGTGTTGTGCCTCTTTTACACCAAATTTGGCAGCTATACACAGGTTATGTGTCTAAACCCTCTAAAAATTACGACAATAAACTCGATAAAAGAAGTTTGCCTTTCAGTTTCGCGCATTAGAATATAGTTCATGGGAATGAACTATATTCATTCCCATTGCAGACAAAAGCAGCCAGATGTGAGTGGGTTTTTTGAGCAGTGGAACAGGGGCTTAGTTAAATTACTAGGGTGTTTGGTGTCAGGAGAGGAGCTGCTTTGAAATAAGGGAGACTTCAAAGGTTCTTAAAGATAAGAGGGACGGACGTGCTCATTTGGTACCTTGTTCCACCATGGGAGAGCCACAATCAGGACAAGTCTGGACTGTCATTGCCTTGTGTGCAGGGATGGCACATCTGAGAAGATGGAACACAGTGGGCTGTGGTCCAGCACGGATGTCAACCAGGCCATCTCCTTTCACCTCCCTGTCTCTTTCTTTCCTCACCACCAAGAGAACAAACTCTTCCTTTACCCCTCGAGCTTACTACTGCCCCCCGCCCCCTCCCTCCTCGCTCTTTTTCAAATCAACTCCTCCTCTCTGTCTCCCATCATGCCCTGTCCTAGCACAACTGCCAGAGCCAGTCTCCATGGTAACTTCTGGTCACTGCTAAGATAAAAACAAAAGACCAAAAGCCCACAGGACTCTGCATCCAAACAGAGAAAAGAGAAACAGAATGAGCTGGAGATTGAGAAAATTGAAAGATGTGATTGAAAATAAGCCGAACGTTTGTCTTCTCTAATCTCTAATGGGCCCCATGCCCATCTTTTACCCACTTTTAATCATTTGTGGGTGCCTAACTCATCTCTCTCTCTCTTTTCTTCCATCTGAGTAAAACTTACTGCAGTTCGGGCCCATTTTCATACAATCTCAAAAAACACATATCCCGAGCCAAAACACAACGGGTGAGACAGAAACAGAAAGTCACAAACACAGAAAAAAAGATTGAGAAATCATAGCCGATGAGGAGGGGGGGAGCATAACTACATGTATACCTCCCAGCCCAGTCCCTTCACTCCACACGTATTCATCCGCCCCCAATACTAGAGATCTGTGCTTGTTCAAAGAACTGCAGACACCCTTTACAAACAAGGCAATGGAACACAAAATAATATGGAGATAGGAGAGCAGGTACAGTAGGAGGCATTTCTGCTGTAAAGGTGGGCATTTACTTGTAATGTGTAATGTGTAAACACATTTTCAACACAATAGAGGATAACATATTCTATAAAAGCTTTTAAAACTATATATGACACTCACTTGATCCTGGCATCCCAGCAGTAGCAAGCTGAGGCTGGTAGGTTCCCTCAGTGATGGCCGGCATGGGGGTGGTGGTCTGAGCAAACTGGGCCTGGGCCTAGAGAGTAATTAAATGTAACAGTCAGTGGATGGCAGTGAGATGCAATCAATGTTGGTGATGGTGTTGGCGATGTTTGTGACTTAGATGATTATGATGAGCGCTGTGAGCGAGTGTGAGTGTGAGTGAGAGTGAGAGTGAGAGAGAGAGAGAGAGAGTGAGAGCATGTGTCAACCACTAGAGAGAGAGAGACCAAATTCTTTGTGTGCATTCGCGGTTTTCCCTCAGGTTCTATGATCATAAATAAGCTACTCAATTATGTTATATAATCAACCGCTCATAGTGATGAATCTGATCCATGACAAACGTGATCACTAGAAGTTTCCACAGTAGAATTTGGTTGGGAGCAGGCAGAGCAAGATTTGACGAAGCCACCTCGTAATTCTCTGTTCTCTCTCTATTCTCTTCTTATTCTCTTCTTATTCTCTTCTTCCGACAATGATTCGTTGAAGGAAAACCCGTCAATGATCTGAATATCATTAATTTATTATGTAGGGCAGCAGGGATCCATTTGATTGGCCAAATATATTGACATGCAGAGCGTGAATACATGGCGCATGGAACAACATTTATTGCAGTTTAAGCCGTCTTTTGCGATACATGTTGATATCGCAATGACGATACATTTTCGATATATCGTGCAGCCCTACTTTCTATTGACTTTTATTAAATTAGGACTCATAACACACAGATCAAACGAAGAATATCGAAAATTAAAGCAGCCTGATCTGCCCATAAAACTACTATAAATTTTTATCTTTATCTTATTTAAAATATTTCTATTAGATTATCTTCAAACTTGTAAAAGCTCTAAAAGATATTACACAACTAGTAGAATAAATTGAAAAAAACAAAAACTTACCTTGATGACCTTGTCGACCTTCAAGTCCTCAAGAGATGGATACAGAGACATCTTAAAGAGAAAACACAAACAGCAGTGAGTGGATGACCTAAACAGAAGGAGAACAGAATGGCTGAATCAGATAATAACCCTGCTATATAGGCCTCAGCATAGGCCTTAAGTTATCCATTACCTTTAAGCTCCATTAAGCTCCATTCTACATTAATAATGCATCAAATGACCATGTGATTCTAAACGGATGCTAGTCCTGCCGTTTTTACAGAGACAAAAGCAACTCTGGTTAAGTGTGGTTTTCTACAAACCACAGACAAAACCAAAACAGTGCTGTTCACCTGACAAACAGGAAATGATGCAGAGATAAAATAAACAAGTGACTGATGAAGAAAACCAAAGAGAGACACATGTTCTGCTCAGGAGTTGGCAGCACTAACCACAGCTTCAGGCAGCTTCTTAAATCTTAGAATCACTGCTTTTCATAATTTTTTATGACAGTAAATTAAATATGTTTGGACGGTTGGTTGCAAAAATAAATTACAACGTATTATAACTTTTATGAAAACAATTAATCAAAGGACATGATTATAATAATTAACTAGGGCCGCGAAGCAGCACTGTGAGGGCCAGAGCACTTGCGAACTCGGGACTTGATGCTGCCGTGGGGAGGGCGAACAAGGTACGGGCGAAACGGCTCTGCGTTGCGTGCGTTTTGTCGCGCAGCGCTGGACCACGCCCACTAATCACTGCATTACAGTCCACGCCATCAAGTGTAGACTACACAGTGAACATTTTATGTAAATCAAATTAAAGTTGTAAAACGAGGCTTACCTTCTTTTGGCAGTAGGTGGTGCTATCACTATCACTACAGACAGACTAGACATAGATCTGTTCTGGTCGCTTGTTTCTTTTCAGATCGTATAAATCTTTCATCTTTGCAACATTCAAAGATATCAAAGGAATATATGACCACTGACATTAAAGCAAACTGACAACAAGGAATTATTTGCTGTGTTCTTTTATATAAAGCCTGGGTGGAGTTAAATAGTAAGTCACAAACTAGGGCTGCGAAGCCGCACTGTGAGGGCCCGAACACTTGCGAACCCGGGACCTGATGCTGCCATGGGGGAGGGTCGATGGGGACTGGCAAAACGGCTCTGCGTTGCGTGCGTTATGTGCACTGCAGGAAGGATAAAGGCATCACTTCCTGCGTCCGTCACGCGGCGCCGGTCCCCGCCTACTAATCACGCATTAAAGTGCATCAAGTGCAGACCACACGGTGACAATTTTATGTAAATCGAATTTAAGTTGTAAAGTAAGTGGCGCTATCACTATCACTACATACTACTCAATACATACATAATAGATCTGTTCAGGTTTGAGTTAATTGAGTTAATTTTGACACATCGAGCTGTTCAGGCCATGACTCTGATCATGTGACATCATTTTGGTGCTGATTGGACAATGCACAGTGGAGTTATAATAAATCCCTCTTTTTGGCAAATCATCAAACTTTGACGCCACGCCACGGTCAGACCATGTCACGCACACTAAAACTTTGAGTTCATTTTAATCTCCATGTTGTTGAGATGACACTCACTGAATTTGAAGTTGATCTGATGAAATCTCTAGGAGGAGTTCGTCATGTGTAAATGGTAAAAAATGGCCACTAAATCCAAAATGGCCAATTTCCCGTTGCGTTAATCTCATTCTAATCTAATCTAATTCGGTCATGAAACACGTGTGTTCTGAATTTCGTGAAGATCGGTTAAACCACACGGAATTGCTGCATTTTAGGGGGCGCTGTTGAGCCATTTTGCCACGCCCATTTCCAATTACTCCAGAATACGTTGATTTTCACCAGGCCTGAAGCTCCCGGTTCATTTTCCCGAATAATCAAATGAAAAGCAAGAGGGTCTTCGCACTGTCGGTGCTCGGGCCCTAATAAACGATTTGGCCAAATAAAAATATTCTTATCAGTCGGTATTGATAATTATCATGATAAATTTCATATTAGTATTTGGCTCATGAAGTTTAAAGATTAATGTTACAAATACGAGGTATGTCATTAACTATTATACATCCTCACTGTGCTTGCACAATGTATATTTCTTATATCAAGTTTATTATATAGCTATTGATGGAAATTATGTCGCAATTAATAATGATATTGTTTTATTGCCCAGCCCTAATAATTAGAGTATAACTTAACATGGGCAATATTAGTAAAATCCACTCCTGGCATATATTTTGACAGAATTGTTTTAAACCTCTGCAGTTTGTTGCTTGATAGTAAGCAGATAATGTAATTATATTGTCCAACATGGAAAACTGAGGTACCAAACAGCATTTGGTAGAATAACACATATATCTAAGATAAAGCCACCGAATAGCCAGGTTTATGCAGTACACTTTCCATAAACACAGTTTAGCACTGGCAGCAAAGTTCCAGAAATAGCACAAAATACCACAGCACATCAGCTTATGGACGGGTGCCTGCAAAGACACTGTCAGTCTGTGTAAAGCACAGAGACAATAAGAGGGCCACTTATTGTAATGTGACTTTGTGACTTCACAATGGATCACTTCACCCTGGCACCACATCTTCTTATCTAATCTTGTTCTCACACGGCTGATAAATGAGTGTGATGACTTTGAGCTTAGCCTCATTACTGCAAATGACTAACATGTGGACCAAAGGAAGAAAGGAGGACAGAGGGAACACAGGCAGAAGTAGTTCAGCTACATTGGGCAACTGGACTTCCACACTGTTCTTGCTCCACTTGTTGCTCAAACACTAACAACACACACCTAAAACTGCAAAATTACAATGAAAAACCTCAGTAGTACAAGCTGCTGCAGAACATACATGTGTAAACATGGGTGGAGTTTTATAAAGCACCACAGCACAGGCAATGCTGGCTCACAGGATCCCATTATGTGACAAATCATGATGGTTTCTACATGACAGTGGGAACTCCCTGTGGTTCAGCTCCAACCAAAACTAGATTCATTAGTACAGCACAGAAACTAAACAGCCTGAAGAGGAAGTGAGCGATAAGTCAGTCACCTGACCAGCATCACGCCCACAGAACAATAACACAAGCAGAGACATGCAGGGATGATCTGACAGCTAGTAAACACAAGTATGTTTGAGTCTGAAAACAGTTCGTTTTAATCCAATGACCACATTTCTCTCTGTGCCATATTGTCTATGGTGATTTGGAACCAAAACATAAAAAGGTACACAATTATTATATCAAGTGTTATATAAACAGCAATGTCCCCAGTTTGACTCAAGTTGCAGACATTTGCTGCATGTCACCCCTCCTCTCCACGTATTTTCTGTCAGTCTCAACTGTCAAAGTATAGGTGTACAGATCCAAGTAGACATAATAAAGACAGAAAAAAAGATAATGGGTCATTGACGTGATGCCTATATTTTCTGTCCGGCTGCATTTTCTTCAGTTAAAAGAAGGTTTAAATACATAAAGAAATACCATATATATAGTACCTCTCCAAATTTTCTGAAATTTTTTAAAATTTCCAAAAAACATTAGTTATTTCAATGTTTCTGTTTTTTAAAGTGTCAAAATATCGTGTGGTGCTACCGTCCGGTCATGACTGCTGTTGTGAAAACTTATTTGAAATTAAAATCTATTCAAATTTATTTTCTGCCATATTTTGCGTGATTTCCAAAGTGTTTTGTAGTCCTATACAAATTTTGCAAAGCATTTGTATTTATATTTCCATCATATTATACAAACAAACTTTGTCTGATGATGTCCATTTTATGAAATATCATGTGGTGCGCATCAAGAAAGGACTAATATGGGACTTTGATGTTGAAATCCATTCAAAGACAGGAAGTTGCATCATAAACCATTTTGCCAAGGACCCGTGGAAGCAGCAACAGGTTTGTAACTCTCTCTCAAATTTGGAAAAAAACAACCTTTTTAAGAGCTGGTATGTAGTTGCCACATTTGGATATCATGTGGTATGACCTCAAACAAACTATGAATTTTAAGCTATTTCTAAAAATATATATTTTGATTATAAATTCCATAGTGGCCTTTTGTGCTGACCTAGCTTGTTTTCTTTAGGTGGCCAATTCTGTGCCTGTAAATTTTGACTGAACTTGAAAATATCATGTGGTGCGATCAAATATCATGTGGTGCGAGTGGTTTACATGATAGATATAAGTCTTAGATTGGGAGTTTTTGTGCTATTTTTATATTCAATTAATGATTTATATACATAAAGTGCTTTATTTTAGTATTATTTGGAAAATATTTCTATGCAATTAGAGTATTTTTTCTAATATTTCAGAAACAACGGTTTATGTTTAATTTTTGTACAATAACATGTGAATATACCACCCCAAAAATTGTACATGTAATTTCACTTCGGTAATTATGCATTTATTAGTAATTGATTATTTATTTATGTTTTTATTTATTTATTTATAACTGTTTAAATGTATTTTACCAGATACCATTTCCAAGCCAAATAAAAACCACTCGCCATATGCAGCGCGTTAATTCTGACTGTGCAGCAAGAGCGGAGTACCTTGCTCGGAAAAGAGAAAGGTATGTTAAAACATTTTAAAAATGAAAACTACAAAGAAAACAACATGAAGTACATATTGCGTTATGTGTTTTTCATTACCTGGACGAAATGCATATTTTCATTAAAATGTTCATCTATCATTAGTCCAAAATAACTTATTGATTTATGGCATGACACTACATATCTTATTCAGCTACCAGAGAAATGAACAGCAGGGAAAGATTCCATATGCAAAGTCAAGTGAGTTGGCAGAGAGAGAGAAAAAGAAACAGAGAGAGAAATGGAGGGCTGCATCCAGAACTTACAGAGAAAGTAAAAATATGGCAAACGCTGTGTTAGACCTTACCCCGCCATCTATGGAGAACATTCCACCAGTTCTGGTTGATGTAGATGTAGCACAAGAGCAGCCAGAAGATGCACGTGCCCCACTTTCACCCGTCAAGTTTAATGAATTGTTTGTTCACAACAATGTGTGCTGCACTTAAATGTTCTTGATGATATTTTTTTTGTTGTTGTTATGTTTATGAAATGTTTGTGTTAAAAAAAAAGTCTATGAAATTTTAATAAAATCTGGTTTAAATCAATTTTTTGTACGGAATTTATTGTTTATTGATCTCTTTAAACGATAGGAGGTTTTCATATCATTTGGAGCGACCACTCATCATGTGGTGCGACCAATTATACCAAGACTTTTATTAAATTTAAAGTAAAATATAAATTTTCTGTGGCTGAAATATTAATCACTGATACAGTATGCTTAAATTAAATTTCTCAATTTTATGCGCTTTACAGGAAAATAAGTCTGTTAACTACATTTAAGAAGGGGACGGTGACATTATAGAACAAATTTATGAGATTATTGTTTACAAAAACTCAAGAGAAATGCAACTACTTTGTTTTTAATGACTTTATATTAGTGAGAAATTGTAAAAACAATGTAAGCATATTAAGGAAATGAATTAATTTTAAGATTAATCACGGTCGCACCACATGACATTTTTTAAGGCCACAGCCAATTCAGCGAGATGAAAAAACAATAAAATCAAATAATTCGAAATTTTTATATGATTTTATGTGTACACAACATTCCTAATGTTTGAACAATTATAATAGATATTCTTATTTTTTGTATTTTAAAATTTGCCTGTTGAAAATCCTTATACGTCATTGACCCTATAATATCTGTGAAGAAGAAACGTACAAATATTTTCTGCATTTTTGCTTGAAAATATACGTCAACAACTAAATCGATTATCGGCTAATTATTGCAGCTCTACTTCCGTCACAGATTTGAGATTCCAGTACCTAAATTCACGGCATGTTGGAATCCTTTAACAGAGCTAACTCAATATATACCTTAAATGTTTTCTTTCTTCTTCTTTTGAAAATGTCTGTCTTTCATGTTAAACCCATCACCTCTTTCTGGGTTAAATCTTATAACTTTGAGCTTTGAAGTAGTGCAAATACCAAATTCAGTTAAACTCGAATTTAAAATTAATCACACAGCTAGGAACTTGTTCTAGTGGCCACAGGGCCAAATTGAGTTGGCATCCCACGATGACTATGTGACTGAATGATCTGATAACGAAAAAACTGAATTTTATCAAGACAGTGACAAAGAAACTATATTCAATGTTGTCATGTGGTCATGTCACAGCTAATACATGATCCGCTTGACCTGGGAAGTATCATATCACATACACAAACCCAGTGTATTGCACTGATGAGTCTCTCAAATAGAGATAAAATGAAAAGTCATAAAAAACAAAGAGACTGAACTTCAGTCTTTCTCTTTCCAGACCCTCTACTAATGGAACCGAAGCAACAGATTTTCCTCACCACACTGTGTCACCATCACAAGACATGTTAACAGTTATCTTGCTAAAAAAAAAAGGAAGGAAGAGAACAGTATTATATAAAAATAGATATGTTGATCCTCACACTCAGGTCAAGTCAAAGAAACGCTGCCAAAATATCTCATGATAAAAAAAGCAGTGCCAAACATGTAGACAAGAGAGCTTTTGGCCATATGGTCCGATGCCTGTCTCTGCTCAAGCATCGCTCACCTCCGGAGATGTCTGTGTAGTAGTTCATGTGTGAAAATCTGACACAGCACATCACTATATGAGGTCAAAAGCCCAAGTCTTCCCTGAAATAAACCACAATCACATTACTGCGACATCTCACTCTCCAAGCTACTCCAGCCACTACTCCACTCTCATATTGTCAGTGCTGGCAGACAAGTGCATCATTGTGTTAGTGGACACAGAGGGGCATTTCAATACCTACTAGTGTTTACTTTTCAGCTGTGTTTGTTTGCTCCGTGTATTACCCTCACCCTCCCACCTTCGGACGTGCAGGCCAGAGTTATAAGTAAATAAGCCTGGGAAAAAAATGACTGCTTGGATTCAGCTCTTGTAAAGCCATAATCTAATCCCTGAGTCACCTCTGGTACTGCAGCTCAGATGAGAGGGACAATTGGAATGTGAAAGGAGGAATTCCCAGCAATTGTAAAAAAAAAAAAATTTAAAAACATGTAAGAGGCTTTTATTTATATTATATATAACTCAGAGCGGTTTAGCTGTTGTGCTCCTTGTTCCTCTGCCTCAAGGTGTGAGGCAAAGGAAGCAAACCAAAACGCTTTGGTGGATCCCGGAGAGGAAAGACGGAGCTAACTTCAGCCGGCCTGAACGAATTGGTTAAATAGAAGAATGTGGTCTGCTTGGCAACTTATTCCGGTCTATTGATATGGCTGGGAAAGAGACAGAAGGAGTGGGAGGAAGAAGCAGAAGGAGGAGGAGGAAGAGGACTGTTAATGGAAAAAGAAAAAACTGAAGTGACCCACACCCTTTCTTTCCTAATGTACATGTTAAATAGACCAGATCCTATTACACGAGTCCAGAGGCTAACATACAGTCATCTCATGTAAACAGGCTCAATGAGTTGTTGTAATGACGCTGTAACAACACAGCAACTCCATTAGGCTGAGACAATACACAGGGCTGAACACACGCTAGCTTCATTAGCATATATCCCGTCATATTATAATACTGAGGTGAAGTGTGTGTGTGTGTGTGTGTGTGTACTGTTAGGCCAGTATAACTGCCCTGTGTATGTCATATGACTGACTTGCTAATAAACGTTAGCTAACGCTGCGGTGCCCCCACTCCACTGTCATTAAAAATGAACCACAGGCTGTTAGCTGGTCCGGGCAGACAGACACATATTCCACAGCCTAGCGAACAGATGTGCGGGATTAGCCCCCACTGTGGAGTATATGAAGGACGGCCGAGCAGGCGGGGAGCTGCGCGTCTTTGTTCCGACACAAACAGCAGCGGAGCAGCGGAGCAGGGAGCTAACCTTAGCCGCAACGTTAGCTTGTTAGGTAAACCTGGCTGTTAACCGTTAGCTGCTACTAGCAAGGCTGAGGTGCGAGGGGCTTGATGGAGACACTCACCTTTAATGTGTTGGTGGCAGAAACAGACTGAAACACGCGTGGACGGCTGACAGCGGCACTCTCCTCTCTGTATTTCTCTGGTTTCGCTCTCCTGGGTCGCTCTGGCTTCCGTCGATGAGACGCTTCTGGAGGGGGAATTCTGGAAAGTGATGTCACTGCTGGCTTCCTGGTTCGCGGTGCCCACGTCAATCACTGTTGCCGCCTTAAGCCACGCCCCGTGCGGGTCACACGGGCGGTGACTGCGCATAGACCTGATGGCTCCACACTGAACATTAAAGAGGATAAACACATGCTTTGATATTTTGACAGTATTGAATAAACATATACAATTATTTGTGCGATCGTTTTATCCTCATCCCAGACTCAAATTTGATCTGCATCAGAATAGCCCCACATTACGAGGACCTGAGGATAAGAAGGCAATTAAAAAAAAGACTTGGTTGATAAATCTCTACATTTACTATGTTTTCTTTCTCTTTCTCTTTCTCTGTCTTTCTTTGTCCATCTATTTAATGATCTACCTTCTAGAGATGTGTGGATCGGCTCTGATGTCATCCTAATTCGCATGTAGGCTTGGCTCACCCACCCGAAGTAATTATTTCCTCCAATTTAGAGAACCACACCTGGATGAACATTCCAAAAATAAAATGTCATCCACGCCTCAATGATACTCCCGGCCGTGCTGAATGAGCACTCGCTAGCAGCGCTCGTTGCAGAAATGCTAAAGTCTCTCTTTGTAAGGTGCTGCAGCCGTGGGAATGAGCGGTCTTGTTTCTATGAAAAATGAAAGCAAATTGACCTCTGATAACTCTTCCAATTGGCCTATTTCACCCACATAAACCCAACCGCTATTAATCAGAAATGTTCATTTTTACAAACCTATACCCACCCAACCTGCAGATCAACGGCAAGTCTGCGGGTGTAACTGCAATCCACGCATCACTATTACCTTCTATTTCCACAAACATCCGTCTGTCTGTCTGTCTGTATGTGGAACACACATCTCGAGAACCATTCATCGTATATATTTCAAACTTGGCATGTGTATTGTTAACAGTCCAGGGAAGTGCAGTCCTGAGTTTGGCTCAATTTGGACACACGATATGTTGAATATTGATAAAATGTTAATGGCGACCAGCGCTTTGTAGCAGTCAGTGGTGACAGGACTATAAAATCTTCACATGATGAACTCAACGTTTTCTACCTTCATTCTGCATCATAGATCATAGTTTATAAAAAAATCTTCACACAAACAATAAAAAGTGACAGTATATTGTACAACTGTTTGAGGAGGACTCACTAATGACAAGGAATAATTATAAAGTTGCTCCAGAGCTTTAACAAGAGAACAGAACATTCCAAATAGGCAGGGTAAGAACAGGCACTGCACTACTGTATTTAAATTGCTTGTTTTGTTGTTTTTTACTTTTTTACTACCCCTGACATAGACAGTTTTTGTGTGTATATACTTTTCAGTTGTAAAAAATGTATATGAAAAGGGTGGCCCACATAAAATCTAGTCGGAAAGTGTTGTATAAACAAGACAGTTGATGGTTGAGTGCTGTGTTTGTGTAAAGTATTGTTGCACTGTGTTAGGGCTCATGTGAGGGTGGACCACGCCAAATCTGTATGTGGCACATTTCTAATAACTCAAATATGTGGTGTAGTAGAGAGAAAATATGAGGAACAAAATCAACCATAGGCAGGTGGAGAGTACTTCTTTTATTTTAAATACGTCATCATTGGTTCAGCCTGCATACAGTAACGTATCAGCACATAACTACACAGTACAGAGGTGGACTGCTGCCACACCAATTGCAGCTTGGCCAATATGTAACATCGACAGCCACAGTCAATATCTGACAGCCAGGCCAGCGTATTCCTTCATTTAAACTCCATTTACAACTATTCATTTGAGATACAAAACCGCTAGGATGCCTGTGTGTCAGCATTAATTTTCTACAACCACACAGACGTTGGGTAGGCAGCGTGGTACTTTACTGACCCTGGCAGGAAAACGAAATACAAAGAAAAAGAAGAGCATCATTTATCATCATAGGTTACATGTTCATTAACGTTGTTGATTTTCAGAAATAGAAAGTTGGCATCGAAAATAAACATAGTTGAAGTTGTTACACAAAATAAGGTTTGGGGAGGTCACAATTTGATCGATTCCTCAACCCTGTTTTGTAAATTCAAGCATTTCCCTTTTTTCAAAGACAAAAAAATTCCAATTGTTGTGCATCACCACAAATCCTATCTGTGCACTGTTCGACCTGTGTATGGCTTTAAATGGGGTTTAAAGACTTGGCGAGATGAGAAGGCGGTACAAACGCAAATCGGATGCAAAGCGATCAGCGTCTACATACTAAGATTTCCATCGGGCCTTGAGCATGCAGACAGTGTAAGGTAGGAACCATGTTTCTGGTGAGAATACTTAGGCACACATTAGAGCTATCTACAACTGGGACTGGTTCTACTTTTTGTCAACTACCCCTGTGGAGCTCTCACTTCAGTTACCAATTTAAAAGAGAAAGAAAACACAGTGGCACTATATTTTATATTTAGGGCACAGTTGCTGTGTTGCACCATTAAGGCCTCCCATGACTTGACATTTCACTCAAGGTTGCCACTAAATTCAACACCAAGTCATCTCTCTAACAGAGACTCATTGCATTTGTTCTGGTTTTAGGCTGGATAATTGCTGTGTGCTTTTCGTTTTCTTGAGTGCGCTTTATTTTGTTTCTGTAATATAACAACCACCAGCTCTCAAACGTTATTATACCGACACGCACTGACTCATTAAGGATGACTATCACTGCCAGTGGTTCAATGCTATTTTGTACTTCTCAGTGTAACCATGCACAACCAGCAGTTCAAAAGAAAAAAAGAAAAGTAAAGAGCAATCCAAAACAATTCAAGATTGAGAACATGGAGGTTGTGAGGTTATGGCCCATACTTCTCACGAGGAAGGATATGATGGAAAATATAGAATGAACTCAGTCACATAGACAAAAGAACACAAACTGCCATAGTTTGATGAAATAAGTAATGGAACTATAGACTCAAGCCTCTTATAGAATCAAGTGCAGACTCTCCTAGCTTCTCTCCAAGTCACCCAGGTAGGAAGTCACCTGTGAAGACAACAAGAAAGGAAAGGAGGATTACACACAAGTAAAAGCACGCTTCAGGTCACTGTTAGGCACCACTGACCAGTGTACATTCTGATGCATTAGTGCAGTTCATTTGTTTCATTTCTTTTCTAAAATACAATGGTTTTCTATTGGCTTAGTTGGTCGGACATATACGAGCGTATATTTCTGATCTTTTAATTCCCTATTTACCTCTGCTCAACTTGCAATCCTCAGGCAAGGGTCTGCTGTCACTTCCTGAATCTAGACTGAAAACTCGGGTGGACAGAGCATTTGCCAACAGGACCCAAAGGCACTGGATTGAATCACCTGAGGAAATAAGGCTGTCTGAGATCTCTTCTTTTAAGTCTCAGCTAAACACCTACCTTTTTTTTCAGCTCAATTTACTGAAAAATGTACTTGGGGTGCCAGGCTATTAATGGTCTTTTATTAGTATTATTACCATTATTATGTCATTCTGTATTCTAACCATTAATTTTCTGTTGTGCAGCACTTATATAATAAAGTTATTATTATATGTTACTATTTAACGTCACCATCATAAGCTTCCAACTTGAAGATTGATTTAGAGCATTTACCTCTTCTACAAAGGCCTTTCCTCTTGGAAAGTTATTAACAGTTGTAAACACACTGACCACGTTTACCTGGACTACAAAATCCTGACTATTGACCTTATTCTGAATTGGACAGGACTCTGATTATGATGTTAACATTAGTTGCAAATAGTTTTTTGTTTCATGTTCTCATTTACATATAAAAGAGCATAGTCTGATTATGACTCGAACATTAAGTCCTACTACTTGTTTACACTTTAAACCAGGACATATGTTGTCAAGCAGTTGTTAACTGCCGTATGTTGATTTTGCTAAATCCTGTGAAAACTCAAATAGGACGTTGTAATGTGATTAACAATTAATAATTATGTCTACATAACACAACTGAGGTCAGAATACTCCACATCTTAATTTGATTCTTGTTTATTCCGAGTCTGACCTTATTCAGGTTATGGTAAACTGAAAGTGATATTTACATGGCAAAGTAATATTCAGACTATTTTTTTAATCAGGTTAATATCAGAATGTGAGTGTCCATGTAAATGTAGTCACTGGGGCTATAAAAGGAGATTAAAGAGTAGATTGTTTTATTTACGTTTGGTGACGTTTAATGTCCCTGACAACCTCTGTAGTCATTTAGCCATTTTTTAGTAAGCACTTTTTTAAAACACGTCAACGCTTTAAAAGAAAATCACAATTATGAATGTATTTGATATTGTTGAATAAAATGTGAAAATGTCAAACAGAACTATTCTGTTTCTATCTAGATAACATATGACAGCACAGAAAGAGAAGCTAGAAACAGGCCCTCCATCCATCATTCCTCCACCCATCACAACAACACAGAGTCAAGAGGCTGCTTCAAGCAGAGTCAGTCACATTCAGTTACACCAGGGAGGAGTCAGCAGCACAGTACAGAGGAAACAGAAAATATAGGCCTCTGACTGACCAGCTCTAAAATGCTCCTACTTGCTCACGTGTTAGCTGTTAGTTCACCAAAAATGGCCACACTGCAATACACTAGTTCACCAGCTACAGCTTTATGAGTTTATATATATGACTTTATAACTTAACCCGCCTGAAAACGCATATCGTGTATCCATTGGCGTACACTGGGCATGTGCGTGCCAGTATAAACAGGAAATTCTCAAATAACTGGTCTCCTAAACATTTTAACAGTTCATTCTAAAATGCAGAATTTGATAACACAACAGCTGTTAGCAAAGACAACAGGATCAGTAACACTTATCCATGTATGTTACGTTCTATGCTGGTAGCCAAGGCTAATGATGGGAATTTTCTTCCAGATGGAATCAGCAAGGGCTACGTCGTGACCGGGAGTGTTAATGTCAATGTTTCCAAACATCTCTGTTTCTGCCCATCCAGGCTTAAATGCAGCCCCGCAGTTTTCAGAATAAAACATGGCTAGCAGCATTTCCAAACTTATCCATTTTAGTGACTTTAAAACTCAGAGCAGTTGAGGCCTTTTCAAATGGAAACGTAGTAGTGTGGATGTGACCTAAGGCTCTGTCATCCCTTAATTCACACTGATGACTTCTGCTCTGCCACTTTCTGGCATGACCTAAGAACGGTGTGATTTGTAGCTAAAACTAAATTACTTACACAACACAAAAAAGAAAATAGGCTGTGGATCTGTTTCATTCCAAACCCAGCAGTTCAACATCAAAGATGAGGGTGGCGTTAGGAGGGATAATGCCCGGGTGGCCTTTGTTTCCATAAGCGTAGTCAGGCGAGCAGGTCAGCTTGGCCCTTTGACCAACACTCATCTGGAGGTAGGAGGAGGCAGACAATACAAACACAGGAGAGAGAAAGAGAGAGAGACAACAGGTGTCAGAAAATAACATGTGAGACATAAGATATACAGTTCATTGTGTGATGCGGACTCGAACAGTAATAGTGAAAAAAATTGTAAAGGTGATGTTCTAACAAACAGAATATAACTAAGGACAGCAAGCTACCATGAATCTACAGGACCTTCACACAGGCAGTACTATTCACCAGCCATCAGCTCTGTGTGTAAGACACAGAGCTGTGACAATGGCTGTATGGCCCCATGTTTACAGAGTTAATGAAAACCTTGCTGCGTTAAAACTCGATAATGGAACCGTGTCAACAGATTAATACATTTCAACAGATTTACAACATCAGCAGCAAAATGTGTTTACTTCAATCTCTGTGTACTGGTGGCATAAATACAGTAAATACACTGCAGAATGTCAGGTGTACTCTTCTCTGACGGGCTGAGTGAGTTCAAACTTCAGAATCTATATCAGTTCACAAACCTTATAATCAGATTCATCAAAATATATGTGCATTTTAGATGCACATGTATGATTCATGCTCTCAAGCCCACCTGCACCACTCCCTCTTCCCAGCCTCGGATGACTTCCTGCTTGCCAATCTTGAACCTGAAAGGTTTGTCCCTGTCACGGGATGAGTCAAACTTGCGTCCATCTGTCAGGGAGCCTACGAACAAGGAGACAGAGAGAGGTACAGTCAGGACAAAACGTGGAGCAGCTGCACAGGGTGACAGAATCCAGCTCTTACACCTGAACAATACAGGTCATCTGTGCAGAAAACTTCAGCCTTAAGACATTAAATTAATAACATTTCATAAAAAACATAGGAAACAAATATGTCTCCAAGCTGGTCTGACATCCACCTTCCCTGCTCTGTGTATATTGAGAGCACAAATGAAGGGATTCCAAGGATCTCAGAATAACTGCTGCAGCTGTCTGCAGGGTGGGTTTCAGTGTGACAGTCAGGAAGATCGCAAGCATCCATCTGCAGAATAGCACCCCCTCCAAGACTATTTATGCCAGAACTATTACTGTCATTAGCAGCAGAAAGGCAGCATGTGTGTGTAATGGTTTAATGTACTGTGATGTGAGTGTGTGTGGGAGAAGGGAGAAGGTGCAACAATTGCACGTGTTGTTGGGCACATCAGGGGGCGTCTGGCAGGATGCAGCCTTTAATCCAGGCAGTGGAGTGGGTGTTCTGTCCTCTTCTGGACATCTACATATTATCCAATGGAATTATGTGCAGGAGCTGAAAGGTCCTACCAAAGTATCAAAGGCAATGAGCATCAATACACTGCTTTTCCCACTTCACCACCACACAACACAGCGCTGACATTTTCTCACATCAACCATTTCCTGCAGACAGAGCCTTTCAAAAAAAACAAGAAACACAGCAAATCCAAGTTTTCATCTTCACATGTGCATCTGCATTTCAAAAGGCTTGTGTAAGGGACAATCCTGTTTCGTGTCCCATTTTAAGGCCGCTTTGTGGGCTGACAGGAAGGGATACCGCCCAGAGAGGAAATCCTGTAGTTTGTGTGATATTAAAAAAAACAAGAATGCAGACTCATACCTTAAAAGAAATAAAAAAACATATTTCACTGAGGACGGCCCAAGTTGGATCTTACTTCATGTTCAACTCAGGCTTGTATTACAGTGAGAGTTATGTCTGTCTGACCAGGAGAGAAGGCTGAGACCAGCTTTGCCAAACCCAGAACAGATGCAGACAAATATACAGTCTAACATTTTTAAATTTTCTACTGAAGCTACATGTTTCCTTACTGGTACTGTATTCAAATAGTGTCTTTTACAACACTAGTGCACTACCTGTGCTAAGCCTGCCTATTTGTAATGTTATGTCCTCTTGTCCTGTGTTAAAGCTCTACTTCAGAAGTATTCCTTGTCATTAGTGACTCCTCCTCAAACAGTTCTACAATAAACTGTCACTTTTTGTTGTTTGTGTGCTGGACATTGTGTGCTGAGCTTTTTATAAACTAATGGTGCTATGATGCTTTGTGTTTATCCTGCCTGGTTTACCTGCAATGAAGATTTTAAAGTCAATGTTTTTCATAAAATTAAACTGAATTTGCTTCATAACTATTCATACATATGGCTCATATATAAGTTTGAGTGATTTACAAAAATGCTGTTGTTTTTTCATACATGACATATCCGATATTTTAGAGGTCTGTTTAGCAACTGACACAATCTTCAGACCAAAGCTCACAACTTGTCCAAATAAAAGTTAAATAATAATTATTAAGCTTGATATGAAGAATTGCAGCAACAAAACAAACGTTGTGCTTTAACTTTGATGGCAAATTGCCAAACAGGAAGTGATTCTGAGAATGTTGTTAAAATAATCAAATTATCAAAATGATCTGGCAGGGATTTTGGTTTGACCCAGTGGTGAAACACTGCTGTGGTCAATCTGAGGATGTAGAAGAAGACAAGTTCAACTCGGTCTACTGACTGCTCTGTTCATTACCCAACCCCCCCAACCCCCTCGCCACTTTATTCAATCTGTGTTAATATTGAACATATATTGTGTCCAAAACACTCAAAACTCAAAACTAAACTTCCTCGCACAATTAATAATACACATACCAAGTATGAAGTCAATACTAGCAACCTAGCTCTATGAATGGCTTTCCTGTTTGTCAGTCGCTCCACCATGCTGTTCCAGTCAAATAAAATCTCAACTGCTGAAATGAATAACCAATTTTTTTTGTACAAACATTGATGGTCACCAAAGGATGAACATTACAGACCTTAGCTATCCCTTGACTATTCCCAATAGAGTCGTCATCCGGTCAAATGTCTCAAATACCACTGGACAGGAGGCCATGGAATTTGGTCCAGTTATGTCCACCTCAGGAAGAAATGTCAAAACTGGTGCTGCTGTCCCACAGACGTCACCTCAAACCTTTATTTGTCCACCTGCAAAACTAAAAGCACTGCCATTAGCCCCAGCTGAACAGTGTGTTAGTTGGTAATTAGCAAACATTAGCATGCTAACACGTTAAACTATGGTCACCTGCTAAATGCTAACATGTTATCGTTATGAGCATGTTAGTGCTGCTGACACCAGCATTTGGCTCAAAGTTAGCATCACTGTGGACAATAAATACTTATGGCTGAAATAATATGTTTATTCATCGAATGCAAACTACTTTGATGATCAATTAATTGTAAAAAGAAAAAAAGATATTCTATAGAACAATTAATCAATATGGATAATCCGCACAATAATAAAAAAGGAAAGCAATCATTAATCATTAGTTGCCTCCCTAGATATAGCCTAGTACTGGTCCTTTAAAATCTCTACCATAGAGAAGACTATATGAATCTGACTGATATTATGAGTCACTACAGGAATAATTTAGTGGGATCATGTACATTTAAATATAGTGTGTGTGTGTGTGTGTGTGTGTGTGTGTGTGTGTGTGTGTGTGTGTGTGTGTGTGTGTGTGTGCGTGCGTGCGTGTGTGTGTGTGTGTGTGTGTGTGTGTGTGCGTGTGTGTGTGTGCGTGTGTGTGTGTGTGTGTGTGTGTGTGTGTGTGTGTGTGTGTGTTGAGGGAATGTGACAGGTTTACTACAGTAAGTCTGACATTATTTCTGTGCCCCAGACGCTTATAATCCGCTCAACTAACCCCCCCACCCAGAAACTCCAACAAAGAGAGAGGCGCTGGAAATCAGACAGGATTTTAAATCTGTCTGTCTGAGCTGTCTGTCTGAACTGTCTGTCAGTCTGAGCTGTCTGTCAGTCTGAGCTGTCTGTCTGTCTGAGCTGTCTGTCTGAACTGTCTGTCAGTCTGAGCTGTCTGTCAGTCTGAGCTGTCTGTCTGAACTGTCTGTCTGTCTGAGCTGTCTGTCTGAACTGTCTGTCAGTCTGAGCTGTCTGTCTGTCTGAGCTGTCTGTCAGTCTGAGCTGTCTGTCTGTCTGAGCTGTCTGTCTGTCTGTCTGAGCTGTCTGTCTGAACTGTCTGTCAGTCTGAGCTGTCTGTCTGTCTGTCTGAGCTGTCTGTCTGAGCTGTCTGTCTGTCTGTCTGTCTGTCTGTCTGAGCTGTCTGTCTGTCTGAGCTGTCTGTCTGTCTGAGCTGTCTGTCTGTCTGTCTGTCTGTCTGTCTGTCTGTCTGTCTGAGCTGTCTGTCTGTCTGAGCTGAATGTCTGTCTGAGCTGTCTGTCTGTCTGAGCTGTCTGTCTGTCTGTCTGTCTGAGCTGAATATCTGTCTGTCTGAGCTGAATGTCTGCCTGAGCTGTCTGTCTGTCTGAGCTGAATGTCTGTCTGAGCTGTCTGTCTGTCTGTCTGTCTGTCTGTCTGTCTGTCTGAGCTGTCTGTCTGTCTGAGCTGTCTGTCTGTCTGAGCTGAATGTCTGTCTGAGCTGTCTGTCTGTCTGTCTGTCTGTCTGTCTGTCTGAGCTGTCTGTCTGTCTGAGCTGAATGTCTGTCTGTCTGAGCTGAATGTCTGCCTGAGCTGTCTGTCTGTCTGAGCTGAATGTCTGCCTGAGCTGTCTGTCTGTCTGAGCTGTCTGTCTGTCTGAGCTGAATGTCTGTCTGAGGTGACTGTCTCTTTCTCTCAATGTCTCTCTCTCTCTCTCTCTCTCTCTCTCTCTCTCTCTCTCTCTCTCTCTCTCTCTCTCTCTCTCTCTGCCTGTCTGTCTGTCTCTCACAACCCTTTGGCCCAAACTGTAGCGTTCAGAGCGCTCATCATAATCATCTCAGTCACAAACATCGCCAACACCATCACCACCATCACCAACATTACCAGCATCATAGTCACCATCACCACCATCATATTCACCATCACTACCATCACCACCTTCATAATCACCATCACTACCATCAGAATCACTACTATCACCACCGTCATAATCACCATCACTTCCATCAGAATCACTACTATCACCACCGTCATAATCACCATCACTACCATCAGAATCACTACTATCACCACCTTCATAATCACCATCACTACCATCAGAATCACTACTATCACCACCGTCATAATCACCATCACTTCCATCAGAATCACTACTATCACCACCGTCATAATCACCATCACTTCCATCACCATCATAATCACTATCACCACCATCTCTACCATCACCATCATAATCACCATCACCACCATCATAATCACCATCACCACCATCACCATCATCACCATCATAATCACCATCACCATCATCACCATCACCACCATCACTACCATCACCATCACCACCGCTACAACACCACTATCCTCCTCCACATACCGTGAGCACCAATGTGCTTCCAGAGAGTGGTGGTGTGTTGAAGGGGTTAAATCTTCATGCAGCTGACTGACAGTCATTTTACTCTTTGCCCTACTGAGGAATCACTGCCTGCAACAGAAACGTCTGATCGCACAGTTGAACGCGCTGCACGGCGTTTAGGATCAGCACATCCCTGCGTCCCTGTGAGGATTTACGGTGTTAGCTGTGGCACTTACAGGATTACCACACGCCTCGCTATTTGTCAGACGGCTGCAGGAGACAGTTGCCCGCGGCCGTCACTCCACTTGCGCGGCCTTCATTAGTAGAAAAATGCCCAAGTGCAGGGGCTGAAATGTGCAGCGGAGTTTGATCCGTGCACGCACAACTACTCACCCACATAATGCACCACGCACGTCTGCCCCTTTTTGGGGAAAGTCCTTCCTGTGGAGAGACCAAAGAGGAATAACGGGCAATTAAGGCGGTGTTTTCTGCGGCTGTATTAGTTACATGAAAACAGAGAAGTGCAAACATGCGCCTAGTGGTTGACACATGCACATTTACATATTATACTATGATTATGATTATGATTATGATTATGATTATCATTATTATTATCATTATTATTATTTGTGCAGTCGCATTACCGTCACCCGGGGTTATAGTCTCGATTTCGACTCCCATGTTTGAGGCGGTGTGTTGTGGAGCTCTCCCTGCGCCCGGCGATACTCTTCTTCCCGCAGCCTGTCTGTGAATGTGCGCGCTCCTCCCGCGGTCCTCTCTCTCTCTCTCTCTCCTCTGCAGGGACACCAGCGTCACTTTATCACATTACACAACAACACTTCCGGCCGTAACCTCCAAAGTAAAACCTTCACAGAGGCATGTCAGCCGCCAGGAGGCACTGTATCATGAACCCCTTTATCATATGTATATACCATAGACTATATACACCCAAAAATAAGGTTCACTTATCAAATTAACTTCGGCAAAAAGTACCTAAATACAACAGAACCTTTAAAACATGTTACCTACTGTTTCATGACACAATGGCTGCAGAGTCAGGAGACTGTCTGTCAAAGAAGGACTTTAAATCTGTGCAGGTCAAATTAACCCATTTATATTATATCTACATACTGATCCCTTAAACTTATGGACTTTAAACTTGCCATATGTTCAGTACTGATAAACTTTGAATAAACAGGTGACCAGCGCTCTGTAGCAGTCAGTGGGGCAGTGTGCCTTTCAGGTTGGGGACCAAGTTGAACATGTGTCCTCGGAAAAACTACAGCTGTTGTGAACTTGGTTTGTAGTAATCAGTAATAAAGCCAATTCAGTTTCATTTTATGAAAAACACTGACTACAAAATCTTCACTGTGGATAGACAAGGTTGGATGAAAGTTTTCTAACTTCACTCTGCACCATATATCGTTTGTTAGACTGTTCTTTGTTCTGTTTGAACAGAAGTTCTTCCTCTTACATACTTGTTTGTGTGTCATAGAGATTTTTATTCTCCTCAAACATCTCTGGAACACAAATTATAGGCCCTTCGTGCCAGTTTCCATCTTTGTTGTTTTTGTACCTGCTCCCTAATAAATAAATGGAACAATTAATCATTAACAATAACTCTGTTCTATTCATGTGTCCCAGTGAGTCATGACAGTGTGACAGTGAGTCAGCATGAACAATACAAGGGGCATGTGATAAACCTGTGATTTTCCAACAGTGACATGTTAAAACGTCTTGTTTCATATGCTTTTAGGGCCCCTGGAGGTCTGGGGCCTGTAAAATGTCTCTTTTTGATCAACTGATAGTCCAGCCTCGCTTCCACTTCTGGGGACTGACAGGAGCGGTAGGTGAGAAAAATGCTTTTATTTTGAAGGCACAAGAGAAAGGTTTTTCTTTTCTTCCTTATCTGTGACTAACTTGATATCTGCTAGGCAGTGTGTACATTGTGACACTGTCCAGTGTATGCATGTGTGTGGTTCAAGTTTGAGGTCAAGGTAAGGTTTAGGTTTAGGTTAGATTTAGTTTTTGTTTAAGGTTCAGGTTCAGGTGACTGCAGTGTAAAACTAATGAAAAGAGAGTGAACAAAGTGAGCAGGCAGAGAAAAATGATGCTATTCTAGGTGAGGCACTCTGAGTCAAAGCACAGCACTGTCCCAGCAGGCACTCACATCACCACAGCAAATGTGCAGCCATAGCAACACCTGCATCTTATCCACTCACCGTCTATTCTATTCTTAGAATCGTCAAATATTTTCACCTTTTAACTTTTCAATTCCTAACTTCCCGTAATACTCATTAAATGCAGCGAAACAGGTTTTTTTTTCCGGTTTTTGTTTTCCACTGTGATAAAGCAGCTAACTGGCTCTGGTGCCATGGAGTGTTCATATGGGTGTCCACAAGCAAGGAGATAAATGCTGGTTCAAAATACATTAAACTGAAGGAAGAAAAACATACGTGAGAGTGAGATTGTAACTGGAGGTGACACCGAACATACAGCACAGCGGGTCAGACTGAGTTTGTTAAGTTAATAAAACTCTGCAGAAATGTCAGGGTACACAAAATGGCAAACGAGGACCCAATAGCACGACACTTGAGCAGTTTAGATGTAGCAAGAGTTCAGGTTTAATGAACGAGCAGGGGTCAAAACCCGGCAGACAGTCAACGAGGGCAAACAAATCCAATAGAGAGCAGGCAAAAGGGGAATCCAGGGTCCAAGAAGGCAGGTCAGAACAGGAATCAGGCAGAGCAGAGAAACGAGAAACAACGCTGGGCCGCTAGGAAAACACACTAGACAAGCTGGCACAGAACACAGGAAATGGGCCGGTATATATACTGATTGACTGATGGAAAGCAGGTGAGTCTGGGGGTGGGGCAGGCCAGGTAATTGGAATCCATGGGAAGAGGTGATGCAGAGCAGGGGGGAGTGGCTGAGTTCTGAAACGACATGAGAGATAGTATATGGCAAAGCAGAAAACAGGATAGCAGACAATGAAAATACTATGAGCTGACTGAAGTTATGACAAGAAAGCAAACCAAAAACATATTATATCCTCCCAAGAGTCAAGGGTGTACTGAAGCATTGACATGGCACATACATTATAGTGGATTTCAGACATGAACTCTGAAGAATGTCCCGAAGAACGGCGTGCAGACTTTTTCTGGAGATTGTCTTTCACACATGAACAACACAGCAGGAGATTCTCCGCTCAGACACGTTCACAACAACACAGGAATCCCTGAAGCGTTCAGGTGAGGGAAGGTGGAGCAGATTCGGCTGTGGAGATAACATGTTTTTGTTTATTGCAAATTGACACCGGCGTTGGAACTTATCACTATAAGCTCTCTCCATCAATGTCTGCAACATTTATGGCACTGCTTTTTCATTCTGAGTTGTCTTCTTTTATTTGTTTTCCTTTTTGCGTATGTCGCTTTTAAAAAAAAACATCAAACAACACCCTCACTCGCTTGCAATGAGTTCTCCTGCTGTTTTCTCACAGGACACTCTCCAGAGTTTTCACCAGGGGGCTGGCAGGAGAAACTGCAGAGCCTCTCCCTCGGACATTTGTGTTCTCACATACAGGCCCTCCGGAAAATGTTGGGAGATTCTCAAAGAGTTCAGTGCATGTCTGAAAGCAGCTTAAAATACCTGTTGTAACTCTTCTACTACATGACTGTGTCACATTTCTTCCACCAAAGATTTTTGATAGACATAGGTAATATGCTCACTGTTGAAAACCCTCAATAAGATCTTAAAGCAGCATACAGACACTATGAAAATGTCAGCACTGCTTCTATGTAAAAATGTACAACAAAACCACAGCATTTGGTTAAATATCTGAGTTAATATATTTATATTTTAAAACTCGCCTATCACAGTTTTGTAAGAATCCAACACTTGTTCTGTAAAACTGACCTCACACATTATCTTGAGAGGAGAACAAGCATAAATCTTTATTGCTCATTAAAAGTCAAATATTTCTTCTAATGATTAGTCACATCATGAAGTCAGAGGACAAAGAGTACGATAAGATGTATATTCACCTCTGACTATCTGACAGCGTATAAAGCTTTGAAACAAGCAGCGCCGGCTGATTTGCACACTGTGATTTTTCCTTTCAGGCAACATACAACCTGACCTACCTTCTTCATGGGGGTCGCCATGGCTGCATGCACATGGGAGAAGTTCACTTTCAAGCTCTTTGCACATGGTTAACATTGTGAAAGGGTCGATTTTAACAAAAAACATCATCTGACGATACTCAGGTCAGAAAAATAAAAAAATCATTGAGCTTCTTCTATTTGGGGATAAACATTTTAAAAAAGCTACTAGAAGTGATTTTCAAGCAAAGATAATGCAGTAAAAGACTGTTCTTATAAACAAGACGGATATAAAACATGGTTTAAGGATCCGTGTTGATTTTAGCTTGACTTTTTTGCTCAAACAGCAGATATATAACAAGTTAGGTGATAATTGAGTTATTGAATTATGATGCAGCAACCTATTGGGTGTTTTTTATTTGTATATACTCTTAATCGATGGTAAGATATTTTGGAAATGTGATGGTAGATAAAAAGATACAAGGTCTCTCTCCAACACAACAGAAACATTTAAATGATCAATGAATGATTCAACATGCTCTGTGCCAAGGTAGGGTTGGTAAGTTGTTTCTGAAACACTTTATCTTATTAATTGAAAGCCTCTTCAAGTCCCAATAGCAACAACAAAATCTTCTGGGGGGAAAAAAGGCGCTGTCTTTCGGACCTTGCAGGATCGTAATAAACACCTCCGATTACGGCGTACCTGCCTCGCACACCCTGCCCATGCAACTCTGGATGACCACAGTCTTCACAAACTGGAGAGACATACACCAGTGGCAGAGACAAAAGTCCAAAATTATCCTGCAAGTCACGTACAAGTCGGCTTCCAGCAGTTTTCGGACACTGCATGTTCATGTGTTTTGGGGGCATAGCTTTGAAAAGAGGACTGATGGGAGGGGGTGGGAGGCATCAGTTGCATTTCTTAAAAATCTAACTAGAATCCATGCTTCTCACTTCACAAATGGTCTAAATGCCATTTTTCTAACTATAACAAAAACACAAGACGATTAAGTTCTTTATACATCAACCATAAAATGGATTTATTACACCAGGAGGTCCAAACATATTTCTGTGTTGCCCCAGGATGCATAGAAGATGTCAGTGTGTCATAGGAATCCACTACTACAAACCAGAGTTTACAATCTATATGATCTTTTGTTTGACAAAAAAGCCATGTGTAGCTGTGATGTTACACAATATCAAAATGTGTAACCGGGACAACCTTACAATCTGTAAAGGAAAAGAGAAAAGAGGGAGAAAAGGCAGCTTAAAAAAATAATTCCATCTGGATTTTGAACAAATGTGTTTGTGGAGGTGAATAAAGGATAGTAAGGCTACTGGTATTGGTTAGCTTGGAGGAAAAGAAAAAAGTGTTTTGTGACAACGTTTTACTTTTCTCTCCAAGCAGAGTTTACAGAGAGAAAAGGAAACGTTTACAAAACCACACTGTCAACATGTACTTTTAATAAGACTAGTATTCCTTATGTGGTTCTGGTTTGTGCGGTTGGAACTGGGACTCTGCCGGTGGTCTGGTGAGGGCTCCAGCACCTGACAGTAAACACAGCTGAAGGGCCAAATGAAGGTTAATAGAAAAGGAGAAGAGGGGAGCAAGTTAATGAAAAAAAAGAGCCAGGTTTATTGACCATCTCTGCAACCAAGCTGCTCCTCAGAAAGCTGGACTGCTGCTGCGATTTTGGATTAGACCATCTACTGCTCTCAGGGGAACACGTCCCCATCACGACCACAATCAGCATCTGCAGCTTTCCAGAACTTTGAGAGTTCTCTGCTCGATTTAGGAAGGTTTTTAAGTTTCCCCCTTTATTAGTGCCCATCACAGACCACGCAAGGGTGGAGGGTGAGAGTGGTGGTGGTGGTGGGGAGGGGGAGCAGAATGTTACATTTGACTTTAGAAAACAAAACTCAGAAATTAGAAGTCCATATATAAGTCCATGTTTTCTCCTCCCTCAGAAGGGGCAGCAGGTTTCACGTGGCTGCACTACTCTGCCGCACCAGCAGGGATTGACCTTACACTCGGCACTTCACTTTAGCAGCTGAACGATGACAGCGTTGAGGAGGTTGGCCTGCTGCAGTGTCTCGCTCTCGTCCGTCAGCTCCTTGTTGGGGAAGGTGGTCATGAGAACAAACTCTCTGGCGGCCATGGTAGGCCGGGCCGCGACCAAAAACTCGCGCAGGTCAGACACCCTGAGGGACACAACGATACGTTATGCAGGGTTCTTATTCCATAGCTACAGTTCAGATCTTCAAAGAACATTTTGTTACTACAACAGCAACTCGGACTCCTTACAATCGGTAAGGTAATCAATCATTTTTATTGTACCTGATACAGAGCTTGCAAATCTGTGTGTTTTTTGTATCATTCTTCCACTGTAAAATGAACCCCATCCCCTCTAAGAACGTAAACTCTAACATATGGAGGTGTGTGCTCAAATTGTGTATAATCTACTTTTTGGCATAAAAATAAAAAATGTATGTAGATATATTGATATATATTCAAATATCTCAGGATAAAAAGTGGTGCCATACACACATTACGTCCTGTCTCTGTCTGCTGCACCACCCTTCACCTTAACACTCCAGAGGATCTATTCATGCACAAAGTCAGTTTGCTCTGGAGAGAAGCGATCTCTGTCAATACCAAAGTGCAACTGCACCTTGTGAAGACAGTGAAAGAGAGTACGTTGATTATTTTATTACAAAAGACTAATTTCCACAGGACACTGACAAAACAAAGGAGGCAATTATTAGAGGAGCGCACTTGATTTTGCTGAAGAGAACAGATCTGAACCAAACTCAAACTTCAACTAATAAAAAACAACTGCGTCAGGTTTTGTCATCCACATAACTGTATGTTGTCAGATTACTGAGCAAGAAAGAAATTAGTTATTAAAGCAAATAGTAACTGACCAATGGTAATTCTGCTTGCATCTTGACCAAATTAATATTTCATGAATGATAAGTGAGAGAGCTGGACATGGCTGGAAACAGCGACATGTACTGTTAGGCTATAGTACAGTATGATTTACTGATTTATACACTTTTCCTTTGATCTTTGGTGTTTGTAAGCAGCTGCTACAATGACACAAGCATAGGTTAATTTCTCTGCCATTAGTTGCTGCTCGTGGTGTTTTATCAGGAACAGAGCCAATGATGCATTTTGGGTTGAAAAAGGGGGAAACACCCGGCAGAGATGTAATTTTCAGCTGTTTGAAATGGCACAGTAAACATGCAGGAACACAAGTCTCTGTCACAGTCACCTGTGGGTATGGTTGAACTTTTGGACCAGCCTGCCACCATCAGCCAGTCGGATCTGAATGTTGGTGACGGGCTGGGAGGGGTCGAGGGCCACTGAGGTGCTGGCTTGGACCTCGTTGGCAGCCTGGTCCTGCTGGGCTGAGGCCGGAGCTGTAACCAACTCTGGGGTGGCACTACAGGGGGGGAGAAGATCACACTTAATATTTTGTCCAGTCGTGGTCATGATGGATCATATTTACCCAGGACAATCATCTCAGTTTGTCAGTTGTAATATTTTAACATTTGTTTTATGTTGGAATGTTGTTTTTTTAATATGAGTTCTCTCAACTGATCATTTGTATCTTGTGTACTTGGTAACTACATTTTTTTTTTTTATAAAGAAACACTTAAGCCTTTAACAAAATAATCACATATAGAGATATGTTGTTTTTGATGGACAGTTTTTTGCAGAATAACATTTATTTTCAGTCCCAGCAGTACAAATATACAAATTCCTAAAAAAAGACTTAACAGCCTCCTGCTGCACAATCTACTGTCAAAACAATCTCATTTTTAGTTTACATGACATAATCCTTTTTCACTAGTGGGCTTCCAATATCCCACAATGACATACGGAAATAAAATGAATGCCATCGTCTACAGCAGGCACAAAGAAATATGAACTTACCAACTGTAGACAATAGCTTTAACATTAATTTCTTTATACAAACAAATATGAACTTAAAGACTTTGTAAGAAGACATTTGAATCCTGTGTAAGGCCAAGAACTGCTTTCAGTGGTTTTAAAAGGGTTTTCATGATGTATTCCTGCTTTGAGCTCACAAGTGATTTGTCCTGAGCTGCTCTCAAAGATGAACCATGCACTATGCTGTAAGCAGGAAAAAGCAGCTTAGTATTCTTTACTTTATTAATTCTAAGTTGGCATCTAATTCTATAAAATATGATCCCTTTGCTAAAAGTGAAAGAAGCTGCACAAAGTGGATATTAGATTTGTATTCACTCGATACAAAAAAGTGTAGAACGTAAAGCACATGTACTATTTGAAATGTATTGCTGTTTTATGTGTGCTGATATATTTTTAGACAGGACAGACAACTCTGATTGAGAGCTGAATGTGCTCCAAGAGTTTGGAGTAAAAATAACAATGTCGTCTGACATTCAAGACCTAGAATTAGGATGATTCATTCCCATGTCGAGTAAGACTGATTTACCAACCTTTACTTACACTGAACTCAGCTGCTGCTTTTTGGAACTGTAAAGATTCACAAACCATGTTAAATAGAAAAACAAGACTCATCAATCTCACCTTCCCAACTTCTGTCCTTCACCTCCAAAGGCCCTAAAAGCCAACTTGGGTTTGCTGAAGTCCTCATCCCTGTGGTCCTCCATGTCCAGGTTGACCTGGCCCCCTCGAGACCGCTGCCTCAACTCCAGGGGGATCTCTCTGCAGGGTGACAACCAACAGTAACAGGGGCTGAATGCTGTCAGTGTTGCTAATGTGTGCTGTTCAAGCAGACAATGGTGTCTCGTGGTCAAATATAGTTGTGAGGACACTCATTGACATAATGCATTTACTAGCCCCATACCCTAACCATCGCAAATAATTGCTTAACCCTAACCCTAAAACCAAGTCTTAACCCTCAAACAACCCTTTGAATTTGTGAGGACCAGCCACAATGTCCTCACAATGATGGTATTGAACCAAAATTGGCCCTCATAACTACAGAAAGACATGCGCGCACACAAATATAACATTAAAGACAGGGTGTTTTCTAAGGCCTATGATGACCATATGTGTAACCTAGATGAAGTTGGCAGGGTGTTCTCACCCCCTTCTGATTGCCTCGAGGAAGTTGGAATTTCCAGGATCGCTGTAGTTTCTGAGTTCTCCATTATCCAGACTGAAACCTGTCTTCCACAGTTTGAGCACCACATGTACCTAAAACACACACACACACACACACTTAATTCCAGGGCTTATGAGGTAGCAAGCCAGTGTGATAAAGTAACCAACTATTAACACTAATCTTAATTGTTGCTTATTTAATGTGCTTGCCCACCTGATTGTGAACATGTAATGAATTATTATAGAAAAAGAATTTGGTTTCTCTTAAGTTTTAGCCCAGTCTGTAAATAGCTATTGAAATTTAAAAACCACAAACTGAATCAAAGTCTTTGTAACTAAGAATCATTAGACCTTTAGATTTATTTAGCGTCACCTTCACTGTGAAGCAGAGGTGGGAAACAGATGGCCTTCAGACCATATATTGTCAGTAACAGTTTGTATCTAGTAAATTATTTTTGAGGTCAGAAAGACTTTCTTTTCAACCATGCAAACGTATTCTGCTGATCCACACAACTTTTCCCCCTCAGTCGAACAATCTGGTTGTTATTTTCTAGTTTCTAGTGAGCACAGCTGCTTCTTCAAAATGTCACATTTCATTTTGACAGACCAATTTCAAATTGAACACGTGGCTACTAAATGTTTCATGAGCAGCTGTTTGTCGTCTGTCGATACAAGGAGTGAAGACGTGACCGTGCAAGAGAAAAAGATCTCCCACGCAGTTATTTCAACAGTGAAACAAAACCTACTGTTACTGTACTGAAAGTAGTATCCATTATTTCATTTCAAATTGAAGAACAAAATGTGTATATGTCCCCATACAAGGTTTAAACTATTTCTGAGTTTGTGACTCTGCTCATGTGATGTTCCAGAGCAAACCCATTTAAGCTTGACCTGTTCCTTGAACTCAAATGCCCCAGAAGAGAATGAGACACATGACAATTTAAGAGATACTGTAAAGATTTAAGAGTCCTTAAATCACATGTAAAAGAGAGAGGAGGCCACAGGTAGGTTTATCGTGTCTCAAAGGTAGTTTGTAAGATGTGCTGTACGACTAAGTCAAAAATAAGGTTGCGTGTCGTTTGGGTTTTCCGGATACCGATGCTAAACCGATATTTATTTTCTTCAAAAAAGCACCAAAGAGGGACATTAACAAGCTCTTCAGGAGAGGGAAGCCCCGCAAAGCAGCCGGACCTGACTCTGTCTCCCCATCCACCCTGAAGCACTGTGCTGATCAGCTGTCTCCATTGTTCAGACATTTTTAACACCTTACTGGAGACATGTCAGGTGCCAAACTAAACCTGTAAACTGAACAAGGAAACCTCTAACTTGATGTATTATTAGAAATATTAAGGTAGGCCTGTAACAATTTTTCACTACACTGGCTTCCGGTTAAATCTAGAATAGAATTTAAAATTCTCCTCCTCACCTTCAAGGCCCTTAATAATATGGCACCATTATACCTCAAAGAGCTGATAGTACCATATCAACCCACTAGAGCACTGCGCTCCCAGAATTCAGGCTTACTTGTCGTCCCTAAAGTCTCTAAAAGTAGAGTAGGAGCCAGAGCTTTCAGCTATCAAGCTCCTCTCCTGTACGTTTAAGAGGAGGCTTAAAACCTTCCTTTACGATAAAGCTTATAGTTAGAGCCGGTCCAGGCTTGTCTTTGACCTGCTCTTAGTTATGCTGCTATAGGTCTAGAAGGTCGGGGGACACATGACACACGGAGCTTCTCTTCCCAGCTTCTCCTTCCTCTTCTCAATCCTTATCACGTCAAAGAAATTAATATCTCATCAATACATGTTACTGACTTGACTTCTTCCCCGGAGTCCCTTTGCCTTATCGTCTGCAGATCCAGGGCCGCGACTGCGGCCACATCGTGGATTATGATGGTGGATCGCGTATCAGAGATCGTGATCGGAATGGTGGATCCTGTATGGCGGAATCTGTATCGTGCTGGCTGATCGTGATAATAATGGCGCATCCTGCATCGTGTTGGCATCTGATAATTCATTGACCTTCCATTATGCTATAAGTGTTTATTCCAAATCAATGCTGCAAATACTCTTATCTTTCTGATGTTCTCCTTTACACGTGGCATCTATTGCACTTATGTCCGTCCTGGGAGAGGGATCCCTCACATGTGGCTCTCTCTGAGGTTTCTACCTTCTTTTTACCCTGTTAAAAGGTTTTTTTTTTGTAGTTTTTCTTTACTCTTGTTGAGTGTTAAGGGCAGAGGAAGTCACACCTTGTTAAAGCCCTATGAGACAAATTGTGATTTGTGAATATGGGCTATACAAATAAAATTTGATTGATTGATATTGTCATTATTGTGAAACCATTTAAAATAGAATATTCAGTCAGACGATTGAATTAGAGTAAAAAATATTAAAATATCCAAAATAAATAAAACAAACCACAGACAATCAAAACAATGAATTGAAGGGACCAAAATTTGCCCTTGGTTACATTTTAAACATTTGGCACAGGATATACGTTACCAGCTCAGTAAACAGGATGGTTATGATTTACATGAGCTTTTAGCTTTGTATTGTATTAGGTTAGTATTCCCGCGTTTCCTCTAGGATTGTGTGTGTGTGAGTGTCTGCTCGTCTCTGTTGCTCTTCACACAGACAATCATAATTACTTAGTTATGAATCAATGGTGTTGCATCATGAATCCGGTTTGTTCTGGTCACTTAACACTCGTCTTTTGTGTAGCAGAGAGTGCGCACAAAATGTTGGGCTGTTATTCAATGTGTTAAAATAGTGTCTCATAAATTCTGGAACTAATCAAGGAAAATGTTTAGACAAATATTTGGTCACATGTACGCTTGGAACGGGGTCACACAAGCAGTCAAACACGGAGCATCCCTCTGCTTTCAAATGCATCACTAGGTGCCCCATTAACTTTGTCGTGTTCCTCCCTTTAAACGGAATTGTTTTCAAACATTTGCTGCATGTCCCTGGTGTCGGAATCATTTCTCATGAAACACAGCCACACCTTTGAACATTTAGCTTTAATAATTTTGTTGTGTCAACTCGAGTTAGAGGTAGCTACTAGCTAACCAGTAGGCTAACGTTATGTGCTCCCAGAACCATCAGCATTGTTATTCGGTCCAGTAGGTAACCTCCATGTAAGAACTGGTGCCTGACCCTAACTATGGTGTCTCATAGTGCCAAAGGTACTTGATACAAAACAATCACTGAAAAAAGTCCATCAGGATGTACACTCACATCCTGCTGGTTGCCGCCGCCGCCGCCGCCAGCGCCGACGCCGCGTCTCTCTCCAGACACATAGGCGGACTCCTCCTCAGGAGCTGCTCCTAGCCTGTAACCTCCCCCCAAAAAGGCCTGGGTGATGAGAGGTGATAATAAAAACACAATATGAGTCAATGGGATTGGATCACCAAGAGGAAGGAGAATTATAAATAAAAAAGACGGTCATAAAATTGCCCAAACCAAATCAAAATATACATAAACTTCATCTGCTATTAAGAGATTGCTCTGATGAGCTTTCTCTTACCTTGGCTTTACTGGTCTCTCCTGGACCTCTCCCACTCCGGTCCAGAGGCACAGCTCCATGTTCTCTGGCTCCTTTGAAAAGATCCTCCACCACCTCATTGGAACTCTTCTTCTTGGGAGGTCCAACGATCTGCTGCCCACTGCGCTCTGATCCCCCTGCAAAAAACCTGGAGGGGGACATAGGAGGGTGAATCAAGACAGAAGGGAATTCTTCCACAGAACACGTAACAGAGTACAGATTAAGGAAAGTAAAATGAATGATCAACTAAGTCAAATAAGTAAAATAGTTAGATAGATCTATGTGTAATGCATAGTGCTGCAGGTTTTCATGCCTGTGTGACTCGAGCAAGACCGATATGGATACTTGGGGCTGATGCCAATACTGATATTTGAGAGTAATATACCATGTCACAAATACCATGATTCAACAAGATTATCATCATCAAACCTTTATGACAAAGAAATACAATTGAGGTGCGAACTGTAGCGAGTCAGAGACGTCAGCATAGTCTTAGCGACAGAGAGAGATAGAGATATATAGAGAGAGAGAGCAGCTGACGAAAACCTGTCAATGATCTCAATATCTTTCATTTATTATCTAAGGCAGCAGGGCTCCATCTGATTGGCCAAATATATTGACATACAGAGTGTGAAGGCAACACCATTTATCGCAGTTCAAGCTGTCTTTTGCATTATGCATATCACGCATGTTGACATCATGAGAAGATAACTTTTCCATATATCATGCTGCCCTAATATAAATTATGTATAATTGATTCTAAATAAAACAATTAATGTTTATTAGTTCAGCTTGCTCAGGGACTGCAATGTAAATGGACAAAAATTCCATTATCAACATCACACAGTCCCTTAACAGCCAGTCCGCTGCACTGCTCCAGCAGGACAATATGCTGATGCCGCAGAAAAACTGTGAACAACCTGTCCACAATGAATGAGGTGAAACCTAAAATAGTTTGGTGCATTCTGGACTAACACCCACTGAGTGAGACTTTCTACCATACAAACACTGTGGATGTAGAGCACAGACAGAACGCTTCGTAAAACCTAGAACTTTGTCCCAACGAGAGCTACTGTTACTACACACACGAGCAGTCATTTTATTTATATATTTGTCCCTGCGTCTATATCAATCCCTGATTCACTCAGAGGTTGACACTCAATCTCTACCAGGGCCATGAATGTTTTTCTATAACATTTCTAATACCATGATTTGTGAGTTTCTTGTGGAGGAAGGGCAAATATCTTTCGTATGGCGATCAAATCAATCATGGCAGAAAAAAGTCTTGACTTAGTGCTTTATCATGTACTGTCACTGTTAAGTGAAGACTACTGATAAACAAACAGACGATGCAGGAAATTTAACTCACCTTTGACCTTCTTCCTCGTCACTCTCCTCCTCTGCCTCATGCATCAGATCTCTGAAGGACGTCACTCTGGGCTGCGAGCTGATATTAAAGAAATACACCGGGTTCATGCATTTAATTGAATGTCGTTAAATTATACAGACGATGAGGAGTGAGCCAAGTCTTTGTACTGATGTGGATACAGTGGCAGAGAATTAATAAAAGACAATACAAACACACCTTGGACCTGCAGACCGGGAGACCGAGGAGCCTCCCTCAGGTTGAGGGAGTGTCACTATGTCGTCATCAGCTCCGTCCTCAAAGAAACTGGCGAGTGCAAGCTGTAAAGAGGCAAAGGTAACAAGTCAACAGATGCATTCCACTTAAAGTGGCTCTGCTCAGTGCTGACTTAACATGATGCACACTGATCTTAACACAGTGCATGCTGGTTAGAAGAGCCGTTATTCTCCTCCAGCTGCAGCACCTGGAAAACTCTTATGTTTTTATTCTAAGAAATTCAAATGCATTATCAGCCATTTGTTTCTCTCCAAAGACGTAGAGATGTATTCAATGTTGTTCTGGTAGTTTTTTTACTACAGTTTTCATTTTCAGCTTTAAAAAGCTTTTGTTGGTGCAAAATAAGTTGTGATCTTATAGGTTGTATGTTCATCCTTTAAATTGTATTATTTCGGACTTTTGTTTTTAATCATAAATCAGAACATACATACAAGAACTTGTTAAGGACATAAACAAACTATACAAGAAAAAAGGATTAGTGGAGGTTTTAATGAAAGTACATGTATGTGTAATCTTTTAGATTAATATTAATTAATGGGGCCAGGACTTAAGAGGCATACATCAAAACACAAAGTGAGAAATGAGTAATACAGGTTTTGATGTATTTTTACTGTCAAGTCTTTGGTTCCCAATGAAACAGAAAGAAATAAACATGTTCTCTCTCTAACAGGGTTCCTCTGACACATATCACTGACTTTTCCCTCATATGTTTTCATGAAACAAGACACTGATTTAGATGAGATGTGTTTTCGACTCACTGACGCTAAGGGAAGAAGATTTGTTTAGTCCTCCCGTGCAGCCGCAGTCTGAGCAGGTCCAGCTCAAACGCACCTAACAGCATCTTCATCCTGACACCTCACCGCCTGTCTAACAAGTGACATGTGTGATCACCTCAGTAACTGTATGTCCTGTCTGTTCTCTACAGGACTGATGTTTACAACATGGCACCGCAGCTGATTCGTGTACTTTCTCTTTCTAACCGCAGAGAAACTGAATCACAACAGTCGTTAGGTTTCATTCTCTATGTATCTCACTCACAGTATAATAACAATACGAGTGGTTAAGTGTCCGACTTCATTTTCCTGCCCACAGACACTCACTTCAACAGCATTAGTAGCTAACCGGAGTTGTTAGCTAGGTTAAACCAACATTAACCCAGGCTAACGCTAGCTAGCACGGCTCAACGGACGCAGTCTAGCGTCAGCCACACTTAACGGCAGATAATGTTAAGTGAGACGACAGGGAAGGGACTTCTTGAAACTAAGACCGTGTCGGCTGACGAGCAGCACAGCAGCCGTGTTGTTGGTGACAGAAAGCGGCCGGGCCATTGTCAAAGGGTGACTTGCACAAATTACCGGCAACAAGGGCTAGCGTTAGCCGGCGAGCTATCCGTCTGACACATGACATGTTGCCGCCGTTTCCTCGGGACTGGCCGCAGAACGCTGCACCGCAACTCGGCTGAAAAGCACCGAGAGGACGTACCTGCAGGTTCCAGCCGGCGGACTCCAGGAAAAAGCGGGCCCTCTCCTCGTCCACATCGGTCACAGCGACGAACTCCCTCACTGACTCCTCTTGGCTCGCCATTTTGATTTGCTCCTCCGCCGACTCGTCCGGCTCCACCTGAGGAAACAAGCAACAGATGATGGTTCCTATGTGGTTTCACAGCAGGAACCATCATCACAGAGGCGTAGACACACATAGAGAGTATAATAACACGACTGACATGTGGATTAAACACGTTTCTATCATTTTTACAAGAATATTTGGGATTATTTATTTTAAAAGTCCACAGTTTTATCACATTCACGATTTGTGGCGCTGTTAATGTTTTGACCACTAGGTGGCAGTCTATCCACGGGTTACACAATAAGTCCTGCGCTTTGTCTGTGTAGAACAAAAGGTCTGAAGCGTTGACTCGGGATCACAGCAGATGTGCATAAAACTTGTGATTTAAAGTCTTTATGTTTGATAAAAGAAACTGAGGAGGATCTGAGCAGCAATGACAATTGAATTGGAGAAGTTTTTGCCAGTAATGGTAGAATATGTGAGTACGCTTATTGTATATCAAGCGGTCTTTTTGTAAATTAATCATAGTCCATGATCAGTAGCCACCACGATCATGATCCACCACATAGTACAAATACACTTGATATAAAATATTTACTTTATTCATAGTGTTTATTTTTCTAGGACATTTGTCTTTGAGTATGATGATGCTCATGTTCATTATTATTTTTCATTTTGTTTAGTCTCTTCTCATTTAATGTGTTTCGTATCATATCATCTTAAACATAAGCTAGACAACCTTCATTGTTTTTCATTTCAGTTGAAATTGATATATTGTGGAACCTCGGGCCATAGAGAGAATTCAAATCCTTGGCATCATACTGATAAGTTCTTAAAGGTCCGGTGTGTAGGATTTAGAAATTGCATATAATCTAAATAGTTATGGTTTTATGAGTGTATATCCACCTGAAATTGAGAATTGTTGAATTTTGTTACATGAGAATGAGCCCTATATATTTACATAGGCAGCAGGTCTTCTTCCACAGAGGCTGCCAAGTTGTACCGCCATCTTTCTACAGAAGAGGGACAAACACTGGCTTACAGTAACTGAAGGCCACAAAAGGTTTGCCTTCACGCTTGCAGGGGGAAGATGATGATTCAGTTGTTTGCAATCTGCAACGTCACCACTAGATGACACTAAATCCTACACACTGAACCTTTAAACTTTAAAACAATTTTTGGTAGTTACTCCCCACTGGGTTTTCTCCAGCTAGTCCTGCTTCTTACTACAGTCCAAAAACATGCAACTACAGTTAGTTGTTTACTTTAAATTAACCGTAGGTGTGAATGTGAGCATGAAGAGTTGTTGGCCTTGTGATATGGTGACGACCTGTCCAGGTACCCCGCCTCTCGCCCAATGTCAGCTCCAGCTCCCCTGCAACCCTCAAACAGATAAGCAGTATGAATTACAGTTGGATGATGATTAGAAAGGTATTTTGCGACCATTTAGTTGCATGATTTGGGGTTTTAGGTATTTTGTGGTAGTAAATGTATTAATACAAGCAGAGTCTGGACTGTTGAGCTTATCAGGGGTGTCCCATTTCCACCCATCCTATATTTGTTTGTATGACTTTCCTTGTACTTTACTCCGATCTGTGAAATAACTGAAATGTGACATCTCAGTATTAGACCGCAGAGCTTCTAATAGAGCAGTCACATCATCTGTGTCTTATCTCTTTTTTCTTTTCAGCCCCAAACACAAGTTTGTCTCCTTGTGCCAGTCCGCAGTGAAACAGGTGTGTGAGACAGCTCACCTCTGACAAACTGTTCCAGTAAACACCTGCCTCTGATGTCGGTGTGACAAACAGATGGAGAGAGCATTGCCATGGGAGATACCCTGGTACCCAAGTTGTGATAGCAGGTTGGTCAGATGGCACAAAGCAATAAGCACTAGACAGATTGGGAGCGTCTTAATTGTTTCTGGTGGGAAACAGGTCGACGAACCTTCATGCGTTCACTGTTGGTTGTTTGATCTTTGGGGCTAATTAAACTGCAGCAGAGTGCGAAAACCATGTTGTCACATCACCTTGTGGAGCCCAACCCCCACTTCTCCTCGATGCACACAAAGAACAAAAATAAAGTCAGAAAAAAATGCAGCACAAAGCACTGAGGAGGTTTAAGCAGCAGCGATTTTACAATTTATTGTTTCCCCTTTGGATGTTTTAAGCTTCAGGGTCTGTGAGATGAGGCAACAGCACCCAGAATCAGGGCAAGAGAGGGAAAGACACCACGAAGACATTGGAAATAAGAGAAAGCTGCTACCACAGACTGAAGCATTGAGAGCAAGAAGAAGTGTGCAGGAGAAACAGAGAAAGAAACAAGAAAAATTATGAACTACAGACAAAAGCGATAAATCAGACATTGGTATTGTGTAACTATACCTGACGCTGATCACACCAGGTTAGGAGAGTCGGAGTCAGCCATAACCAAGGTGGGGGGTTGACAGCTGTGGATGTCGCCTCAGGAAAGCCTTGAAGGCATGTGTTTTTGTATGTGCTTTATCTTCCCATGAGACTTAAGGCTCATGTTGTTGTCTTGTAATATCACCAGCAGTGTATCATTACAAAACAGACAGTGGGCACCATCATGTCAATTTGAATGTCAGCACAAAGAGAGAAATGTCTGAAGCCCTGAAAGTCTTCAAGGGGCAGAACACAGAGAGAAAAGACGATGCAAGGAACTGATCCAGTGAACCTGATGGAAAGAAACAAAGTGTATGAATGGGATTCAGTATAGTAACTGGGTGAGACAAGCAAACATAAAGCCACTATACTTTAAATAGAATACTTTGCCGGAAATTGTTTTGAGAAATATACCTTTTCACTTTCTTGTTGAGATTCAGATGAGAAAATCTATACCATACTCATGTCTACTTGTAAAATATGAAGCTAAAGCTGGGAGTTGATAGTGTGACTTAGCATGAAGAATGTGAGGACAAACTGGTAGCCTTGCTTTGACTGTACAAGCTCAATTTGCTCCAAAATGCTGAACCATGAGGAAGCCTGCGGACACCTTTTCAGGGTATGTGCCCAGTGAGCTTCTTACATCAGAATGAATGAGATTTCATCTTTGAATTCTCCTGAATCCTCACACGCAAGTTTTGTCTCAAGTCAGGTGTCTACCCGGCCCACAAAGGAGGTGGTCTTCGTGGGCAACGTAGAACCATAGAGGATGAAGACGTAAAGAGAGTTTGTTGTGAGGATAGCTGACACCGGTGTCGATGGGGTGTCAACAAAACCATGTGATCTCTGCAGCTGAGTTATTACGTGATGTACAGCCTCTGTATATTTTGATGCAGAATAATAAGCAGAAAAACTAAGTAAACATACCTTAGTTAAGTAGATACATAGTCTGTCAGTGTCTTTCAAAATAATATAATTAAATCTAATAAAAGGATAGTGCTGCGGAGAATGTGTGTTTTCCAGCTAAAATACAAAGGAATAAAATATAAATAGATATTTAGTTTTTTTTACATATAAATGTTTGGTTTTCATCATTTTGATTGTGGACCAAACATCAGCCACAGCGCTGGTTGTCTGTTTATTCAAAGTTTATTAAAAAAGAAATCACAACAGTCACAAAAACTGCTCTTCAATCGGCCTTTGAATAAACATGTGTGTAGCTGATAAGAAGAACAGTTCTTGAGATATACAAGTCACATACTGACAGAGCTTTCTGGAATCACTAGACAGAGGAAAGGTCACTGTTATTGATAGATTGTTCTTTTTCATTTTCTAACACATACAGGTAGATGGAGGGTGAGGAGGGGAGGGGAGGGAAGAGGGTAAGGAGGGTAGGGGGTTAAGGTGTAAGGTGGGGGAGCTGGGATGAGAGGATGATTGACAGGGCAGAGGGAGAGAAAGGATGGGAGAGGAGATTAGGAGGGTTTGAAGTTGAAGAGAAAACAGGGGAACCTCCTCCTCGTCGTCCCCTCATTCTCCTCCTTCTCTCTCTTCTTCCTTTCTTTCTTTTTCATCTTCTCCTCCTTCTTCCTTTCTTTCTTCTCCATCTTCTCCTCCTTCTCGCTCTTCTTCCTTTCTTTCTTCTCCTCTTTCTCCTTCTTGACCCTCTCCTTGTAGCTGTCAGTCTTCAAGACCTGTTCCTGAAAACACAGAGACAACATAAGTTTCACTCTTTTCTTTTTCAAAGTCTGAATCGGAAACAAATCAACAATCCAATATTATTCAACCAGAATGAGTTGGTGTAACGTACCTGAAGCACAATGTTCTGCTGGATCGGGAGTTTTATGGTGTCCTCCAGCTTGATTTCCTTTTCTAGGGACTCCTCGTGCTCAGTGGACCTCCTTTCATCTAAGTCTCTAATATTTTTTTGCAGCTCCTCTATTTCCTCGGACTTGCCCTCATCTTTGAGGATGTAGTGCTGCAGCTTGTCCTGCTGGAGCTTCAGGTCTGCATTCGGGGAGACGACCTCTTCCTCTTTTACTTTAAAGCTCATGTTCATGTTTCTGAGCTCCTTCTCCAGCTCCTTCTTTTGGGCTTTTTCAGACTCCACGAGCTGAATCAAGCTGCTCAGGTCATCTTTGGACTTCAACAGAAGTGAGGCAGAAGACTTCAACTTCTCGACCATCTTCTTGCTCTCTTCTCCCCAGGAAATATTTTCCATGGTGATCTGCTTTTTGAGAGCAGCGTTTTCAGCCCTCAGCTTCTCCAGCCGTTGGTTTTCAGCCTCCAGGTCTTTCACCCGGGCATTTTCAGCCTTCAGCAAGGCATTTTCAGCCTCCAGTCGGCCGTTTAGTACCTCCAGTTCCTTCAGCCAGGCGTTTTCAGCCTCTAGCTCCTCCAGACGGGCGCTTTCAGCCTCCAGCTCCTTCAGACGGGCGTTTTCAGCCGCCAGCTCCTGGTTCTCCCTCTGCGAGTCCTGGAGGGCCCGGCGGAGCCTTTTCTTCATGCTGCACTTGTGTTGCTCATCTCCTGAGCTTTTGATCCTCTCCATGTCGATTAACAGGTGCTGCAGTGTAGCAAGAAGGTTTCTGTAGAGTACTTTCTTCTGTAGCTGTGTACAAAAGGTTTTGTCGAGTATTCTCTTGTGATGGTCGAAAGTCACTGGAGAGAAGTTTCTCGTGTGTCTGACGTTGGCTCACGGTCGTCGTGTCTGGTTCCACTGACAAATGTTTCTCTTAAATAGGTGAGCTAATTTGCTATGATCTGTTTCATTCTACAACACTAGTATGACTTTGAAGTTGATCAAAGGAGGATTCCTATCAAAGGAGGATTCCTTTGATCAACTTCAAAGTCATACTTTAATCACAGATGAAGACCATAGCGTAGAACGTGAAGGCTGAACCAAAATGAGACTGTCTGTCACCAGCTCGTCGAGAAAGTTTTAATGGAAGTTTTAAAAGTTTTTTTTAACCACTGTTCTGTTGAACTGAAGCATTGGAGCCTTTATTTCTCGAGGATGATAGTAAAGCAGTAGAGCCTTCGAAATGTGACAACCAGTTGCTGTCTTCAAATCGGTCTTCAAATGCAGCTTCCGAAGGATTCAGCCCCTGAATCGAGACACAGCTATCACCCTACTAATATTAGGGTCCTGGATTAATGTCTTCAAGAGCATCTCTTAATGAACTTTAAGTATTGTTAAGCATATATTTTTGAATTTAAATGAGAAGGCTAGCTGTTTCCCTCCGCCTCTAGCCTTTATGCTAAGCTAAGCTAAATGCCTCCTGGCTCCAGTCCCATGGTTAGCAATCACAGAGGAAATAAATATCTTTCCCAAAATATCGAGCTATTGATTTAAAAAGAAAACGTTGTGCTCACATATGCAAAAATATTTCCTGTTCAACAACACTGTAAACTTCATACTGTAGTATTTAAAAACAAATCCCCATTCATCATTACGACAAAATATTCTTCAAAAATCCAATTATTTTTGAATGTAAGAACAGGAGGGCAGATCTTGTGTGAGTATCCTGATTATCTGACCTCCTGCACTCTGCCATCTGAGGAGAAATACACTCCTGCTGTGAGATACCTCAAGCAGCCAAGCAGGGTAATTTAACCTTGAGCTACCTGCAGGTCAATAACTAGCAGAGCATTGTGAAAGACAGGTAAAACAGCAGCTTGTAAAAGTGAACCTGTTGTACCGAGCATGATTAGGACAAGCATCCATAAACCCTGACCATCCCTCCATATCTGTGTACCCCACCCCTCTAAATCACATATGCACAAGTTGTTAAATTATCTTGCTCTTCTTTCCTTCCCTCAGGCAATGGCGCCATGTTGAAATAGAACCACAGCATCGTTTATGTCTCATCACCCCACCCTGATCTCAACTGGTCTCGTTTCAGGAAAACACCTAACCTTTTGACGGAAATGCACTTTAGAAAAATACGTTATGGGAAGCATAAGGATGTGAAGGCACATTAAAATAAATCAGACATCTTATCTCTTACTTGTTAAATTAAATGTGTGAATTTCTGTTCTGATCAGCAAGCAAACGTACATCAAAAGTATAGTTGGTCAAATAAAACTGATTTCCTTATACTTACCTGTCATTTGGACTGTCCTGTTCCCTGATAGTCTCATTATAGATAACAACATTAGTATATTTTGTTCTCCCCCAACTCTTGTTCACTCTCCTCCCACTGCAGCAGTGTCAAGCAGAACAATATATCTCCCTCGCCTCCAGGCCTCCAGACAGTAGCTAATAGTGGCAACGTTTTGTGAGGGGTCAAGGCCTTGTGTTAAGTTAACTGCCCTGCTAAAGGTCAACAGTCACAAACCATTGGTTCTTCAGAGTGGGAATCTGAAAACAAGACTGGACATGATGTATGAGCAGCCAGCATGCAGGGGGATTCTGGGCAACACGTGATAGAGAAAAAAAAGTTTGGCAATAACACCTTATCCAATCAGTTATATTTATATAACTCGAGTACCCTGTTTTATTTTCTTTGCAACATGATGAAATATTCTTTACTAGTGCAGTGTCTGTTATACCTGCCTGTTCGCTTGTCCTGTGTTAAAGCTCTGGAGCTTCTACAGAACTATTCCTTGTCATTAGTGAGTTCTCCTCAAACAGCTCTACAATACAATGTCACTGTATATTGTTTGTGTGCAGAGCTTTTTATAAACAGTCTATGGTTCAGAGTGAAGCTACAAAACTTTGTGTTCATCCTATCTGGTTTATCTGCTATGAAGATTTTAAATTCAATGTTTTTCATAAAATGAAACGGAATTTGCCTCATTATTGTTCATATGTGTTTTATATATAAGTTTAAATGATTTACTTGTCTGGTGTTATTTTTTCATACATTACATGTTGGCTATTTCAGAGGTCTGCAAACGACACAATCTTGAGAACCAAGTGCACACCTTTTCAGAATAAAAGCTCTGTAATTCCGCTCATTATAAAGCATTGCAGCAACAACAGAATATTGTGCAACTGAATGTTGTTGCCATGACAGAGATCTGCTCCTGTCGTGGGGCTGTGTCCACATCTCAGTCTGATATGGTGAAATAAAAATAATCAAATTAGCAAAATGACCCACGTTTTTTACCCAGCTGTCGACAACTGCTGTAGTTTATTAAAAGACGTAGAAGAAGATGTTCAACTCAGTCCACAGACTGAAGACAAACAGCCGCGCCCCCACTGACTGCTACAGATTATTGGTCGTATGTTTATTCCATTTTTAATATTGTTGAACTTATACCATGTCCAAATCGCACCAAATTCGACTCTGCACTTCCTTTCCATTAACATTACTTATGCTAAGCATAAAGCTGATTAGATGGACGGTTCATCAGCTGCAGTTTATTTTGTTGATGTTTGTGGAATTAGAAGTTAGATTAGTAGATCATCATATTCATTCAGTTTACCACAGAATGTGTAGCCAGTATGCTGTTATATCTTTATTAAGGAGCCAGAGGAGACAGAGGACACTGCTTGTATCAGTGTCATCACCAGCAGTGGTTTAGTCTGTTGAAATCATTTACATTGTTACACTGGTATTTCCCTTTAGGAGAAACTTTGTGACCACCAGACACCATCATTGAAGTCCAGGTGAAGTCAGCTGTCCCGGGGGCTCACTGTCACTGTGGGGCTTTGTTCTCACCCATCAAGAGCTCAACCATAATTACAAACTGTCAAATCTTTTTCTTGGGGTCTGGCTGACGTAATACACCAGGGACATACCTTGCATCATTCTATAATGTGTTAAATATGTGGAGAATTAGGGACTAAGGGGCCCAAGAAGAAGCGTTTGTCCCCATTCATGCAATAGAGTAAAACCACCTACAATAACATATTTACTTTCAGCACATTTAGCTATAGAGTCATCGAAACAGGTTAGAAATAGGATGGAAGGCAGTTCGTGACTGATTATTGTGTGACATTGAGTCCTGATGCCTGAACAGAAACACATGCTTGACATAGATAAGCTGCAGCAAGTTGTATGATCTCAAAATATGATGACATCAACTTGTAGTGGTAGAAAAAGTGCAATTACTCAAAGCAAAACCATTTAAGTATTTAATTACCTGATGCCCTGAAAATGTCTGGTGGAGCTTTTAGCCTTGGTGAAGAAATCTCTCGGTACAAACTGAAGTATCTAAACAACTGTTGGACACTTTGCCAGGAAATTTGGTCCAGACAAGTTTCCCACAAGATGTTTGTTACTGTTATAACTTTGGAGATACCTTAACCTTTCATATATACAAAATCAGTGGTGGTTCAAGGATATTTTAAAATCAGGGGCCATAAAGCGGCCACAATTTACAATTGTGGCCAATTATATGTCCAATATCCATGAACAATTCCTGATTCAGTAAGGTGCATATTTAGCTTATAGCTTTGAGCTAATAAATACATTTATTGGGATACAGTGAGGCAGCATCAAAATTAAGCATGTAAAGATTTTTGCGTACACTGCTTGAATATAATTACTTTCCACAACTGTGAAATCTTCTCGAGAAGTAACACAACGCTGCTGTAGGCAACGATATCTACATTTCCAATCACTACTTTCCCTTGAGTAATGTGAGGCAGGGTGGTAATCCAGACAACATCATCTCTAGCTTTGGTTCAGCCCATGAGGCTGTACAATGTGAAGAAGAGAAACAGTCTGGTATCAACAGGAAGAAGGAAAGAGGAAGGGGCTTATTATCTATGCAGCCATTATGCTGTTAAGATAGCTCATTAGGTTTTTTCTGCATCTCACAAGGTGCTTCTCTGCACGTACGAATACTCAAAATCTGTCTTTCTGCCTGTCTCTCGCTCTAAACACCAAACAGCCAGCTCAGTTTTTTTCACTATATCCATGGCGGCAGACAATCACTTGATACAGTTGGCACAACCATGTCTGCAGAGAGGAGCCACTGACCTACATATAACAAGAATTTGAATCATGCTGGATTAAACAGTCTGCCTAATGTAGCAGATCACAGAGTGTATAGATCATCATATAGCAGCACTGGGGTTACTCTGATATTGGCTGCAGGCAATGCAACGCAGTGAAGGGGGCAATTGAAGAGGATCCAATCCATTCTCTTATTACCCCAGCAGGCAGCCATAAATCTGGACACAACCCTCTCCTCGCTCGTCTGCCAGAGAGAGATTTACTACAACCAGCGTGCTGTCTCCCCCTTCCTCCCCATCGTCTCTCCCCCTTCCTTTATTTTCACACCTTTGTCTCTTCCTTTCTCGTTTCCCCCATTTCCTGCCCCTTTTCCTTCCTACATTTCCTCTTTTTACTTTGTATGTTTTCTCCCTCCACATCAGTGTCACCAAGGGTCAAGCACCCACCACTCCCACATCGTAACACACTGACACAGCAGTGTGCACGTTTTAATTAAACCCACAGTGATTTACAGCTGACACACTTTTATAAAGTAGGATTTGCTATCTTGTGCACTTTCAATTCAAATTTTAGGGCAGCGTGGATACAGCGTGGATACAGAGTCAATCTGTAATTAGTGTCTGTTTGACTTGTTTGTAGAAAACAAGTGGTTGTGTAAATTAGTTTCATCATATTTATTGAAGAATATTTGAATTAAATTTGCTCTAATTACTTCATGTGACTTAATGAGATGAGGGAAGTGCATTAGAGTTAATACTCAACGTTTGAGACAGAATCATTATTTGTTGTTGCTTTTTTGCTCCTTATGTCACATGAAGTAATTAAATTTGCTCTAATTACCTCATGTGACTTAATGAGATGAGGGAAGTGCATTAGAGTTAATACTCAACGTTTGAGACAAAATCATTATTTGTTGTTGTTTTTTTGCTCCTTATGTCACAAGAGTTTTACTTTATGGTGTCTTTCGTAAGTGCAACACACAGATATATACATACATTTATACTACTGTCATGAAGTGTATTTAGTATATGTTTCACAAATTTAAGCATTTTCTTATGAAGGTGACATTTGTCTTTCAGCCTAAATTCTCTGACTGATCCATTTACTGCTTTTCACCATGGGATATTCACAGTTCATAACCTGGAGCTTCAAACAACCTCAACTTTTAAGAACCTGCCAGAATGTTTTGGATACACTATACGTCATTGGAAATGCGATAACAGGACAAACAGGACTGTCATTTATGCATCCCAACCACCAGAGCAGTTTCTTTTCTTTTCTTTGATGATCCACTATGAGATCTGAACATGATATGTGTATAATGGACGATTGTCACACACAGTCAGAGGTCAACAGAATGGAACACAGAGATTACACAAGACTGATGCAGCTCCAACACCACTGACCACTGACATGTGCTATGGTATACACAATAAATACTGGTTTACTACAATATATATTGTTATTTTTTTTGGGAAGTTTTGGAAATACTATTCGTTGGATTTTATTACAAATGGACAGAATCAGCTGTTTCACTCTGTTTTCAGTCTTCATGCTGGTAAGAGAATATATAGGGCTCATTGCAAGGTAATAAAAAAACAATGATTCTCAATTTTAGGTGATTATACACAAAGACTATTATAGACTTTTGTTACAGGACGCTGGGGATCATTAGGAAAGATGTAACATCCAGCCTTGTTTCAGAGTGGGACACAGCCGCCGTCAATGATTGATAGTTTGAAAACCTCCTGACTGCTCGGACTCAACAGGAATAGTTAACACTTTTGGCTTCAGAAGTCACTGTTGCTCAGCAAAACCTATATGAGCTGCTTTCAGACATGCACTGATCTCAGGATAATTTCTGCACATACGAAGGGGCTGTACATGAGAACCCAAATGTCCGAGAGAGAGGCTCCAGACTTTCTGCGGAGTCCTCCTGCCAGCCTCCAAGAAAAAACTCCTTAGAATGTCGCAATGAGGCAAACACAGATCCTCCACACGATTCACCACGAGCGAGTGGGGGTTTGCAGACATTTCTACCAATCGACAGAAGCACTAAAACTATGCAAATATCTCAGGATGAAAAAGTGGTGCCATACACATAGACACTGACAGAACGTCAAAAGAGCTTTTGCTGATAGGGCCAACGTCAGTGTCCATGTGCTGAAGAAAAAAACCGTGGCAGCAGAACTAACGAGTCACATCCTTCTTCTGTCTGCTGCACCACCCCTCACCTGAACGCTCTGGAGATTTCTGTGTTGTTGTGAACGCATCTGGACTGAGAATCTCCTGATGTGTTTCTCATGCGTGACAAACTCTGGAGAAAGTCCGAACTTGATTCTGAGGACATCCTCCGAAGTTCATGTCTGAAAACAACTTAAAGGGATAGTTCACAGAAAAATCTAAATTCACCCAGTATCTACTCACCACTATGCCGATGGAGGGCTGGGTGAAGTGTTAGAGTCAAAATAACACAGGCGTCGCAGGGGTAAACAGTGTTTCAGCCAAAGTGACCTCTTCTTCAGATGTAATAAAACAACAGAAAGAAAACATGACATGCCTCAATACTGCTTGTGTGGTTTACATTTTTTGCTGAACTATCTCTTTAAGTGCAGATTACAGGTAATGGTAAGCATTAATTTTTTTATTTAGGTGAGCCAGCTATACTGTTTCCCTCCTCGTCTTTCCTTTATTCTAAACGTAGCTTTATGCCTCCTGACTGGAGTAGCTTTAAAAGAATATGACTACTGAAGAGAGGACACACAGTTTTCTCTTGGAGACAGATATACAATACAAAAATTTCCCATAATCATTTTGTAGGGACAGTTTTTAATACTCCATGATTTAATGTTTATATTTTTGTTTTGGTGCCTGCAACTGCAAGCAAGAGTCATCAGGAAATGCAGAAAACACAGAATATGTGGGCAGGGTCACATGTGTCCATTTAAATAGCACCTAACACTTAAAAAGAGAGTCAATGAGCCTGTGTAATCATCAGGGTAATAAAGCCCCTCGGTGCTGTGCGCTGCTCTTAATGGCTACTAAACCTAAATCAGACACAGATAAAAAACTGCCTATAAACACACATTAAACAGCCTGGTCTCTTTGTGTGTGTTTTATTACCACACCAGAGCATCCAGACAGCCTCCAAAGCCCTTTAAAACCCTTTAAACGTCCAATACTCACACATGCATGCACACACACGCATACACACACACACACACACACACACACACACACACACACACACACACACACACACACACACACACACACACACACACACAGTTTGGGGGGTAATACCACATGACATTCCTCTAAATGCCTCCCAGACAATCCCCCCTCTGCAGCTTTCCAGCATTCCCATTGGTGGTTAGGGAGAGAGACCAGGGTCACCGTGGTAACCACATGCTCCGCTAGATACAGGACCTCATCTGGCTGCATACGGGCGTCTGTGCCATGCCTGCGAGGAAACTGCCCCAGATCTCAGTTGACATTTGGCAGCCTTTAGTGTCTGAGTTGGTGTACAGTACAGTAGAGTAGATGCGTTTGTGTTGGGGGAGGGGCTGGTTACTCTGTGGTGAATTTGAAAATATATACATATTTTTATTGTGACTTCAGTCAGTGGCTCCTGGGTTTTACTTCTCATGTTCTGACACCTTTTTAGTTTTTTTTGAAGCTGTACATGCTTATTTATGACTGGTTTGAGTAATGTATTGATTTGGTTTATCCAAACTTGGCCTTTCGACACTCGACACACATGCTCCAAAGCATCTTCTTTTCATCGTTGTGTTTTTTGTTGTCTTTTTGTATTTTTTGGGGGGGGGCTTTGAATTTCTGGTACAGCCATTGCGTTTTAAAAAGGCTCAGCCTTTCTCCCTCTATGCATGTGCTTATGTAAGCCACCGAAATTTCATTGTTACAGAAAAGCAAGATGCAGCGTGAGGGAGAAAGATGGAGAGAACAGAGAGAAAGAGGCAGAGAGACAAAGCACAGAGTTGGAAAGACTGAGAGCAATTAACAGGATTATACAGATGCATGACTGTTGCTAAAGCCTTACAAATCACTGTCCGCACTGATGAATAAATCAGCCCAATAACGAAATCAATTAATACCTCTGTAGCTGCAGGCTAGTCATCTGCAGTGATGATGTTTTCCTCACCATTCAAGAGCATTTGCCACTTTCTGTGACAGCTGATGAAAACTTTTCAAATACACATTTACACTGCAGATGGAATTAAACCAAAAACATTTTCAGCAGTAAGCTGCAAAAAAGCATAGCCTCAAAAAAACATGCAAATGGGCTGCTTTGTGGGAAATGTAGGATCTGTGTATTTTAAGCTTGACCCATATAACGGTTATGTAATCAACATATGTCCGCTGCAGCATGTTGACCATTCTGTTTTCAATCTATCTCTTACGAACCAACACAAAATAGCTGAAACTATTGATAACACCACAATATCACTAATGAAAAAAGAAATTAAAGCAGGACGTTTGCTTTTATTTTCCGGGTCACAGGGAACCCACCTACTAATTTCACAAACAGCCGTCTGTCTGTTTCATGGACCATTCATCTCATCAGCTTCACACTTGGCACATGCTTATTGTGAATACAGAGAGAGTGCAGTGCTGAGTTTGGTGCAATTTGGACACATGATACATTTCATATTGATACAAAATAAAAGAAACAGCCGACCAGTGCTCTGTCAGTGCAGGCGTCAGTGTGTGGACTGAGCTGAACAAGTCTTCTTCTACGTTATCTGATAAACTACAGCAGTGGTTGGTAACTGGGTCAAACCGCGGGTCAAAAATTGCAGGCAGATCATTATGCGTATTTCGTTTTTATCGGACTGAAACACGGACATTCGCGGGAGTCACAGTAGCTGATCTCTATCATGACGACAACATTCATAGAATCCCTTCCTCTCAAGCAATTAGTCTTTTAAGTCAAAGAACATGTAATGCTTTACATCAAGCTGAAATCTAGAGCTTTTATTTTGAAAAGTGCTTAACTAACCTCTGAAATAGCAAACATAATAATAATAATAATGTCTGGTGGGAGGGAGTTCCGGAGGCAGGGAGCAGAGCGGCTGAAGGCTCTAGATCCCATGTTACATGTAATATACAGTATATGTAATGTATGAAAAATAACAGTGCAGTAAATCATTCAAACTTATGTTTTAAAAAAGTGATAGAGCAAATTCAGTGTCATCTTATGGAGAACATTGACTATAAAATCTTCACTGCAGATAAACTAGGAAGGATGAAGTTTTCTAACTTCACTCTGCACCATAGACTGTTTATAAAAAGCTCTGCACACAACGACCGGCACACAAACAATAAAAAGTGACAGTATATTGTAGAACTGTTTGAGGAGGACTCCCTAATGACAAGGAATAATTCTGAAGTAGCTCCAGAAGTTTAACTCAGGACAAGAGAATAGAACAGAACATACAATTCATTACTACACTACTGCACATAAAACAGTTCAATTTCACTTCAAATGTCAACTTTGACAGGCAGTGTCAGAGCACAATTCAGGGAGCAGAGAGCCAGACTGACCAACACACTGCAGCTTATTAGAGATGTGAAGTGGGATCTCCTGCTTCCAGAAGTAAAAATCTATAATTTTCCCCGTAGATGATGTTACACCCATCACAGCTGGAGCACCTCTACAGCTTGGATGGGCCTGGAAGTCTCCTGGTGGAATCATCAGTGCAGCCCTCATTTGTAGAATTTGTTTTTGAAAAAAAGCCAAAGGTACAAGCCTGTGGACATATTAAACTTCAAGGGACTTTGTGCAGACCATTATGATGGTGAGGAAGCAAATTGTAATGAGAAACTGGAGGAACCCAGGGGAGCTGTCTTTCCAAGAATGGTTCACAGAGTTGGCAAAAGTGGCATCATATGAACTAATCTCTTTCAGCTTGGAGGACTGCACTGGGAAATATGTGGCAAAGGGCGGATCTGTTGATGTGGACAGATCTTAAAGTAATGGACACACCATGGACAGAAATGGTCATTCACATTCTTCCTGTGACTGAGAAGTCATTAAATGCTATTTATTCCTGGGTATTTTAGTATTTAGAGCTTTACCGCCAAACTGAGGGACGATATGTGACTTCTCCAAAATAAGCAAAAATAAGTTGGTGGTCATAATATAAACCTTTCATTTTCCAGGAGTGCTTCATTTTTCTATGTTGAGTAACATTAAGAATATTGTTGAAAGAAAAAAATCACTTTTCATAGTAGATGTTTTAAGACAGTTATTGAACAGATGTCAGAGAATATTTTAAGAATTAAGAATATTTCTCAAATAAAAATATAAACTGTGCGCCATTTTCTCCCATGACTACTCTGGGTGAAGAGATGATGTCCTGGACAGATGCCGTATATAAATCACCAATAGGAAAGAAATTGTTTGGTCAAATTTGTTCTATTGACCTTGATGTTTTAAGACTTTCTTTTTTTTATTCACATCAACTCAACCACTATTCTTTTTTTAGTATATTGTTTGTCATTTTATCGTTTATCTGTGAAGAAGCAGACTAACAGACAGAAAACAAAGGGAGAAAGAAGCAGCAAAGCTCCTCACTGCAGTTATATAACATTTGCTGTCATCATTTAAATGGTCTGTATTCATATAGAGCTTTTCTAGTATTGATGACCACTAAAAGTGCTTTACAGTTCAGTTTATTGCCATTCACCCATTCACACACACATGAATACAGGGCATCTATGGGCAGCTTACTGCCACATCAATAGAGCTCAACATTATGGTTCTGGTAGTAAAAAAATCCCATTTGTTCTCTGAACAGAGCTTTAGATTATCAGCCATAATGTTGTAACCATCCAATGTAGACTTACCAGAAGCTACAAGATTGTGAAACAATATTATATGCTCCTGTAAAAACCACATGACCATATGATATTAACCGCATTTTAAGAAAATCGTGTTTTATTTGCTATTTCAAGGGGAAGTACTACACTACCCATTTTCCTCTGGGGTAAGAGTGACGTCTCTGACTGGTGCATCTCACTGTTACCATGGAAATGTTTACGAAAATTATGTTGGCTATGATCACATCATTCAGTGTTTCATAACATTTTCCACAAAGCGACCATGATTTCTCTTTCTGACATGCCAAGGTTTTTTTAAAGTTGAGGAAAAGAGTCACTACAGCAAGAAGTCAACTTGAAGAAGCTGTGGACGTTCTTGGAAAGGGATCATTCACAATGGTTTATGAGATGCGTATTTCTTTCACTTTCATAATTACTAAGTCTTGTACCTTAACCTTTTTTCCATTATACAATATATTTTTTTGTTCCGGATCAAATGGTTTATGGTCACAATTCTTCTCCTGGCTCATCGGCCTGCTTCCGAGATTTTCTCAAAACATCAATGGAGAAAATCATTGGGAAACTTACTTCCAGGACCAGAGCCATTCAGAGTGGGCGGGTACTGTAATACAAGACCTACTACATCCATGGTACCCTGTAATATTACTAAGCTGAATGCCTGCTGCAAAATATTCTCAACATGATGAAACAATTTAAATAGTCAGTCTAACATTTGATCATGTGACCGTAGTTGATGAATGAATGTAAACTTGCCACTGCTGGAACTGGGTTATGTAACATTTGCCACAAACAAGCATGCATGCGTCATAGATAAACCCAGTACTAACAAACAGTACCACATCTCCAATGACCACCCCTGTTAAACGGAATCTCAGCTGAGTTTTACATTTCCACCAGTCTCTCATTAGAAGGGAAGTACTGCAGTTGAGGTGATTTTACTGATGTTAATGTCCATGTTATTTGATTCACAGCTGTGAGCCTTATGGTGAAATAACAGTCATTTTGAGGGAGTATCTCAGGAGCATAACGACGCTGTAAAAGAATACACAGCGTTCATTAGTCTATAACATGACGTTCAAGCCATGGGACCTCAACAGATGTGTATTATCTCACAGACGTCACTGGTTCAGGCAGAGGATGGATTTCAGGCACCCGATGGATCATGGATTCAGGTGTGAGGGTCAGATCTTTATGATTGTAGACACAGACTCTCACGTACCAAGTCATCAGGATATTACCATGTTAAATTCACTTTTAGGTTAGACGTTTCCTTTTAATTAAATAGAAAATCTGACCTGATATAGTTACAGCCGGATGTGTCCATGTTCTTTGTCCCTGTTCCCCTCCTGTCTCTCCTGACTCAACTCATTTGATCAACTTCATGTAGTCTTCAAACAGTTCTTTACAAATCTGTGCAGCCCGGCTAACTGTAGCCAGCTAACGTTGGCATACATCTGCAAAGGACAAACTTTGTTTCAACTCGTATTTAATCCATTCCACCATCTGAGAAATTATAGAAAGGGACACAGCTGCGGCATCTTGAAAATACCAGAGTCTGGACCCAGACACATGTCACGACTTAAAAACCTCATAGTAACTTCAAAATAGCAGCTTACCGTACTTATATCTTTGCTCATAGTTATTTGGCAGATTTTCAGCTGTGACATCATTGTTTCCCAAATGCTCTGTTTTATATCTTTACAAAGATACACAGAAACCAGAGTTTGTGAAATCAAAATATATTTAGCAAAATATCTGCATTAGCGTGCACAGGGCATAAAGCTCCTGTGTCAGGTTCAGAGGGAGAGGCTTCCAGCGAGGGGAAAGAGTGCACATTTTTTTTACAATGTCTTGTGTTGATTTTGTGTCTTGTTGTGTTAATGAATCCCATGATTGTGGTTGTTTTAAAGGTTTTCTGTAGTTAAATCTCTAATCACCTACAAACTTCTTCTCCTCACTCACAGATCGCTCCATGGCCTTGCTCTGCAGTACCTATCTGACCCACTGCAAACTTCCACCCTGTCCAGGAATCTGCGATCCTTCGACTGCAGTCTGCTCATCATCCCCAAAACCAGATTGCTGACTTTTGGGGACAGAGTTTTCAGTGTGGTGGCCCCCACCCGCTGGAATGCTCTGCCAACAGAGATTTGCAATGCCACATCCATCAAAAACATTCAAAAAATTATTAAAAACTCATCTGAAAACTACATATAAACTGACATAATGCAATCTGTCCAAAATCACTCCCACCACTGTCCCCCTTGTCTTCATGTTTGTCCCCTTAAATATGTATTTGCCCCTTAAACATGTAAAGCGTCCATGGATCCATTGAAAGCTGCTTTAAAAATGTCAGTTATTATTATAATAATTATTATTAATTTCAGTTAGTGGTAGTCAGTTACTTTTTAGTGTTGTACCCCTCCCCCCTATGATGGGATGCAACATACTTTACCTGATTCGTGAAATTTCTAACAACAGTGAAAACCCATTCTTAATAAGAGGTATAAAATATAATCTGGAGCCCGGTAAAGCCCAAAACATCTCTTTTTTGAGATTAGTTTTGGAATGCAAAGCGGGCTGAGGGAAGCAGTCCAAAGTTGTGTTGCAGACACTTGGTGTGGGTTTCGGAGTCAGCCGGGGCAGAGCGAGCGATACCCGGCCTGTGCACGGAGATAACGAGGAGACGGAGTTGAAGACACATGAAAGGGATTTTTGGAGGCTGAGTCGAGGCTCTTTCTCCCTGGAGTCCCTCCACCCTCCGTCTCTCACACACACACACAGATACACACAAATATACACACCAGCATCGCACACCTCATCCCTGTCTTTCACACACACACATGCAGCTCCTGGCTCCCTCCTCCTCTTCTCTCTGATTCTCACAAAGACAAAACAAGTCCTTGAATCTTGTGACAGTCGTTGCCGTGCTATCTTTATATGTTTTTCTTGCTGCCTCGGTCTTTGTAGCTCTGCTTTCTCAAACTGTCGATCATCCCTCGCCCTGTCTCTCCTGTTATCCTCTCTCATACATTCGTACATAAACTCTCTCCCAGCCTCTTATCTGCTTTGATTTGATTAGACAGGTGCGTGGCAGCTCCCATTTTGTCTCTGCCTCATCCAGAATAACTCAACAATGGTGGTAAATATATTATTTTCTGAATGCATCCGTATAACAGCGTCTGCTCCAATTTTCTTAAAAAACATCCTTTTTTGTTTATTTCATCAGCAGTGAAAGTGACGCCCCACCTTCCCCTTTCCTCATCCCTGTTTCTACTGGTGCGGTTTCCTCCCGTCTCCCACAAGTCTGTGTTATCAGACAGGAAATACAGGAAATAGTGGAGAGTGGCTTCCTGTCCCATAAACCCGGGGCAGCATAATGGTGCCCATGTAAAAATGAAACTCAGACTATTTATCAAATATTCATCGGATACATCCAAGAGCTCACCAGAGCATTACATACATTTTTAATTGAGGCCCCCAAGAGGCATCCTTTGCTGTTTTTCTTGTATCTTATTTGTGTGTGTGTGTGTGTGTGTGTGTGTGTGTGTGTGTGTGTGTGTGTGTGTGTGTGTGTGAGTGGGTGCGTGCGTGTGTGTGTGTGTGTGTGTGTGTGTGTGTGTGTGTGTGTGTACAAGATTAAATATTTCTGCCATAATACATTTATCTGCATATCAGCTAGAAGAAGCATGGTAATGATGATGAGGAATAGTACAGGATTGCAGTTGTATGATGATGGAGTTCTATTCCTTCCATTTAGATGCTTCCCACTCATGAACTCGTGACGTTTCTCTATATTTAACAAAATCAGACCTACTTTTACAAAGGATTAACAATTACATGTAAATAGGGTGAGTTTCCTTGTAATTTCTTCAGCAGCTCAGACCTTTCCCCAAGTTTCCCTTGACTTGAAAATGTATTGTATTTAGCTCATTCTCTTGAGTGTTTGAGCTTTACTGTGCAGAGTGACGTGTGTGCAAAGTTTGTTTTCACAATTAACTGCTGAAGGCGAAAAGTTAATCTTGACTAAATCCTTGGTTGGGTACCGAAATCCAATCGGGCACAGGTTCCTAGACGGCCTGTGCCTATCGGACCAAATCATAATGCAGATATCTGTGCCTCATCTCAGTGCCTGAGGTCTGTACTGAAATAGTTGCCCTGCTTACAGGCAGCATAAAACATCACTGCACTTGTCTAGTTACCATTACACTTAACTCTGGTGGCAACACACACTTCAGTTAGTGAGTTTAACAACAAAATGTCTAAATGGTTAAAGTTCAGGCATTTTGGAATGCATGGCGTTAACGTGCATAACGTGCATGTCTGAGCCAAAGCAGAGAGCGGGAAACCAAGAGTCGGGACCTGGCAGCTTGTTGAGTTGGTAGCAGTATGGCACCGGTTGTTTGTGATGTGCCAGTAAACCACGAGAAGAAGATGTAAGGGAGTAAAGGGACGAAGTTAATGAAAGACGGATGCATCTTGTTTGACTGCTTGTGTGACGCCAAGTTTGGAGCTGGACTATTTTACTGCATAAACAACTTAAACTGCAATTTAGAGTTAAATCACTGTAGTGGTTTTAGAGCTTATTTATTATGTGATTTTGTTTTCGTAATTTTTTTGTTAACTTATTTACATCTGTATATTTAAGTTAAGTAAATGTTTAACTGTTACCAATTTGCCTTTACAATTTAAAAAGTATCAGCTCTGGCACCGTTTAGGCATCGGAACAGTTTCAAAAGTAATGATTCAGCACCAGTATCAGAAAAAGCCAAAACAACACCCAACCCTACTGAACTCTGTTTAACATGTCGATGTACCAGCAGCATTTTGTGACACCCCTTCAAGTCGTGCTCCCGAGACTTCCAACCTGTGAAGAACAATTTCATCACTCATCCAGCAGGTCATAATGTGGCCCCTGAGGTGACCTCTAGTGGCCACAGCAATTCTGACAGGACCAAAGGAAGAAATCAGGTGAATTTGATCAGACACAATTTTTTTATTTTCGACAGATCTTGTGTCTTTACATTTAAAATTTCAACCCGATTTAGGAAATCACCAGCTTGAAAGTGGCCCATTGGGATTAAGTGGGACCCAACACACAAACCTGATGACACACTGGATCAGTCAACAAGACAGTTACAACTTATTCATTAGGTTCACATCTAGCACTCAGCTCAAGTAACATCATATTTAGATCTGCTCCGTCCTCCCGTACCCCTGAAGACTCATCTGTCAGTTCGCAGCTATGTCAGCTATGCAGTCCACTGACTACGCCACAAAACCTAACAAGCCCATTAAGTGAACATATAGAGGAAGACAGAGCAACCATTAGCCAGTATGACGTCTGTGGAGGCTGGTCAGACTGAGTGACTTTTGAAAACAAGAAGTAAAAGAGCAGAAAGAACAGGGAAGAACCCCTCCAATGTTGATGGAAAAATAGGAAGTCCATTCCATTTTGAGAAGTTGTGCAAGTGTTGGATCGGTTGTGTGTTTTCTGTCTGGGTGTACAGATGCTGAATGATTTAGGGCTGATCGGGGGGGGTGCTGGTGCATGTGAGAGTGTGTAAGTTGAGCTCTATAGTGTGGGTACAAGAGTGTGTTTGTTTTATTTGTGTGTGTGCAGTTCACTCAACTCTCCTCAGCTTACGGCCACCGGTGATTGAGTCTCTTAGTCCAGTGTGGGAGTGTGTGAGTGTTTGTGTGTGTGTATGCGTGTGTGTTGGAGCGTGATGTGTTTGATTTTCATAGAACCTTTTAGAGGGAGAGAGCTGGAAGTGGGAAGGATTTAAAGTAGTTGACAGCCCAGTTAAGATGAAAAGATGAGAAGTGAAAGATGGGAGAAACACCCACTGCAAAAATATCCCCCTCAAGAACCCATTTAGCCTTTAGCCTTTTATTTTTTTGTGCCACTTGACTCTTTTTTAATAAGTCACAGAAATCAAGCTCTTAACTTAACGCTGCTTTCAGACTTGCACAGAACTCCAGAATCTTCTTCAAACATGTGACAGCACCTTGACAAGAGACAAAACATAAATTATCTCACTGAGGTCATGAAAACGATTCAAGGATATTCTGAGTATAAGCAGACCAACATTTTGAAATTGTCTCATCCCTTTGGCTTATTTCCCAGAATCAACAACGGGTAAACTGAGAAAATAAGATAATTCATTTGCATTGACAGAACATGTCTGAAAACACAATGGACTGGAGGACAGACAGAAGGACTGATAGAAGCTCAGGGTCAGACAGATCAGGTTTTGACTCTGTCTGTTAGCAAACATCCATCCTGCTGATAAGTCACTGAGCAAGTCTCTCCTGCAGGTCCTGCCGCTCTGAAGCTCATCCTGACCTCTGTCTCAGCTGCAAAGATAGCGTCCAATCATTTTGGAGACATATTTCAATTTGTTTCTACTCTGGAAAGCATGACGTGTGCATGTGTGTGTGGTAACGTTCAGCTCTGACACAGCTACTGGATCGGATCTCTCACCTGGCTTTAGTGACGTGGGAACACGAGAGGGGGAGCGGAGAGGACAGGGCCCTGCAGTGTGGAGCCGATGACAACATGGCAGACTATAATAACATGTATTAAGCTCTGAGTGGAAAGAGAAACCAACACACTGTGATATTAGCTCTCCCTTGCCAGGAGGGGACCGTAACAGAGCAACCACGTTTCCAGTAGAGACACACATGCCCAACAACACAACACACATACACTGTCTAGCAATCACTTCCACACACACACACACACACCTGCAGACACACACTCTCTCCAGTGAAATTCCACACCCTCCCTCTGTCCTGCCTCAGGTTACACTGTGCTCCATGAATAGCAGCTATTCCACTGACAGAACCTGACTAAGAAAAACAATAGAATGATGAAAACAATTCTCCTTTTTTAATGAGGAGGCTTTTTAAAAGCAGAGATGAGGGAACTGTTTTCATAGAATGCATTTAAATGCAATAATGAAATTCACACTTCCAAGCACATTTAGCTTAAAACTTCATTTACACTTCAAAACTTTGCACACTCGTTCACTCCAAGTTGTTGAGCTGACAACTCCACCTCATTCTAAATGCTGCACACACTGGATGTGTCCACCGACACTTCAACTGCTTTCATGTTAACTAAAGCTTTACCTGCTCTCGTTTCAAAACACAACCACCATGTTCATCTCTGACTTCTTAACCTGACAATTCAGCTTTTATTTCTTACTCCTCAGATGACAGTGCCACTGCTTTTACTTCTTATTCTTTGAGTTCTTCTACTTTCAGTGATGACGCCTCAATTGGCACATCAAACCCTGTCAAGTCCTCAGTCTTCACTTTTGAGGGAAAATGATTTACTCCGAGGGCTTTCAGCGCTTTACTCCATCACAGCTGCAGGTGGAATGGTCAGAACACTTCTAGTTTCCTGCAGCTGTACTGAGGGGAGAAAGCACCAATTCTCTCTCTACCTCTTTACAATTTACTATTGAGTGTTTACAATAATCCAATCAAATTGATAGGGTTTCCTGTTCTATGCAGCAACACTGCCTTTCAACCTCGATGACATCAGGAGGGGTCGAAGCGCCAGTTAGACTTTCATTTACATAGCTTTCTTCTCTTATTGTGAACAGCAATAAATTGAGTTTATTCCTCAATTGAAGTCTTGCCTGATTGAACTGTATATGACACTTTTCAAATAAACGACCAAGAACAACACTATGAATGACTGTATAATTGCAGACAGACACGTGCTTACAACAGTGTAGGCTCTGTGTTGATCCTACACAAGTAGAAACCTTAGCTTTAACCTAACTAACTATTCCAGCTCAGTTTATCCCTCAAATTTTTTCACTCATTTAAGTACTTTCACTTTTACTGACGTGTAAACTTTAACACAAACTCTTGTTTTCATTTAAGTTTTATCTTTGCAAATAAATCTGCTTCATACATAGAATCCCGGCTGTTTTTGCCAACACACACTGATGTGAGCCAAAGCTGTTATCTGCTAAATCTGTTAAGACCCTTCATTTGAATTTGGCCAGACGAAGAAATTTGATATGAGTACAAACTCTTCCTGGAAGCACTGACGTGAGAACGTTTGGACAGAATTGTTTTGTGCACTCACACCTTCTTATTGATCTTTCCTGTTCTTTCTGTCACCTTGGATATGTGAATCTGAACAGTACCCAACACTGAGAAAAATGTGGGGGAATTTTCCACTGATGATTCACAGAGTAGCAGAATTCCTCTGTGTGGAAATGCAGAATGAGTCAAAGGAGCGTGTTGCGGTGTTACATAAAGCCGGGAGGTGAAGCCACAGTGCAGCGAAGGAGTTAACGGGTGAATAACAGACATGTGATGAATGTTGTGTGCCCAGCCTCAGGTCTTCCATGAGGCAACACTGACGTTAGCAAAACCTACTCCTTAACTGAGGGAATTTCACAGTTATAATCAAAGTCGGATTTCTCTCAGTATTTCAATTTCACACACAAAATAATCAGGTAGTGAGGATCATGGGACCATGTGAAAAGGGAAAGGGCTTTTTTGGTCCACAGATAAGTTTGGTCTCAGAGCTCACAGGGGTGCCCTTTTGAATCAGGCAGAGGATTTCCCACAAAAATACATACTCAGTATATCTGCAGCCAAACAGAAGACTCAGACACAGTTGCTCTTTCACACATGCAGCACACAACAGAAGACTGTCTGTGTGTGATGTGTTCACATGTACTGGTAATATTCTGTTTGGTTTAGGAGAGATGTATAGCCTGTGTAGGGTGTGGAATTAAAATGATAGAGATGTGATTAACACATCCGCTCACTCACTGTTAATTTCTCAAGACATTGACCTGCTCTGTTCCCCAGTGAGCTAAAGCTGAATATTGTACCAGGGACAGAGTGAAGTCCTGTTAATGTCCGTTTCAGCTGATTTGAACATTTGCGTACACACACACGTCCCCCGGGTACCGTCAAGAGAGGTTCAGGGTGGCAGTGCATGTGTGAAAGCAGGATTAGTCACTGGCTGGTGAACATTGTAGAGCTGCTAAAGAACCATTTTTTCCACTGTAAGTTTAGTGGAGACCAATAACTGTGCTAAAAGAGGAAAACTTGACTCAAAGTAAGTCTGTGGACTGAGTTGAACATGTCTTCGTCTACGTCCTTGGATAAACTACAGCAGCGCTCAGTAACTGGGTCAAACCGCAGGTCTAAATTCCCCCCAGATAATTGTGTTCATTTTATTATTATTATTTCACCATGTCAGAGTGACAGACATTCGTGGGAGTCGCTGGTGCTGAACTCCGTTCTTGCAAAAATATTCAAAGAATCACTTCAGTAATTTGTCTTGAAAGTAAAAGCACAACGTTTGTTTTGTTGCTGTAGTGCTCTATAATTAGTGGAGCTAGAGAGATTTCATTTTGAAAAGTTGTGAACTTGATAATATTAACTATCACATCTTTATTGCAGATAAACCAGGTAGGATGAACAAAAAGTGTTCTAACTTCACTCTGCACCATAGACTGATAAAAAGCTCTGCACAAAAAACAATAAAAAGTGACAGTATATATCGTAGAACTGTTTGAGGAAGACTCACTAATGATGAGGAATAATTCTGAAGTAGCTCCAGAGCTTTAACACAGGACAAGAGACCAGAACATTACATACAGACAGGTTTGTTTGACATTTCAACTTTATATGTAAGTGTTGTGTTTGAGGCTTTGATACATGAAGATAAATGCAGCTTCAGCCAACTCACTTCTGTGTAACTAACTTCTTCAGTCTACTGTTTGTCTACACACCAAATAGGATGACATTTTGGGCAATATTCTTGTTCGCTGTCTGAGAATGTCGATACAACTCATACCACAGTGGATCTGCCCAAATCCCTGACTAAACTCCCTATTCAACACATCACTTGTTTAATGCTCAAACAGAAGCGTAAAGCTGATGTGTTGTGGTTTTATGGGGTGATTGTAATTATTTAGGGGCAGACATTTTTATTCCCCCCCTATATTCCACTTTTTATGCAGCTAAACTAATGAAGTACAGGCTCTAACTTCATACGTAAAGACGTCCCCCAATGAAGTTATTTACCGTGTTATGTCCATTTGGTGTTTTCTGCACATTGGTGCAGTGGTTAGCACTGTCGCCTCACGGCAAGAAGGTTCCTGGCTCAGATTCTCCCACACTCCAAAGACAGGTTATGTATAGGTTATGTTAATTAGAGATCCTAAATGGACCATAGGTGTGAAAGTGAGAGTGAGTATTTGTTTATCTCTGCCAGACCTGTGATACACTGGTGACCTGTCCAGGCTTTACCCTGCCCAGCATGTGGGCCGGGACCGACTCCAGTGAACTAATGACAATAAGGATTCAGACAGCTAGGGTTTAATACATATTATTAGCTGTGGATAACGTGGAGTCACCATTCTGATAATTCGACTTAAGCAATCCTGTGCAATTTACTCTTCATCTTCAGAGTCAGTTTCTGGTTTGAACATGTCTGCCTGAATTACTCCTATTTCACCATTGTTGAGCATACAGCAGCAAAACAGACATCAAGCAAAAGATTGTGTGTTTAAAGAGCAGAGTCTGAGCTGCAGGCGAGAGGCTGAGGGGGACGGTGGAGGTAGAAGTGCACCAAAAGTGCTAAAAAGTAAAATGGCATCTAATAGGCATCAGTGCGTTCTACAGAAAATGGTTCCAATAAAATTGTTTTCCAGTCAATGTCTGCTGCAGGTTAAGACTCTGCGGTGACTGTGGAGCTGACTGGGAATCAGAGGCCAAGGATTAGGTGGCTGCAGGTCGGGGTACATGTAAGAGGATTGGTCCTGTGTCCAATAGTCTGTGGGGAAAACAGACAGATGAACAATCAACCAGCTGTAAGCCTGGAGTCAACAACAGTTTATCATAATCTGCCACCATCAACCAGGAGTTTCTCAATTTTTTTGTCTTTCTTTTCACCCTCTCTTCTCATCCTCTCTTCATCCCCTCCACCCCCCCTTCTCTCACGCACCAATCACACAATACGAAAGAGGTTTAGTATAATCATTACTCCAGTCACCCTTTACCCTCTGAGTACCCCCATTCCTCTTCTGTTAATGAGGAAAATTGTAGGTCATGAGGCAGAAGCCTGTGTGAGCTGAAACAGGCGTTCACATCCCCCATGTCCAAAACAGAGAGCAGCTCTGCTGATGTTTTGCACTGGATAAATGACACCTTCTGCCATTGTTTACGAGTAACAATGATGATATATTGATTGAGTTATTTGTCTTATTAGCCCAGTTCTGAAAGCAATTTAAGAAGGAAATAAAGTAACAAGAGAAATGTATTTTTGGACAGTATCTTAACACATGATAATGATCAGAATGTCTATCTAGAGGTTGGGTTGCAGTGACATGCAGATGATGTCAGAGGGGCAGGGGCTCAGATTTATAGAAAGGCCACCCAGAGAATGTCCGGATCACCCGAGTTCAGTGCATGTCTGAGAGCAGCTTTTCAGACAGTAGAGTGTATTGATCATCTGACTCTTGGTAACAAATCAGAGAAGCATATTTCCCTGTTGATCTGTTCATTTAACATGAAATTCTTGTGGTAGCAAACTTTTTCGTTCCAGATCAATCATTCCAAATCATGGTTTTATAATTTGCATGCAAGTATTTGAAGCAGCCGTAGATGAAACTGGGTTTCATCTCTCCCGCGAGGCAAAACAGAGAGAAATGTTCCCAGTTCAAAGCAGAGCTGAAGATGGCAGTGTTTCAGATACAGGCCCACCACCCTCTCGTCACACTGAAGCTGTATGTTCACATTAAAATCTGTTTGAATCGGCTCTTCACTGCATCTGGACTCACACTTTCAGCTCCATGTTTACCTGGCCTCTTTCTTTCACTGCACACATGTGCCACACACACACTCACACACACATATACAGTACGCCACACCTTCCTCCTTCCTAACATGTTATGCACGAACAGACAGATTCCTTGCACGAGTTTTCTCACATTGCCAAACCTTTTCTTTTCATTTTATGGAAAAGTGTTCAAACGGCCACTTCACAATCCAAAGCCTCAGCTTTCCATTTTCATATATAACAAAGACAATGGAATACTCATAAAATCTTTCCCACATGGGACCCCCGCTCTTTTCTTTCTTTTTTTCCTCTAATCCTCTTTTGTTTGACCCCCTTTGGCCGCCCCCCTCCACTCCTTTCCCATGTTAACGTCTTCCCTTTCACCCGCAGTTTTCTCTCCACCTCCATGTTCTCACTCCTCAGGCTGATATACAGTACATCAGTGTTTTGTCTCCTGTCAGCACCATTGCTGTAGTGATATCATTCAAGATTCCCATGCTTGTGACCTGCTTTGATTGGCAGTGCTACAAAACCATCGTTTCCCCAGTTTCTCCTTCATCGACTTCATCCTTTGTTTATTTCCAGCCAGACATTTCAGTTTTTTTCTCCTGTCTCAATTTTCTTAATTATAATTGCTTAAAATAAGCCAGTTAGCGCAATTAAACTTTTAGCGTGGCTATAGGCTTTTTCTCTTGTCAAATTATAGACTGTAAATAAAGATCGACAACATGTCGCCACTCCCTCCTAATGTATGAAAAGGAAGCCAAAATATCTTGGATGCGGGTGCTGCCATTTTGTACTTCTGATTCATTTTGAGCAAGAGTCTGTGCAGCAGTTGTCGCGGAGTGAAGCTGGAATATCAAAGTCCTGCTGCACTTGACCGATTGCAAGTCAGTGTCACCTGTCAACCATAATGTTTTACCCCATTTTTATATAGCATCAAATAAATGATAAAAAACAAACTTACTGGAAAGTACAATTTTTAGCATACAGTCTGATGAATACAACTGACAGAATCCATTTTCGAGAACATTTTATTAGACGTGTACTTTGACTTTTTAATTTGGTCCATGTCCCATCTGCTAACATGGAGGGGATGGGGTTTAGGACCTAGGCCGCAGCCAGCCACCAGGACGTAATCCAGATGATTTGGCTTTACTTTTAGGAGCTAGGAGCTTGTCACGTCCATCTTTATATCCAGTCAAATTGGTAATCCAGCAATTATAATTTAAAGCAATTTACTTTAAAGTCTCAGAAATTAATACAACAACCTCATGTACAAAGCACAGGAATAAAACAGGCTATGAAACTATGTCACTGACCTGGACTAGCTCATTCTCATCTTTCCAGTGAAGCTCTTTCTCACACAGCCTCCTCCTACAAGCAGTGCCTTCATTTTCCACCATTTTCATGCATCAGCCAAAGAGCTGAAATACGAGCTCTAATGTCTACTTACTTCCAGGCAATTTTATTAACCAGTGCTATTTGAGGCGTCTTCTTCTCACATGAGACTTTTTGCATGAACAACCACCAGAATTCACCATTCTCTGCTCCTTTTGATCCCACAGCCACAGCGCGGGCTATGTGGGGAAACCACGTTAATGGGCTACATACTTGTCCCTTCACCAGTAAACTCTGCAGTAAAACCTGCACATGGAAAATGAGCCAAATCTGATGTTTCTGTTTGTTTTCTTTAGAGATACGTCTCGACTTCTTCAAATTGAGAGTTTCTGGGCTACACTGCTAAACTTAACGTAAAAGCTAACACATTGGCAGATTCCGACTGTGTACTAATACATTGGGCTGCATCTTCACTCTGGTCAATGAATATAACATTGCATTCACAGTCGACTTGAACCATAATCATCAGCAGCTGCTGCTCTTCTCTGTTGGCCTAAGCTCATAAAAACCAGTGCCTCTCTATAATTCATCTACACCATTTCTACACATGCATCCATGCACGTACCCACCCATGCATGCTTGCAGGCACACATTCACAACTGTCAACACACACACACACACAGGGCCGGGCTTACAACAAAACCACTTACACATTCTCTGTTTACATATTTCATGAGTTAGACATCCAGGTCTGAGTCTTAATGGAGAAATGCAGCTGAATTATGGGCCCCCAGGTGCCACCTGATCACGTGCATTCACATATTTAAGAGGCGAAATGTTGTGAAACACTTCTGCACGCACACACACACAAACTCACACACTAATATATGGTACTTTTTCTCTCGCTTCCTCCTTTCACTAGTTTATGTCTTTCTACTGCGACTCAATGCACAGGCAGGGATGGACAAACACACACACACACACACACACACACACACACACACACACACACACACACACACACACACACACACACACACACACACACACACACATAGTGCTGCAGTTTGTGTTCTCTGATTGACAGAACGATGTTTAAAAGGCTCATGGGATTTCACCTCATCTAATGTAAGAGCTGGCACCCAACTAGGTTATTATCATCACACACAACAAGTATTATGGCTCTTGTTCATTTCTGAGAGGTATTCAAAAGAATGGCTCATCATTTTCTTCTTAGCTGGAGACTGTCACAGACAGACTGACTGGCAGAGTTACCTCATTGCAGTGAAGATTGTTTTTTGAATCTGCTTTAAATTATATATTCGATTTTAAAATATTGCACCCTGTTTTATTGTCGCTTAAAGTGTATTTAAATGCTGCTGTGTCTAAATGTTTTCTTGTGATTGGCTGTTATCACTGTTCATGTTAAGGGGAGTGGATTTAGTGGGGGGGTCTGGGCACAAACATATGGTAAATGGTCTGTACTTATATAGGGCTTTTCTAGACTTGATGAACACTCATTTGCCATTCATCCGTTCACACACACTTTCATACAGTGCATCTTTGTGCAGCATTTTCTCTATCACTCATCACTCACACACTGCAGAGACAATTTGGGGCTGAGCATCTTGACCAAGGACACTTTGGCATACTTTTGAACAGCTGACCCGCTCTTATCTCCTGAGCCACAGCCGCACCAAGAAAGAAAATACAGCTCTCAAGTATGACTCCATTTTATTTATTTGTAGAAGAGCCGCCATCAAAAACTTTTATTGTTCACAAATGTAGAACGTCACAACACACACACACACTACAGCCAGAGGAGACCATTTTATGGTGTGACACCTTTTATGGACAAGACCATGTCCATCAGGCAGAAAAGGGTGGTTGGTGATAACGATGAATGCCATCATCATAATTTTAATTTTCCTCACACACAGGAGGCAGTGGTGCATCAGGAGGCTCATGCACGAGGAGGTTAAACTTGCCCTCGTCTGACTGCCTGTCCTGATAGGAATTGTGTGAATTTGTTGGTGTTGCTCGCAGAGGAACATCCTGTCCTCTTTTCACACTGCACGCCTCGTGATTTCCCCCTCATCTTACCTTCAACTCTGCCTCACTTTTACGTAACACTCAACAAATGGTAGAAACATGCCCCTTGAATAAACAAATGCATTTATGGCCCATTTAAAAATGTCTCCCCGGACCCAAATAAATCTAACCAGAAGGCCTGAGCCATTACACCTTAATAATGCACTATTCTAGCCTGCGCACACTCATATGCAAACTTTCTTTCCTGTCTTGCAAAATTCCTTGGCTCATTCTGGCGACCTAGTTTACAACTCTTGCCTCTGAGCCACGGAGAGTTGGTTGCTTTTGAAGATGCATTGAGCAGCACAGCATGACAAGCCCATTATAGAGCTGGAGGAGGAGAAATCGCTCAATTACCAACTGGCAAGACTTGGGGAAAAAGCACTGTTCACTATTCACTTAACCATATCAGTTTTTATGACCCCATAATAAATATTCTCCCGTGGTGAGAGCTAATAATCAATTCTCTCTGCAGCCTGACAGAATAAATAGTAAAAGCTATATTTATGTATTTTGCTTAAACAAGTCAGCTATCCAGTTTTGTTGACCTGAATGAAGATATGACAGACCTCTACTTAATCATATTTGGCTGTGTTCATAAACATACCTACACACCTCTCACATTTCTTTCTGGCCTGTGGTTCGTTGCACAAGTTGGAAAATTTGTGTAAATAAATATATATAAGATAGTGAATTAATGAGACAAATTAAAGAGACAAACATGTCACAACTGATGATACTGATATATTATAGTATCTGTGAAGATTCTCAGTCATCCAGGTCATTGTATCTTCAGAAGTTGTACAAGTGTATGTAGGCAACTGGACTTGCTTGTGTTTTGTGTTGTGTTTCACTTGTCATCCAAGAGCGATAGGGTTGGACTACGACTTACAGGTATGAACAGCCATTCACATGTTTGTAGAAAAATGTAAGCTTAAATAATACTGAAATCTATCATCAATAAAATATAAAGAGATAAAAGGTCATTAGCTGTGATGACCAAAACACAGAATCTGATTCAGTAACAAGGATCACACACAACAGTTAAAGGAAAGTATAGTAAGAAAATAAACAAAAACCAACTCATGCATGAGGCAATTCAAAGTCCAAAAACCGGGCAGAAGTGATAAGGAAATACTTAGAAAATACAAAAATGGCTGATAGCTATATGGCAAACATGAAGTGCAACACAGGTGGTATAAATATGCGGTTGTCTAATAGGATGATTGAAAACAGGTGAACAGAAAAACTGTCAGGAAAACTGAACAATAACAGGAAGTCGACTTTAACAAAACAAAACAGGAAAAGAAGTCCTGTCACAAAGTACAATACACAAAAGTAATTAAAAGACAAATTTGCTCCATCAATATCTGCTCATGTGTGGAGCAGTTTATACACAGGCAGCAAAGGTAAACATCACACTGTCATGAAGCCAAATCAAAGAAGATACCGTCCTGCTCCTCAAACGTGAAGCCAAAGCATCCTGATCGCCCCTGGTGGCTGGCTGCAGTATAGGTCAAAACTCCTGCCGCCTCCATATTAGTGGATGGGATGTGGACCAAACTAAAAGGTCAAAGAAGAAGTCAAATAGATATTTCCTTAAGATGGGTTCTGCCATTTAAGATCTGAGTCTTCTCTTCCTATAAGCTAACCAAGTGGCTGCTAAGGGCCCCACGGCCACCAGGGGACCCTCAAAGTCACACATCATTTAGTGAATTAGAGTTGCTAATGTTGTACTTGTAGACTTGGATATTTTCTCTTCATTTCTGGATAGTTGGAGGAACAAGTCCATCTCTATATACAGTCTATGATTAACACAGTGTAATGGCGTATGACGGATTCACCAAAATTGAACTCAACATCAAACATTTGTGGAAAGGTAAGTTACCCCTACAAATGAATTTACTGATTGCAGAAAAATGATTTCTTTCTTATTTTGCCACAGGATTGGGCTGTTATAAAAGGTCCTTATGTCTGCCCACCTGGATTTGAAAAGTGTGTCCTGTTCTTTCTGGCAGCTCCTCTCACGCCCAGTCAGCCTGGATGAGAACAGATGTTCTCTGGGGTTCTGCCTGGGCCATTCAAGGACGATCAGATACTTATCCTGAAGTCACTCAAGTGCTGTTTTAGCTAGATGCTTCAGGTTGTGTTAAAAGATGAATCCTTCCTGCTGTCTGAGGTTGTGTGAGCTCTTAGGGAGGTTTGCTTCAAGCCAGGGAACAGTTATGATCTCAGGTTCCTTTAAGTGTCTTTTGACCACCTCCAGGTGTTACTCTGGGGTAAAACACATATGGCAGTGTAACATGGAGGTTTTACTGAAATATGTGTCCTTCAAGCACTTAGCGAAGCAGCTTGGGAAAAAGTATGCAGTATGCTAAATGTGGATAAATTCAGCCATAATATGACGCAAAAAGAATCGTATTTTTCTCAGAATTCGAAGAGATAAAGAAACCTTTTTGTAGACACAACCAACCGGCTCCATCCAAGAGAGTTTAGCATCAATCACAACACCCAAAAACATGCGGATGTATTATATTCCGAGAACAGTAAGCTTTAAAAATGTAATTTCCCTCAACACAATTTGATCACACATATCCTCAGAGACTTCTTTGGAGCTTGGAGTTTTTTTTTGTTGTAGAATCACTATAACTATAGGAATTTACATGTGGCCTAGAGCCTTTACATGTGTGTCTTTCTGAATCATGTTAACTGAACTTTCCTTAGGAGATATCGCAGGAATAATCAAAGCAAACAGGAAGCACCTGAGCTCAGCTTGATTTTAAACACTTTAGATTTAAGTTTCAGATTTAGTATTTCTTACAATAAATTACAAGAACGTAAATATGAGTACATAGAATCACACAGAATCAGATCACAACAAAAAGAAAGAGAGCAAAAAGAAGCCACTGTATAATATACGATTTGTTAAAGGTCAGTATGGATCAGTATTTGTCTGCTGGGCTTGTGCAGCATCATGACCGAACAGTGACCTTTGACCTGATGAACTGATAATGGCCCAGTTAAATAACAGTGTACATGCAAACACACTTGAGGACACATCCACACACCCAGAGAAGTGCATGAAGACATTTATAGAAGCAAATCAGGCAGGACATGCAGCACAGTAGATGCAGCATGCTACTCTGATGAATCTGCAAACGCACTTGCACTGACACAGTTAAAGCCTCTGCACGTCTACACACACGCACAAACACACACACACACACACACACACACACACACACACACACACACACACACACACACACACACACACACACACACACACACACACACACACAAATCCCTTGTACAACAATAGTGAAATATTAATCCAGGCTCAAAGGCGGACTCTTCCTCATATGAGTGGTGAAGAGGGAGCTGATGAGAGAAGAACCAACACCGTAACGTACATGTCAGGAGGTTTCCCACTGGATCACCAGGTTATTTCACATTTAAATCACTCCATTTCTTTTGACTATCTTCCATTGCTCTCATCATAATTTAGTAACAGCCCCCTAGCAGTGTGGTGCTCTGTGGCCTGGTTTGGAAGATGAAAAGACAACATGCCAGGACAGCCCTCGAAATCAGTTTAGCACCCATCAAAGCAGGTTCCTGATGAAAGCTGGATATAGGCACACGCACAGATTCAATGTGACACAACATTTACACACTCTGGGCTTGACAGGATGCTGCTGGTTAAACAGTGTTTGAGTCACTACAGCAGCTTCCATTCTCTGTGTATGAGATATCAGTGTCACTTACAAAACCTTTACATTCGAGATGACACATGACATTAGCATGCAAGAGAAAAGGGCCAATTTGTTCGTGTGTTTGTTTGGTGTGTGAGACGTACTGCGCGCCTTACTGAAAGAAGAGTGACGGAGGAGCCGGATTGTGAAGCCGAGTATAAGATTTGAAGCCTTACGGAGGCATTTTCACGGACATTAGCTGGAGCCTAAAGTGGGCTACATCGTGCATTTGTAATTAGAGCGCGTTTTTTACTCCCTGTAAATCTCCTCGGCTCGGTGACGAGGGGGAAAGACAGAGGAGGATGAAAGCCAACCTGAAAGAGAGAAATTAAGGGCTGTCATTGTTTGTGAGAATGTTGCAGTTGTGTGCATTATTTACATGTTGAGTGTGTGTGTGTGTGTGTGTGTGTGTGTGTGTGTGTGTGTGTGTGTGTGTGTGTGTGTGTGTGCGTGTGTGTGTGTGCGTGTGTGTGTGTGTGTGCGTGTGTCTGTGTGTGTGTTTGGGATGCTCCGGGCTCTTCCTGTCTCTTTTTGTTCTAGGCTGTTTTCAGACAGAAGAAGAGATTTGGGCTCATTTCTTTGGAAATTCTGGTCAATTTGTGAAACCGTGCTTCTCTTCCCAGGAGCTTTTCAGTCACTTTAGCGTCTCAGCAGGGAACCACAGCCTGAATCAAATTGAATCCTTTTTGAATTGTAGGCACCAGACATATTGTTTTCCCCTGGGAAATGATCTGCCGGAAAAGTCTAGCTTAAAGTTTAATGTACTAATGAAGCCATCATGCAACTGTTTTTTTACACGCTCACATCAGTGCTGGTCTGTATGCAAGACAAGTTGAATTGATCCACATGATATACATGTTGAAACACATTTTATATATAACTGGCATAAACACCCTCCACTGGTTGTCGTCTGTATTAGATATTTTCCCACTGTCCAAACGACAGCTGCTCGCGACAGCTTTACTGTATCGCTGAGTACCAGCTGCGGTCCAACGTTTCACTGTGAAAGACAACTGGCGCACACATACAAACACACACTCACACACACACACACACACACATGCATTCGTTATGCACATGAGGCCCCCATGACCAATCGTCATAATGACTCTTTTGGCACAGGAGGAAGCCTGAGAGGCACATGTGGGGAGGGTCTCCATACACATTTCTCAATAACAACTCTGCTACAGATTCAGAGTCAGAGCAGGTCAACAGTGTCTGACCTGCCCTGACATTTTAAAAGGTTGTTTCAGTTTCTGGTGATTATCTCAACGAGCGTGGCTTTAACTAGATGGGAGTTGCAAATCATCTCCTCACCCTTGGAAGATGGAGGACGTTTTTTTCTGATGTAGAGCTATTTACATTTTTAGAATATGAGGATCATACAGAATTATCTATATCATCATGATGATGATGATGATGTTGATGGTATTTTATTTTGTTATTTTAGTCCGTCTTGAATCAGTACATGACCATGAATAAGAAAATCCTCGAGAATGTAAATACAGAATATAGAGCTGGAGCAGAGGGAGGTTGTTGTATCAACCTCTGCACTCTTCATCATTTTGCAGGTCACTAAATTCATATTTATATATATATACAGGTTGTCAGGCAGATCAGCTGGTTCCACATTAAATAAAGGATGCAAATACATTCATTTCCTATTGTTTGATTTTCTTGACCTGAATCCACTGGTGCAAACAGACCAGCAGGTTATAGCAGGCGTTTGCTCCTGCAACTTCACACAAATCCTCACCTTTGCTGGTAACAAGCTGGTAACAAATGGAGCAGTGATCCTGAGCTCAGGAAAAGGTTCTTTGAGACAAACTGACACAAATTATGAGCTCGCTCACCACAAAACCTCCCTGCGTAATGACTCCACTAAAGAGCGTTAGCTTTATCCAAGTTCTTACAACTCTTACAGGTCAGCAGCGTGTCTCCTGCTGTAATGAAGTCATCTGTCTTGTCCTCTGTGCCCCGACCCTCCATCCAAACAAGCCGCTCCTGGGTCCCCTTCATCCAACAGTGCCCATCACCCGCTCCCAGAATACACCTGTCTTTCTGGGTATACAAACATAACCAGCAGTATCCTGCCAATACACCGACCCAGTTTTCCTACCCCTTGCTTGGCTTCTCATCCAGTCCTCCCCATGTCTGTCGCATTAAAAGGTGGAAATTACCCTTTGTTTTTCCTGTAACAACCACACTAGAAGCTGCAACAACGGCAGTGGTTGTGAAGACCATTCCCATGATCCCACGCTGTTGCACATGACCAATCTCTGAGACGCCCCAAGTGGACGGAAATTACATATTGTGCCTTTACAAGACAAGGGAAGCAAGAAAGCTAAGTTTTGCTGCTCAAACACTGAAGCCAATCATGCATCATTAGTGACAGATGTCTGTTTACAACATTCACTGTTTTGGGGGACTGAACATTTTGAAATAAAATTGAAAATATCAACCATTATCCACCTTTTTTACGCTTTGAACTTCCCCTGCTCTCAGAAATAAGTCACTGAGCAGAGAGACAGGTGTATTTCAGTGCTGCAAATATTAAACCAAGGGCAAAAACTTCTGTTATCTTATCAAACACACACACTTAATCTGTAGAGAAAAATACTAATACTTGCCTAGTGGGTGCAGGAAAAAGCAGGTTAGAGGTGATCAGACACACAGGAAGGAAAATATGACACATGCTGCAAATACAGGACACGGAATGAGAAGAGGATTATGAATGAAATGTTATGACAGGAGAGGACAGCTACAGAGAGGAACACATGGGTTAATCGTCTGACTCAACAATACACTCTATTTGTGTGCTTTGATTGGGCCTGTGTGTGTGTGTGTGTGTGTGTGTGTGTGTGTGTGTGCGTGTGTGTGTGTGTGTGTGTGTGTGGGTGAACATCGTGACTAAGTGTTTCTGACAGAAACAGTCGTACAAAACGAAGAGGGATCGTCATTTCATGGTATTTTAGCTCTGATTGAGCCTCGTCCAAAAACAAAAGGCCGCCTGTAAAAACAAACGGAGCCAAATGAACAGAGGAGAGAACGGATCTGTTCAGTCAGTGCTGAGCCAGTGCTGTGGTCCCTTAACGAAGCCTAGGTAGAGTTAGAGAGCTGGTTATTAGGTCATAAGTTTAAAGGGCATGTGTTCAGCTGCAGAGACCCCACACCACTATCAGACCCATCTACTGTGTGGTTGTGTTGGCTCTGCCCTCCAGCCCTCTCCTCATTAGAGCTCACTCTGCTATTACATTGGGTTTTTTGCCATTTTACTCCACACACCATCTATAGGTTTTCATATCAGTCTTGAGATTTGAGTTTGGTGGTCAATTTACAACAAAGCCACAGGTATGACAAATAGTAAATGCTGATTTGAAGTTCACTGTGATGAGGTCAAAGTATAGGAAGTTTCATGAGTTAATGATCCAAAGGAAAAAAACTAAATACCTAAAACTATACTGCAGGGAGTTAAAAAAAAAAAAAAAAAAAATATAGAAATATATAGTCTAGCAGTTAGGGTTAGGGTTACTGACGAAGTGTTATTGACAAAACCCTAAAATAATTACATTAAAGACCAAACAGAATCTTAATTTAAACTTCCCATAGCTCTGATTTTAGCCTGTCAGAGATGGGATCATTTTTTCATTGAGTCAGTGGTTAGTTGAACATGAAACCTCTCTCTCCCTCTCTCTCTCTCTCTCTCTCTCTCTCTCTCTCTCTCTCTCTCTCTCTCTCTCTCTCTCTCTTCCACTTCTTCCCTAACTCTTACTTAAGTTTCTCCTTTGTTTTTTCACACATTGGTTACTGATTGAAAGTGAATTTACATGAGAGCCGAGGTTTGTGGAGGATCTTTGTCTGCTTGGTGTGTGCACTTGTGACTGTTATCATGTCAAAGTCCAGCTGATCTTTAACTCACACAGTCCGTCCATCTCTGCTCAGAAAGTCTGCGCAAAATGAGTGAGTCATAAAAACAAAGATTGCCATAACACAGAAAGAAAAAATAATAATACTTCATAAAAGCTTTACTGTTTTCTATTGTGTTCTTTGCTGAGCTGAAACCAAATGCAGGCTAACGGCCAGTGCTGGCAAATTATTCAATAAGAAATTAAGGTTGGACCTCATGATTGTGAGATTTATTTAAACTGGTAATGATATACAGAGATGTGGATTCTGACTTTAGATGGGAACTTTATTTCACAATAGCATAGGGCCATAAAAACACATAGCAAACCATAAAAACACTTAAAAACACAAACAGGCCTAAGAAAGAAAGAAAAAAATTGTTAATGCCAACCTATCAGGACACAAAAGTAAAACTCAGTTATGTGGAAATTTACTTTAGGGTCAAGCCTGACAAATAGGGGGGTTCATCGCTACCAGGCCACATGGGCACCACCACACACACACACACACCCTGTCACACAAATGCACAAACACCACGCACTAGTGACGGTTAAAAGTGCACCAACTAATCACACAACATGCAGTGCAAGGCAGAGGGGCACCCATGCAACACCACAGTATATGTCTGGCTGGGGAACTAGTAAAAAAAGGGAAAAGATAAGTGGCTGAGGTCAAATCGGACAAATATAAAAATGGAAAGAGGTACTAGCGAACCCAAAGAGATGGCAGAATAAACCTGATCCATTCGCACATTAATGGAATAAAATGTGAGTTCATATAAAATCCCAGTGCAAAGGCAAAAGAGGCAACAGGCAAAACAGCAGTGGCTAGGACAACCCCAGGACAGAGCAATATCTGGCTCCACAGTCAATGTTACTCCCAGCACTTCCAGATATTCAGAGCTAAATTGGCTTGGTGGGGTATCAAACCCCTCAGTCTTCCCCTTGATGAGCTTGAAGTGCCTTGCAGGAGACTCAAGCAATTATTTAGGCAATCTGCCACACTTATGCAACTAACAACCAAATGCTTCCTGTTCACACCGGTACACTAATGCCCATTGTACGTGATTGGTCATGTGATAAACGTTTTCAGGTGTGTTAGTATGGACGGGGATTTAAACTGATATGCAGTCAAAACGTTTGTAGACAAAGATCATTGTAGTTTGCAACTGCGATTTCAGACAAAAACGTAGTAGCATGGATGCAGCCTAAGTGTAATGGGTAATGTCAGATGATGATTGAGTTTACACTTTAGAATCTTTGTCCCCAACATTTGCCGACATGAGTCTTTTACTGGACTCAGCACTTCCTCCATCTCTACCACAGAGGTTGTGAGTGCACGGTTAGCATGAGGCTAAAGATTACCGCTAATTTCCCTTTAATACTACTTTTGTTACTGAAAGTATGTGTAACTTCCCTAGAAGAGCATGTGAGTCCACAAACCTTACTTAAAATCACACTCAGTGTCTCTCAGGCCTCCACACACCACTTTATAAGCAAGATCAATTATTGACTGTTTCTCTTTGCACTTATCCTCCATAAAGAGTCTTAATGTGGTTCTTGTGTGTGTGTGTGTGTGTGTGTGTGTGTGTGTGTGTGTGTGTGTGTGTGTGTGTGTGTGTGTGTGTGTGTACGTGTGAGTGTGAGTGTGAGTGTGAGTGTGTGTGTGTGTGTGTGTTTACATGCAGCTCTGCACATCAGTGACTCTGTGCTGTCCTATGTTAGTTTTATGTGTGTGTACAGAAGCTCTCTGCTGTGGTTTGTGAGTGTGGGTGTGCATCACACACCCAGTTTGCCTCCATCGAAACTCAACAGACTACACACACTCATTTTAACGTAACACTCTTAATCACAACTGCCCCTCACGCTTCCCTGCTCGTTGCTCCACACCTTCCAGTCTTGTGGGGAAACAGGACTCATCATGTGTCTGCAGGTCGACAGTCAATGCACCAAACATTAAGGAATGAAGTGAACTAGTTAACTTAGGTTTGGTAACTTGGTTTTGGTAAGTGCCACGTGTCAACCATACCTCTGATAACCTGGCAAGCTGACGTATACCCAGTCAACCCATCAGGCTGTTTGTCTTAGAATCCCCCCCCCTTTCACTTCCCTGGCGAAAGAGAAAGAACAGAGAAAGAAGGGAGAAGAAAAAAAAGAGTCAAAGCCCTACTCACATCCAACATATTAATTTCTAGCCCCCCTGATAAAATGTCCAAAATGTAAAATATCCGATTGATTTGTATGAGAATATGGAAAGAAAAGTTTGTGAGTCAGTGGGCGGGTTTATTACGTTTCTAACCAGTGACAGATGGGAAATTTGAAAAATAACAAATGTCAGGATGAAAAAGAGGCCAATCAGGATTTGAGAGCATTTTCTCTCCCATTTCAAAGCCATAAATGTGTCCCTTCATCCCAGAGAAACCAAGCATTCAAAGGTGGGATCTTTACCGGCCCAACCTATCCCAGGATTCATTGCGCTTCAGAGACGGACTGGCTGCAGCAAGCGACCCTCACTGACAGCTACAGACCCTCACTGACTGCTACAGACCCTCACTGACAGCTACAGACCCTCACTGACAGCTACAGACCCTCACTGACTGCTACAGACCCTCACTGACAGCTACAGACCCTCACTGACTGCTACAGACCCTCACTGACTGCTACAGACCCTCACTGACAGCTACAGACCCTCACTGACTGCTACAGAGCAATGGTCACCTATTTATTAAATACTTATTAACACTATTAACACAATCTACAATAGACATGCCAATTGTGAAGTTTAATAGATAAAGGGTACGAAAGATATGCATTCCACAATCAGACAGACAGGCAGACAGACAGACAGACAGACAGACAGACAGACAGACAGACAGACAGGCAGGCAGGCAGACAGACAGACAGACAGACAGACAGACAGACAGACAGGCAGACAGAGAGGTCTGACTTCTTAACAAAAAAAAACATGTTTGATCTGAATTAATTTGGATTTGAACACTGGTTCCACTGTTTTTCCACTAGTTTTCGACAGGACTTTTTCCAACATATTGTCTCTTCTCTGTGCTGGATGGTCTGAACCGCAGCGGAAAACTCAAGAGTCAGCATGAGCTCGGTTTAGGAGGGATGAAAAAACATAATTTGAGCATCATTCCTTTACTCAAGTCGACAGAGATGCAATGGTTTACCTTGAAAAAAACGACAAAATACTATCTAATTGCAGGCTGTGCAGTGAGAGCCTGAAAGAGTGAATATTCTTCAGTTCACTCAGTCTCTGGATCAACACGTCACCACTTCAGCTCAGAGGAAATCCAACCTGTCATTATGTTTGTTTTAACTGCTTCAGATGAGTTTTGACATTTCACGATAAAGTTTTCACCTCGATCCTTCTCATGTTTTTTTACACACGTGATGATGTAACTGCATATGTTCACCAGCTAAATTTAAACTCCGGGATTGAGGGTATTTGCTGTTTGATCCTGTCTGAAGCCGTTGAAAGATTAAGGCTGCACCAGGCCCCGAACGTATAGAGGAGCGTAAACAAAACAGAGTTTTCCGTGTGTGTGTTTAGGCAGCAGGCCAGAGTCCAAAGATGATGTGATTTAGATGAACAGATAGACACAAAGACAGAGAGAGAGAGAGAGAGAGAGAGAGAGAGAGAGAGAGAGAGAAAGATGGTCCTGGAGAGATAAGGCGAGCGACGCATTGCTCTGCAACAACACGTTAAGCTAACACAGACAGCCCAGTTTTGTTTTCCCACAGGATATACAGTAGGTCCCAGTGAAAGACGTGCACACACACACACACACACACACAAATATAGTCAAAAACACAGAGATCCCATCTGCCCCGGCGCCTTAATCAGCTTATCACTCCCTGCACTGAGGCCGTGCAGAATGACTGTATCAAGCGTTGACATACATTAGTGGCACTACTGGGATCAAACAATATACAGCCTCTAACATAGCACCCCCGTCACACACACACACTTACACTACTGACATGCTAGAAATAATAACGCATTCCAAACATGCAAACTTGCACAAATTCTCTGCACACAAAGAAGACACACACTCACAAACACACACACAGACACTAGTTTTCATCCCTAAAAAAGATTTAAAACACATTCAGCATGTAAGCGCTGTCAAAATCATTAAACATGCACACACACACACACACACACACACACACACACAGAGCAGAGGAATTTTCTGCTTAGACAAACAACAACAACAAGACATGCAACAGAGCATGCACAGGCAAACACTGTGTGTGTGTATTCTGACTGAACGCCAAAGCCCAGCTGATCTCTCAGTAAATATGGACATATGGTCAGGGAGCGACAGAGAGAGAGAGAGAGAGAGAGAGAGAGAGAGAGAGAGAGAGAGAGTGCATGAGGATGAAACAGAGACGGTTCTTGGCGTGATTTCCTCATCTGTCCACAGGGAGATCCGCAGCAGGCAGAGACATCTTATCCTCCCGGGACACGTGTTCCTTCTCCAAAGCTGAAGCGTTTAGCCTTTTTGACTCTTCACGTCACCCCGGGGAGCAAGTCAGGAGGTGTCCATTCTGTTATGTAACGATGAGACTATCAGGGGATGAAAAACAAAGGAATTGTTGTGCCAGGCCGACTAGTTAGTTATGTAAGTTTCAAAGAACTCGTACAGGAACTGATTTAAAATGATATAAAAAGACAGTGACAGCTTGGAATAAAATTTGAGATCTCTGTATTTTACACAGTATCTGTCAGAATCCACAGTTTTTGCCCTACTCTCATTTGTAGGAAAGAAAAAGATTTACTGAAGTTTACTTTTTAATATGTCAGCACTATAAAGACTCCAGTCTGCTTGAATGTTATCATTTTCCTGTGGCGTCCCACAGCCGGGTGGTTAAGACACGTATTATCTCACATAGCCAGAGTAAGCGCAGTGAAGAGAGGTCCGTCATCATTCTGCTGTAGGGGAACAAAACTCTCTGGCTTGCTTGTATTTCTGTAAACCAATCACAATCATCACCGTTAGACCAAGGATGCAGAGATGTTGCCCCTGCAAAATAGTGTCAGGGGGAACAAGTCGTGGTGAAACATTTGCACCTCATCAAAACTGGTCATTTTCAGCTCAAAGTTCATTGTCGTTATTTCCTATGTGGAAATTTAAAATGGTAACAGCCTTCCCTTCTGGAAGAGGGTCATGTGATAGGAGCCTGACGAATCAGCAAAGCTATACGTAGTGACCGAAAAGACGCAATCAGCAAGTGGTGGTCAGGGTCTATGTCATGTTTCCAAACAACTCTGTTTCTGTCCGTCCAGACTAAAACACCTGCTGCACCTGGCTGCTCCACCTCTCGCCTGTGGATGATTTGTTGCCTTTGTGAACGCGTGCAGAAAACCTCGTGCTGCGTTGTGCATGTGTGTAAGGAAAACTCAGGGTAAACTCCAGACCCAATTCTCCGGACTTCACACGCAGGTCGGGTCTGAAATGGCCTTATGCCTTATGTCTGTGACAGCACCGTCAACTTTTCAATGAAAAATAATAAATTACAAGTTTCTCCTATCTCTGTTTGGATTTTGTTTAAATGCATTTTGCTTAAAATATTAGCTCCTCATTAATGCAGTGCTAATTACATCATTTAAAACATTTAAAACAAATCTTTTGTAGTTTTATATTAAACATAAATTAGCGTGTGACAATACAGTATCACGTATTTTATTTGGACAAAGGACATTTGTATTGAAGTTATTTGCTCCAATCTGAGACACTACCCATCACATTAGAGTTGAGTTACATTACCATGTCTCATTTCCACTCGCTCTCTCTTCTTTCCATTTCCACCTCCCTCACTGGCTTCCTGTCTCGTCCTCTCCCGGTCCTTTAAACGACTGTTTTGTGGAGCTCTCCTCGTCTCCATCTCCCTTCTGTGTTGCTGGCTGTTAATCAGAGGAGGTCATGACAGGCGGCTGCTGTCATGATGCCCAGCCCCAGGCTGCAGGCAGCAATATTTATCACTTTCAACGGCACGCTCTCCACCACTCCACCACACATCTCCAATCCTCCAGCCACCCACATGCTCAAAACCATTCGATTGTGAGAGCGGTAAATCACGGCTCCATCCTGGAGGAGATGGCGTTTGCAGTGGTGTTGTGACGTGAAGGGACTGGGACGCCTGACGAGCGAGTGGTCGCAGGCCCTGAAGCAGCCACAGACACTATGGGCTGTTTGATGCTGGGAGTGTGGTTTAGTTCTGGAGTGCTCATATGAGACACATCAAACAAGTTGTATCATGGGAAATGTAGGATGCAGGGTTTCCTGCGTCTGCTGCTTTGATTTAGTCCGGAGGTTTTCAAAGTACAGTAGAATGCAGGCCTCCGCAGGGGGACTGGTTGTGAATTATTACATACAAAAAAAAAAAAATTTGTTATGGCATTATTCTATTAAAGGGAGATCACACAGAAACACCTAAATGTAAGTGATCTGGTCAAAAAGATGCTTCAGAAGTAGTTTTTTTGGTTTTTCCCACACACCTAACAAATGCATTAGGACAGATTTGTATGTATCTGGTGCCGTCTGAAATAACGTCAAACACTCATATTAGGGTCTGTGTTCATCATCATGATCCCATGGGCATCCAGACATTGACTTGGTAAGGTCGTGTGAGGGGGCAGATTTCTCCCCAAGCTTTGTCTGAGGAGAGGCCCACAGTCTCAGACTTTGAAAACTCTTGATCTAGATTCTTCTCTTTCTTTATTTTAACAATAGCTGGCGTATCATTTTATCACCATCAACTTCAACACCTGTATCTGTTGATCTGTGTAAGCTGTAGACCAAAAGGAAGTAAACTCATTGTGGACTATATTTTGATACTGCGTTTAGTGGAGTATTCATCTAGAGCCCCTTCATATTTTCATGATTGTGCGCACACATTGTGCTGTGAATGGATACATTTATAGTGCAGATCCCTTCACACGCACTCATTTTACACTGTGTCCCTCCTACAGAGCATTTTATCATCACAACAGCCCACCAGACTGCAGTCTGAGCACACAGTAACACAACACTTTCTTGGGAAAGACTTAATGAAAGAGTGCGAGTGCAAGGCTAGAGCGAGAGATTGTGTGCGTGTCCACATTCTTCTGTCTAAGATGATGTAGAACACAGTCAAAGTAAACAATGACCACGCAGGCGAGCAAGGAGAAAAGTGCTCTGTGTCAATTATTGATGGTGAAATGAGATTCGATGGGCCGAACACCTGCCAGCGCAGAACTGGACCTGCACCAGATTGCAGATTATCAACCGAGGTCTTGGCAGCAGCGCTTCACATGATCCCAAAACACTGAGGAAACCAGAGGAGCAGCATGTCATCATATTTACAGTCATCGTCAAAGAAGAAAAACAGTGATCATACTTGAACAATTTTTATTAACTGTTTAGAATACAACCACGGTAAAGCATTTTCTTCACTTGTAGACTCTTTGGGCATCCAGTGCCAGATTCAACAGCACACTTCATCGCTGCTGTCGCTGTTCTCCACCGCTCTGATCCGGCTGCCGCTGTACGCTGCAGGTACGGAGAAGGAAAAGCTAAAAGCAGCTGGAGGCAGAGGGTGGAGAGCTCGCACAGGGGGGACAGACCTCTTCTCTTGCTCCCACCACGACAAACAGGAAGTCAAATAAGCACACTACAGTCTCACTTTCTGTAGTGCTCCACACGGAGCAGCAGGGAACTTGTTACACGTAGCATTCCCCCGTTTACAACATTCACACTTGTGACTGGTGCCTGTATTAGCTTGTGTTTCAATGTGATCCTAAATAAACTGCACTGTAGATTTCATCGGATTGCACTTAAGAGCACAAAAAGACTGTACCCAGTCGTCCAATATTAAAAAATACGTTTAAATTACATTTTTCAAATAAATATTGGTCCATTTTCATTAGTATGCCAAGTACATCTTCCTGAGACACTTTCAGAACAACAGACGTGTTTATACACCATAGGTATCTTCTTCTTTTAATCCACGAGTATACTCTTCAGTCTTCCTTTTAGCCATCCTTTGATTATTTCTCCGGAGGCAAAATAACTTTTCATGCTACACTTACTTCAACCATCCACTTATGAGATCATCCCTCATCATATGACTTGCTCTCTCATCCGTGCTAAGACATACAGTACGCAGTAAACAGATTTCTCTCGCTGCACCAGCACAGCTTCATCCGAAACACAAAACTATTTTTCTGATTTTTCTAGAGAAATGTTATGGTCAAATATACAGATTCCACAAACTGCAGCTGCTCACGTTTACTGTAAATGACCTGAATGTCCATCTGTGCCGTGAGGTGACCACCGGTGTGAGAGCAATACATGTGCTTTCGTTGAGATGACGGACCCTAAAGTATATTGTGTACAAATGTTTCACTCACATGCGGACAAATTTTTTTATAATAATAACAGTCTAACAGCCAAAATGGTTTTTAAAAAATACAAATGTGTTTATGGAAGCTTTTCTTGTGACGTTTCACAGTATCAATGTGGTTCTCTTCCTGGCTCGCTGGACAATCACCACACTGTGTGTGTGTGGCTAATTTCCAGTTTATCTTTGTGCTGCCAAGCTGTCTGCTACACACACACGCACGCATACACACATACACATACACACACACACACAGACACACATTAAGTACCTTTACATGAGGAACAATTGCAGACATCACCTGGCTTCATCCTCACCATCATCATTTATACCAGTCTATTATTGCTTTCGTATACCAGTATTGCTATACAAGATCAAGTGAAGGAAAAAGGAAATGTACGGTCCATCGAGTCTTGCAGGGAGGCAGTCCTGACTTGCAGCCCAGATAAAAAGACGTGTGTATACATATAAAAAGTTCTGCTTCCCTGTTTGTTTATTTCAAGTTCCTTCAAGTCCTCGTTAGTCTATACGTTAGAGACAGCGTTGTTAGTATCTCGGGCCTGACGTATGCCATATAGCCACTTGATGACTCGCGCGTTCCTCTCAATGACGGAGATGCCGTAGGGGACCCGTTCATTGGCTCTGGCGGGCCCGTCCTCATCGCCCTCGTCCTCCCTCGCCCGTTCAGCCTCATCTCCGCACTCCGAGCTGGGCGTGCTGACGCTGCGGAGCTTGGAGATGGAAACAATGTCCGAGTTGGCTCTTGTGAAGCGCTCCACTCCGCCCATCACCTCCACCTCTTCCGGGTCCAGCCCGCAGTAGTTGAAGAATCGCTCTAGGTCGGCTGTTGCACGGGAATACCGGTCGCTCAGGTCCGATTTGGAGCGGTGCAAGGATGGGTGCTTACGGGCTGACCCCTTGGAGCTGGCGTTTGATATACGGGTGAAAGCGGGGGAGGCTGGCGGGATCATGCCCGCTCTAACCAGCATGGGACTGGGTGGCAGATAGGCAGGAGGGGAGGGCAGAGTTTGTGAGGGGGTGCTCTGCTGAGTGTGAGGTTGGGGCTGGTTGTGAGTAGGTGGAGGTGGGGGTGGAACTTGGGGGTGCGCAACTTGACCTTGTGGAGTCTGTCTGGGCCTGATCTGCAGCTGGGCCCTCAGGGGCTTCCTTATCTCTGCCTGAGGCCGGACATCCACCCTGCGTACTGTCACTGAGTTTGGGGAGCAATAGGGCACAGGAAGCCCAATGCGTGGCACTCGTGCTGGAATCGGGGGTGGACGTCGGCTGAGTTCTGCTGGAGGGGCACGGAGGTTGTTACTGAGTGGTGAGGAAGTGCAGGAGGAGTTGGATGAAGAGTTGGTGTTGCCGTGGTTCACAGGTTTAAGGTTGTTGAGGAGCCTGCTGCTCCTCTCCTGTTCTGCTGACAGGCTGCTGCCGATACTCTTAGCTCCTGATGAAGGAGATGATGAGGAGGGGGAGGTAGAGGAAGAAGACTGGGAACTGGGCAATGGTCCATCACATACATCATTGATTAGATTATTCAGAATATCCAAGTTAAGAGCAGGTCCTCTTCTCCCTCCTGGTCCCTCTCTTCCTCCTCTGTTTTCCACATCCACTGGGCAGCGGGGAAATTTGCGGGCTGGAGGAGTGCTGATCTGGCACTGGAACATCATCCCCGGAGGGACGAGTGGCTTGCGGATGATTGGTGGTTTTATAGGAGCCTGACGGGTGAGGGCCACCTGCTGGCTCTTAACGTACTTTGCCTTGTCGGCCTCCAGGCGCTCCACCGCACTCAGTTTACGGGCCCCGGGCTCAGCCTGGCGACGGAAGTAATCCGGGCCCTTGTTAAGTATCCTGAAGGGCATGGCAGAGGTGAAGGGAACTCCGGCTAAACGGCCGTCTGAAGGCCGCAGCGTTTCAACCGGCATGCTGGAGGATCTGACGGAGAGAAAGGAAAGATTTTCAGTCAAAATGTCTTTACAATGAATCACAAGGAAGAGAAAAGCTGAGATTATGAGCTGTGGGAAGGAATAAGAGAATGATTATTGTGTTAAATGTAAACTGAAGTGTTTTCTAGCTTAAATGTGACAACCAGAATGTAGTAAACATGAGGTGTGTGATGATTTTATGGTCCACGAACATCCTTTTAGAGCTCCCACATGTCCTTTCTAAGCTTAAGAAAAGAGCTCTTTTGTACTCTCCCTTTTCTTCCCACTCTCCTCCCCCTCCTCCGAGCCTTGCACCCTCACTCCCAGAGACCCCCTTTAACTTCCTTACCCGGTCACTGTGCTGCTGCTGCTGCTGCTGCTGCTGCTCTCACTTCTCTCTCTTTCTTCCTCCTTTCTTCTCCGTCACCCCTCTCTTTTATTCTTCCTTTTTCCAAGTCCGGGCTCAGTGAAAGGCTACTTGTGGGACAGGGTCAGTCGGGGTGAAATTCCACATCAGGTCCGGCCAGACCACCTCTGTTAGCTCAGCGGTGACCCAGAAGGGGGTTAGGCTGTGGATCGGGGTCACCGGTCAGCCCCAGTACAGCTGATCTGATGGGAGCTCTTTATCTCAAATACAGGTCTGGTAGATCAGCCAGCAACGATCCCGGCAACACGACAGCCTTTATGATCCCAGTCACAATGTCTGTTCAGCCTCCGTCTGTCTGTCCAGCTGTGGTCACGCACAAAAAGCCAGCCAGTAACTCAGCAGCAGAGCCTCACAGTCCTGTAGAGAGTTCAAAACAGATGGAAGTCCAAGTAAGATATCGGTAGAACTCTCCTGTCGTCCACCTCTCAAGAACAAAAACATCCACTCACACTGAAACACACACACACTCCCTCTCTCACACACACTCTCACACACACACTATCCTGTGGCTGACAGACGGACTCTCTTCAACACTGAAGTGGAGCAGACGGGACAGGCTTTAATATCCCGTCTGGCTCCTCCCAGCCGGCCAATCGCACGTCAGGCCAGGAGCCTCAGTGGGGCACGGGGGGCGGGGTGGTAGGCGGGAGGTGTGCAGGCATTGGTCCGCCTCGAAAGGGATTCTGACCAATCGGACCCCTCCCCCCTCTGAGCGGAACAAAACACTGAGGCAGGGTTTTCATTCAAATGAAAAATTCTTTGAAAGGGAGAAAGGGGGTAGAGAAAGGGAGGGGAGGGCAACGGGCAAAACAGCTGCAATATTTTACACTGACTTGCATCAAGCGCAGCAGGGTGATGTGAAAACATAGTGAAAAACACTGAAAGCCTGCACAACTGGTCACCCTGTGTAGCTCTGTGTCTCATCACAGTGGAGACAAAGTGTGAACAACCAGATTATTTTATTTACAGTCCTACTCAGCTTTAATTTGGAAATTCAGCTTTCAGTTGGTGCTTGACATGCAATGTTTACAGTAACTAAAAACTGTCCGAATACATTTAACTCTACTTCATAGACTAAGAAACTTAAACAAAGAAGAAGAAAGTGAGTTTTTTTCCTCCCCTGTTTCTACATCTTCATGCCACTATGTTTTCAAACTAAAACGATCTCTGTCCAGATTGCTCGAATAACAGCTTGTCTCCTACACACTTAAACAGTTGCATCACTGTAAAATTCAGAATTTCACTGCACAACAAATGTAAGCAAAGACAACAGAATCAGCCACGCTTGTATTTGATTATCCATGTTGTGTTCTACACTGGTAGCTGAGGGTAATGCCAGTTGCTTTCTTTTTGAAAGGGTAATGTGATAGGAGCGTGACGAAATAGCGAAGGCTACGTTGCGACCGAAAAAGACGCAATCAGCAAGCGGTAGCAAGCGTGTATGTCATTGTTTCCAAACATCTCCGTTTCTGTCTGCTCAGACTAAAATGCAGCCCCAGAGTTTTAAAACTAAAAAGGGGCCAGCCGTGTTTCCAAACTTCTCAGTTTTAACAGCTCTAAAACTCAGATGAAAATGTAAGTGTGGATGTAGCCTTAGCACCAAATGAGTCAGTTTTAGGAGTTCAAAGCGCTGCCGACGCACACAACGTGCGTCTATAGTCAAGCTCTGATCTCCCAGAAAAACAATTCTCTCCATCCGCTCCCAACACCCCTCCCCTCCTTTATCGTTTACAACATTACACTCCAGGGTTACATCACACAGTCATTGCACCCCGTTTCTCTCCCTCCTCATCACCTCCACCTCTAACGTATCTATCCACACATTTTTAATTAGTCTTTTTATAGCAGTCTTCCTTCCCTGCCTCCCTCAGCATGTGATCCTGTTTTCACGACATCTCCTTTCCTCTCCCATCTCTGAACAGCAGACCAGCAGCAGATAGAGCAAAAGCAACAATGACAGCTTACGGTTGGACACACACACACACACACACACACACACACACACACACACACACACACACACACACACACACACACACACACACACACACACACACACACACACACACACACACACACACACACAGGTACTTCAAGAGCCTGGAAACAGCGCAGACATAGTCACACACTTTACTTTCATCTTAACCATGTGACAAACCAAAGGAGGGTTTAAAATAGTTCAGCTTAAATTAAAACACATTTGCATCACAGAAAATAATGATTCCCAAACCTCATGCCACCTAGAACCTTTAGGCAAAGCTCTGGGGAATACATTTAGGCAGAGGAGCAGAAAAAGGAAAAGAAAATACTATTATGGAAACATTGGTCGCAGAAGAAAGAGAATGCTCAAAGTGAGAAGAAATGTTTTCATCTTATGGGCAAATAAAGGAGCGTTTGTTTCATGAGTTTCAGTCAGAGGAAGAAAGATTCCCAGATGAGACGCACAGGAGATGGTGACAATCCATGTCTGAACTTTTGAGATAGGGCTGATGACACACACACATGCCTGCAGTTAGTTAAAAAGCGTACTCTGTGGATGATAATCAATGCACAGAACCAGGGATATATATTTAATTTTTTTCATTGATTCTTCTTGTTTGTCACAACCTGGGAAAGTTATGCTATTCTTGAAAATCACAAGGACCTTCTTGGGAATGAGGAAAAACGGCCTCACCAGGAAAAAAGGCCTTGTGCCCAGCCACTCACATCACCAGCTTCAGTGCAGTAGCTATAGGTAATTATAGAAATGGTTGTATACACTACAATGTCCATTCATAGAAAACACATCCTAGAGAAAGACTTTACCAGAAATGGTGAAGACAAACTGTCTGGTCTCAGAAACCTCAGCTACCTCAGGTTCCGTACACTTTGGCCTTGTCATTACCCGTACAAAGGCCTCTCCTGAAAAAACACATCTTTCTAGTCCAGATTTAGAGTCTCTTCATGTCCACAAACAGTCTCTAAGAGCACCCAATGGTTGGACAGAATTATCAATCTGGCTCAGTGCCTACCTCCACTGCTGGCTTAAAGACGGAATAACAATGCTCCTCCATTCTGTGTTTGTACATTTTACACTAAGTAGAAAGCTGGAATGAAGGTGCCGCACACCCACTCTGAACGGGCTGCAGCCTATTTTCGACAGGTCAAAAAAAAAAAACCCACAAACATCTGACTTTAGACTGAATCAAATGGATACAATCGGCAATCTGTCCTGGGTCAAATGACTTTGCAGTAGACACAAGTTTTTATCATCTTCGGCTCCAATCGGCAGTGATGAAAACATGACACCCGGGATGAACACGCTAACGTGGCAATGAGGAGAGAGCTCCTCAGTTGTTGGTATATTTGTGATGTCAAACATGATGCACCTGGGAAGAAAAACCTGAAGAACAAGCTCCTACACTGGCAATGGGAAAGTGGGTTTATTCACACACGCACTCAATTTTGGTGTAAAAGAGGTATGTGCGAAAGGGAATCTGGATAACATGAGAGATCTTGAACTACAAACAATATTTATTGTAGATATTGGTTTTTTTATTGTTTATCTAGAAAAAAAAGGAATTCAAAGGGTACAGTCAAAGCTGCTAAATAAACTTGGGAGAATGTCAATGAAAACCCAGTCCTCCTTCAAAGCTGGGCATTGAGAGGAGCCATCTACACACTGGTGGCCTAGATAGTCCCTGGTCCAAAAAGACAGCAGCTAGTATCGTTTATTTCCTCAGCGTACAGCTACAAGCCATGACTGCTGCGGGGCTAATGTGTGTATTACACCTCTGGCTGCCACAGAAAAACAGGCAAATTGGTCAAGCATGGGTCCATTCATGTGTATATTGGTGTTTCAATGAGTTTGCAGTAACTTCCCAGGGAAACACAAACATCCCCTAAGCCTGCCCTGTTCGTCTTGTTTTCCTAACTTTCCGTCTTTTATTTTCCATACATGTTCTGTTCTGCAGCTACACAAACAGCTGATGTCTCCAAAAGCCACGAGATTACCACAGGCACCGACCACAGTGACAGACCACGGAATGACATTTTCTATTGCATGATGGAAACTTGCTCGGTTCGATTATCATAAAACTATGCTAACCGCTGGGCTGTTATGAATCTGATGGATTTTACATTTGGCTTTCCAACCGCCATATTAGTGGGTAATGATGTCTGCAGCATGTGTGTGTGTGTGCGTGTGAATGAGAGAGATTAGGTTTTATAGTGTTCGAGAGGGTGAGTAGTATATAAGCAAGAGACAAAAAGAAAAGAGGTGAGGGTAGAAGTGTGTACGTTTTTACTCTATGTTAGAACGGATGGCAAGGGAAGCTCCAGATGTAAGGAAGAGATGACTAGCACTTAACCACAACTGAATGAGCATGGTCATCTACCAACCAGCCTGCATAACACTAATTATAGGGAGAGCCCGTGACTGGGAGCAATTTGACTCACCAATATTTTCTACCACTTAGTAACTGAGTGATGGAATAAATAGCAAACATCAGCACGTGAGGAAGTGGATTTCAGGAGGAGAGAGGAAGAAGAACCACCAGGACACGTCTGATCGTTTTTATACACTTCTTCCTAGAAAATGTCCTGAAACATGACCCAAAAACAGGAAGACACAGCACTGTGAGGGTCCAAACATTGTTCGAAGGGAACATGGTGCATTTGTATGTGTTCTGTGACGCCAGCTGGCTTGTCCTATCGCTGTGGCCTTGGTCCCAGCAGACGTTGACCCCAGACTGTATAGAAAACAAGAGAGACTCCGCCTAAAAAGATGTCAGCAGAAATCCCCTCCTGTCTAATGTGAAAAAAAACCTTAATGAGTGAAAGAAGGGAAGATAAAATGGTTTCACTGCGCCCTCTCCTCGCAAGTCTGGTTGACCTTAAAGAAAATATACTGATCTTGGGTTTTGTTTAAATAACTGCTTGCTGCATTGGGTGGAAACTACTTGAGGAAAGTTTTTGAATGTGGCAATGGAATTTCTCTGGAGAGATGCATGCTTTCCCTTTTAGTATGATAGAAGAGAATAACACCCTAGTCAGACAGTGTTGTTCAGGATACGTCCACACCAAGACATTTTCTTTTTAGAATTTCAAGCTAGAGAAACGTTTTAGCTCTGTATCAGAAATAATCTCTGCCTGTGATAACACACCTATAGACATGTCACATGACAGTGTAAACAGGGACTGGATTGTCGACTCTGCAGTTGGTTGCTCAGTTGCAGAAAACACTATGAGGAACAGTAATGGTGAAAAGAAAGAGCAGGGAGTTCTTTGCTTGGACCGACGATGAGGTTACTGACAGTCAGTGTTAGCAATGCTTATAGTTCATAATATATGTTGTATTCATCACTGATATTCGAGTCATGACGGATAAGACCCAATCAGGAAGCGAATGTAGGCGAATGCAGCCCCGGAGGGTTAAAATAAAACTAGGACAGTTGTTTTTTCAGAGCTTAAAAACTCCGGAGTCGTGTGAACACAGCAAAAGTAAGAGGTATTATGCTGGGTATTGCCTCAGGGACACACAGTTGAGTACAACTTTTAAAAGAATGGAAAACATCAATACAAAGGAAATTGAGAAAATTATTTTAATAAGCATGCAGATATATCTGGCCTTCACAGGGTGAACAACAATCTTTGTAGTGCTTGAGAGTATTCAGTATGTTGCTTTGGAGAAAAGTGAAGGTCCATGCTAAAAAAATATATTCTAATCTGTCAATGTCTGAGGAAGATCCCTGTTTCATTAACACCTGGAAGAGTCACCTTCACCCCAAGCAGAGGGACAAAGGCCACTGGGGACTTTGTGGCGAGTAAGTCAGCGTTTGGTTGTCTACTGGAGGGATGAGCAGGAAGCAGTGACGCATTGCACAACAGGAAACGTGTGAGAGCGACAGAAAAACAAACAAGCATGCTCAGCTGGAGTGTTTGCCTCTGACTGTGTGTGTCTGTGTGACTAGCAGGGTAAACCTGTCTTTATGGTGACCTTTGCTCATCTATTTCTGGGCACTTGGACTTGCCTCTTTGCCAATGATCACAAGCCGTTTTCAAACATGAACTCCACAAAATGTCCGTACAATTGGGTCCTGACGTTTTTTAAAGTTTGTCTTCCACATATGAAGAACGCAGCAGAAGATTCTCCAGTCAGATGTGTTCACAACAACAGAAAAATCTCTGGAGCCTTCAGATGAGGGGTGACACAGCATGCAGAGGCCGGACGTAACGTATCAATTCTGCTGCAGAGGCTAGGTGGCATTGGTGTCGGCCTGTATTACCAAAAGCTTTCGAATCTTGTTGTCTTTCCAAGAGAATATCTTCGTCTGCATCTTCTACTTGAATGAAACCTTTTTATCCTGACATATTTGTATTCCTCATCCTGACATATTCGTGTCTGCCGTGTGTTCAAAAAGGCCAACTCAGAAGCATCTTAACCCTGATAACTGTGACTACACAACAGGCTTTTTAGAATTATTGTAACACTAAACGCTTCATTATGTTGGGCGTTTAGCAATCATTCTTGACTTAAATAGTAGTTTGGGAGAACAAACAATGCTGGGCTCAACATCAGGATGACTGTCTATGGCTAGCATTCATTTTGTCTCAAATTTCACGCATAATAGTATTTATGAGCGGAAAGGCATACTCATGGGCAAGTTACAGAAAAATTAGGGGAAAGGGGTTGGAAGATAAAAAATAGGGTGGGGACTGGGGTGTTCCATCTCTGCCTCCATTGTCTCAAAATTCAACATAACAAGTGAGCAACTGTTGGGCAGTGTTCACACTAGTCTCAGTGCTCGTGGAACCACAGTTGTGTATGCGCAGCAGTAATGCTCGCTCACGAGTATGCCTTTGCACTCACGGATACTCTTCTGTGCACCTGCATCTGAGGGGATGATTTTTACATGTGCACATTTTAAGACTACATAAATGCCAAAACTATCAGTCAATAGCAATCAGCTCCGATTGGACCAAATAGGTGTATCAACTGGCAAACCAGCAGAAACCAGCACTGCCATTCATAGAGCCATGCTGCTACATCTTAGTTCTCATTATCACTTTAAATAGAAAGAAAACATTAAGTAAAGAAAAGATGTCAAGTGCAATCATAACAAAAGGAAGGTCCCTTTCGTAGCATTTCTTTACTCATAGTTACTGTTTGAACACTTCACGCTTGATTTGACTGAAGCATCTTCCTTGAGGCTTCTGGTTGAATAATAGTCCAACCTCATTTACTTGTATACCCAGTTTGTGTGAGTCAGATTATGTGTGTGGGACACGAGCCTCGGCCCATCACCCCACTGGAACACCCCGGCTTCAGTTTTTAAATCAATAAAATCTCAACAGAAGGGTTCAAAAGGTTATCAGCCACTCCCCCTCAGGACTGATTTAGGGAGCTCCAAAGACAGCTAATGAAGACAGAGAGACAAGGACCAGAGCACTAGACGTCACACGATTCAACCCTTAAAGGGCCCATATTTTACACCTTTCTGGGATTTAATTTGAGGTATTGGTTCCCCTAAAATGATATATATGATACAGTACGGAGTTTCACAACGGAGTTTCACAACGGAGTTTCAATACAAAGTTTCAATACGGAGTAACATAGACGTTAGCTCTGACACTGACCACAAATCTATAATTTAATAAACTATGCCACAGACCAGTCCCCACAACTGACTGTCAACACCTCTCTTTCTCCACCTGCATAAGAATCATGTCAAACAGTACAGACAGTCTATGGATCAGAGCTACAAAAGCAGAGTTGAGTGCTAAAAAAAAATAAATAAATAAACGTTGCAAGAGGGTTTTGCCGGCGTACAACATATGGTAAAGAGTTACAGATTAATCTGGAAGGAGGTAGGAGCTGCTGTAACAACTTAACATCTGGATATGAAATGACCTATATATGGATATGAGATTTTGGTCGTATTGCAGAGACCCACACAAAGTGCTGTGCACTTGTCAGTTCTGGTCACGCTGCTCATTTCGTACAGAAAACAGCTCTTGGCCGGTGGAGAACTCGACTGACATGCATGACTGAAGTGTCTGGACTAGAGGGGTTATGCAACCGTTATATGCACTAGGGTCTAGTCGACTGCAAAAACAACCATTGAACCATAAGCAGACAGTTATTATAGCATCTAGCTCCATCTTTGTGTGCCATCCCCCACCCTCCATCTTTTGCTGCACTCTTCAACCCCCTCCTCCAACTCGCTGCCCATCACTGTCTGTGTCTGTGGCCTCAGGAAACACACACATCCATGCACAATTACACCCAAGGGTGGGATGGGGAGGGGACAAATGAAATCCTGTCTCATGTGCATGTGTATCTGTGCATCCATGAATGTCAGCATCCTCTTTTTCTCTGTGTGTGAGGCATGAACAGAGTTTTGACTGAGGAGGTAATCAGTGGAGAGCAGGTGGCTGAGTCGTCCCTCAGGAAAACTGAGCCCAGCGGTTAAGGAAACACATATTATAACATCTGCCATGTGCCCATGTCAGCCAAATAGAAAAAAATGACAAAATCCATTTGCAACATTGACAAGATTGTAAAAGTAGCACATTACCATCAGTGGATAATTTATTGATAGACAAGCAGAGAACTTCCTACTCTCTCCAGTGATGTGTAGATCCTTGAGCGTATTCATTTTGAAAGACCCTGTACAAAAGATTTCAAGTGTATTGAAGATTTCTTTTTCAAATTAAAGGATTATTCTTTTACAAAATGATAACATAAAGTTTAACTTTTTTAATGGTACATATTGATTAACAGAGGTTTTAGTTGAGGAAATCGGATTGTTTCGGTTTTATTTCACATATAACAAGTAAAGGATGTTGGCTGGCTATTTTTCTGCCTGTACCGGATAACTAGCATGACGCCTTACAAGCTCCAAGATTTACAGTGCCCGTAGAGGTTCTGACATTGCCGAGCCTCTGGAGGGAGAAACAACTCTGACCCAGCAAAGAATTTCTGCTGATTATGTGTAGCTATGTGATGATACTCTCCAAAGTGATCTGCAGGTGTGAAAATCCAGATCTGCAGATCAATGTGTGTTTAAATATGTTTGGATCAGTAGTTGGTGCGCACACACACGCACGCACACACTTCATACAAAAAGATCCACTACTGCATGACGCACACATCTCCACAGTCATACAAAAAGATCCACTACTGCATGACGCACACATCTCCACAGTCATACAAAAAGATCCACTACTGCATGACGCACACATCTCCACAGTCATATGAACTCGTAAGCTGCTCTATGCTTCAACACTGAAGCCTGAAGGCAAACATTCATGTACGGAGATAAAGCCCCCCCACCCCTTCAACGTGGTGATGAATACATTCCAGAGACCTGCAGGCGTGGGCGCAATCACATACTCCTGCCCTCTACCATGGCTGCTGTCCCCTGCCCCCCCACCCCACACACAAACATGCACACACGCACACACTTGTGGAAGGGAGAGTGGTCACTGTGGAGTCGCCTCAGTGGCTAGGCCGCACTGTTGGCTTGGATACAGGGAGTGTTTTACTTAGTTACTTACTTACTTACACACGGACGCGCACACACACAGACAGACAGACAGACAGACACACACACACACACACAGTTGGTTGCACTCACAAGTACAAACACAGTAACACATAGGACTCATTCTTCCACTATTAACCCTTTATAAACCCTGAGGAGCTGCACACTGACAGAGAGGTGCTGCTGATAGTCTAAAAAGGTGAGTTTCTGTTTGTTTTAGCCAAAAGCCTGAGGTGATATGAACTTAGACATACAAGCTTAAAAACACAAGTGAGATGTCACGTGTCATCAGACTTTGTTAAATCTTTGACCCCATTAACACATGTCTGTCTGATAGTGTGAAATACACGATAACGCTCCGAAAACACTTTTTGTGCTGGAAATAAAACGTCAATCCTAAACTTATTAGAGAAACAATACATGCACTCTGACAGGCTGCCGCACAGCCTCTTACCCCGTTTCAGCTGATGGATTGAAAATAGTCCAGGAGCAGTGGTGGCAAATGTTAAAATCATGACCAGTATTTGGCATACCATGTCAAGGACAAGGAAGCACGGGCAGAGACACAGAAATGGACAATAGCTGTTGTGTTGCCTTTAACTGGTGTAAAAAGGCAACACAAGAAAACAAAAGAGTAAACCCCTGGAGAAATACTGACAAAGATAATAAAGTCAAAACAGCACTCTCAAGTGTAAAGTCTGATGTTGCTGTCAGAGCAAGGAGCCCTCCTACCTTTTTAAGAACACAGACACAACCTGACGTCTACACGGTGTTCAGACACGGTGATCTGGTTAAACAGGAGTGAAGGTAACATTTACTTACGTGATGTGTGCAGGCTGTAAGATCCCTAAAATGAGTCTCTGGAGCACAGGACTGAAAGAAGAGGGCAGGAGTCTGTGGTACAAGCCCCTGTATGTGTGGTGAGCTCTTGTGTTTGAGCGAGCTAAACAAACACTAACCTGAGCGTCTCCCAGCTCCTTAGTCTAATATGCTCCCCTCCCTCTCCTCCCACTGCTGAGGAGGACTCCACCCCCATCTGCAGGAAGAGAATTGGGAGAACAGGAAGCAGTAGTCTTTTCTAGATAATCACATGACCTTCTCAACTCTTTCATTACGCCTTCTTTCTTATGAAGTTCCATTGCCAGAAAGTAATTCAGGAAATGCACCAAGATTTTTTTAAAGCCACCTGATGTACTTGTATGTGAAAAGACATGAAAGTATAGTAAAGTGATGATCATGATTAAAACGCTCAATGTAGACACATGTTAGAGATTATCAATCAAGGGTAGGGTAGGTAAGTTGGTTCTGAAACACTAAAATCTTTTTCACTTCCTTAAAGCCATCAATAAATAAAGTAGTCTAAAAAAGAAAAAGAAAAAAATGGTGCTGTCTGTGGCCCTCACAGGACTGTAATAAACATCATCATTTAATTTGGCTGGCGTGCCTTTATGACACTAACCGACTTGCCTGCCTGTGTTCTCAATGCACATGATCCGAAAGACATACACCACTGAGGCAGAGACAATAGACAGAAGTTAGAGTCATGGAAAAGTCGGCTTCTGTCAGTTGTCAGTCAGTGCACATTAATGTGTTTTGGGGGTAAAGCTTTGTTGAGAGGGCAGAGAGGGTGGGATGTATCAGTTGCATTTCTTCAAAGTGGGTCCTGCCCTTGCTAACTTATCAAGGATTACCAACCCTAGCTTTAAACAGTGTTTTGGGTATTGTTAAGATTTTTTCAGTGATTAAGTTCTATCAGCGTCTGTACTGCACACTGTGACTTTCCTCCCAAGGCTGAGTTTGCAAAACAAATATTATGTCTTAATCCAAAAACACTGCTGCTACAAATACTGAAAACATAAAATGAATCCTTCTTCTTCCCATGTGGCCTTTTACTGACAAAGAACCATTTTCAAAAATCCTGTTCTCATGTTTGACACTACTTCCTATGAATACAGCATGACTAGACATAAAGAGCAGCAATGATTGGAAGATTATGTTGATTGAACTAAAATACAAAACTAACAATTTCTCAAGCTTCTAAAATGCAGCTTGCAGCAATTTGTACCATTGAATTGTTTTCCTTGATAGTAAATGTTATAATGTTTAAGTTTTAGACTGTTGATACTGAAAATGATTGTTACTCACAGGAAAACATATTGCCTTATGAGATATTACAGCTGTGATTGAGTATATGCATGATATAAGAAAGAAGAAAAACATAGTTTGACTATTTAGGTGGGTTTACACACTGTAACATTAAACCTCCACCTCATTATCATTCATTGGAATGGGTGCTCTGCATTTTTCATAATAGGAGTGCCAATGCCAATAAAACAACACAAAATCGCCTGGAATTAGTTTTTTAACTGAACTTAACTTTTGCCATAGCACAGTACAACATCATGCAGCAGCAGGAGAAAGTAGATAAATGCTGATAACTGTTCAGGTGGGTTCACCTTCTCCTATTAGACTATATCAGTAAATGCACTTGTCTCCATTCCTATCAGTGCTTTACCTCACGTCCTGCACACAGAGGCTCAGCTACCCTTCCTCCTTGCAGTCCAACGACACACAGCCGTGCTTATTTAAAGCAGTCTGCAAGGGCGGAGTGCACCAAACCAACTTGTGGCGTGCACACACACAACGCACACGTGTAGACAAATCGGCCATAGAAATCAGGCACCACAGCCACATTCTAAAGACTAACACACACACATGCAGTGGTCAGTCATTATCCGGAGGCGGCAGCAGGGAGCGGACTTCCACTTAAGCCCCTCACTGTGGAGGAAAAGCAAGTGGCTGCTCTCAACTCCAAAACACACAGCAGGAGCCAATAGGATAAGACAATAAATAATTCAGCTGGGTCAACAAACTCCAACACCTTCTCTACCTCCTCTTCTTTCCTTCCTTCCCTCCTTAACTTCCTTCCTTCGAAAGACTAGGCCTGGCTGACAATCAGCTTTTTGTTCCTCCCCTCATATCTCTTTTTCCCCCCACCTTTTGTGTCATTCCTCTCTTCAGCTTCCTCCCGTCTGCTCAATCTTATGAAAGCTACACCATCTCTGTGCCAGGGGGAAATACTTTCAACATAATACCCTGTGTGCATCCCAGCCGCTCCTCTGGCAGAGGTAACGCACCCCCATGAGAACACACACCTTCTCTCAGAGACACAGAGGAGACAGGTGGATTAAGAGTATTAGTGAGTGTGGTGCTTTTTCATTTTGCCAAATACTCTATGATCCATGATGCACACTCACATGTTTATTCACCCACACAATGATGAGTCTATGCAGACAACCCACTGGATGTTTACTAAACACACACACACATACACACACATCATTAGGTCTCTTCAGATTTCTCATTTTTAATTCATCAGCTGGTAATGTCTTTTTATAGTGGCCTCTAAAAGTAGATGAGAGGTGTCAAGTTACTGCAGCTCCAGCTCCTTTCTCTCACACCAAAAATCACAAGCGCCGTCACTTGTTGCAGCCCCACACACACACACACACAAGCGCACGCACACATTCCACAAATGCAGGGACTTATATCTCACATTACTGCTCAGATTCCACCCTGGCACTCCCAGGCACGCCATGTCTCCGTCACCATGCGACCCGGTTTGGTGCAGATACTCAACGGCACCGCACTGGAATCAGTCTCCTGAGAAAGTCAGGCTGAGCAGAGCAAGAACGATCTGGAGCAACGAGTATAAAATCAACAAAACTTCTCAAACAGTAATGACACAGGTGATAAGCACAAGCTGTTGAGCTGTGGTCTTAACACTTGTTTGCTCAAATTAGCAATTGGTGTCTTGGGAGTATCTCCCCAGTGATAACAGGTGGCCGTTAAAATTCAAATTTCTAGAGGGAGTTGTTATCAGGCCTGGTTGCACTGACTCAGTGTATGTTGACATTTAAATACTCAATCATGCTGCAAACAGACCGAGCAAATATTTTGGGCTTGTTTGAACTTTACTGGTTCTTTAGGGCAGCACGTGATAAGTTTCAAAGCTGCTGAACCAATAAAAAAAAAAAAATACAACATAAAAAAAAAACCCACAGTGGAGAAAACTCTGGAATCAGAGCAAATAAGTGTTAATATTTTTAAGAGAGTGGTTATATTCCTTTCCCCGATGGTCCTCTGAGTAAACTGGATACTGCCAGTAAAGTGACATTATTTTTTCCCACACATGTTGTATTTGTCTTGATATCCTCTTTTTCTATTCAAAGTCTTTCTGCACAACAGGGACACAAAAACAGGGATTAAAACCTGTTTGTATGAGCTCTCTGGTTAAAAGGTCAGTGGGTCAGGTGTAGGGGAGCAGGGTAAATAATGGTTAACCAGAAGCCTGTTGCTAAATAGCGACCTCTAAATAGCCAGAGGGGCTTGACAACAGCCAAAGGGTATAGTCTCGGTCACGTGTACCGAGGAGGCATGGGCATATGCGCAGAAAAAAAAACAAGGAAGGAAAGATGAAAAGAAGGTCGTCATCCAAACTGCTGTCGTTTGTCTTAGAGGGATGGAGCAGATGGTTGACAGGGAGATCCTCCAAAAATACACGAGCAAACACACCCATGCTCTTCCCGCACACACACCGAGTGGGTGTGTACGGATTCATGAAAACTGATGAACACACATTGTGACGTATCAAACACACACTTACAAACTCATCAAACCGCATACTGTATTTGTGTCAGCGTTGACTCAGTGTCTGGTTCCCAGCCTCTGTCCCAATTATGATTACTGACTCAATCTGCAGCACACAGGTACTACTTCACCAGGCAGACACACAAAAATCACATGATGCCTTTACAAAAGTGATTACTTCATGTGGAGGCCAGATCAGCTGTGAGCTGCAGTAAAAACAGAAAGATGAAGTGCATCATGCCAGGTCCTCCTCTCTACATTACCTTTGGCCGAGCACATCACTGTCAGTTTGTCTCTGGCTCAGAACTTCAACCAGTAACACAAGACGAGTTACTCGCATGTGAGGAATCTGCATGCGCGTCCTCAGCTGCTGACCTCCAGTGGAGTTCAGTAGAAACAGAACTTGACGGGACAAGGAGTCACACTGACCTCAGGGGAAGACACGTGACTGCTACTGTCTAGGATATTTGGGTCAAAGAGGGTTTAAGCATTGTTATACTGTCTGCAGCCGCACATATGAAAGGGTCCACGAGAGCACTCCTGATGAAATGCTGTACTCATACGAAAATGGAATGAATTTGACGAGGGACTGTATGAGGAGGTTTGCTGGTACCCTCGCCTCTACTATTCATCTTTAAAAGAATACAAACACAACACCATACAGAGCAGCTATAGAACATGTCTGTGGTGTCTGCACCTTACCATACACATGTCCACAATGGAGTATAACTGAGGCCTTAACCCGACTGAAACTAGAAACGCTAAGGCCACTCTTTAAAAGTGAGGAATCACACTATGGGTTTATAATAAGAGGATGAAACCCTGAAGAATGTAATGCGTCTGTTCTGCATGTGGGTCAAACCTCATCTGCACAATTACTCTATCAGGCTACAGTGTTACAGTTATTTACAGCTGAAGACTCATATTAGCCTCAGATATATATTACCACATATATTTTTGCACAAAACAAGGCCTGTGAATTTTCATCACTTACCCTGTGCATAAGGAAGGCTGTTAGACCCCACGATTGAACGGCCCAATGGGCATACATCATGTAAGATCACAGTGACCACCATTGGCACGAATCAGAAAGCCTTTTAAAGAGCCCAAACCAAGGGTTTTTTTATATACATCAAATGAGACAATACACAATGTTAAAATCCCAGGCTGAGGACCAGCAAAACCAGCAGTCTCTAAACTGGAGGCCTCTCTTCTGATCCTGACACACAAGGAACCTCAATTCACTGGCCACGTGCACCTCATTGATGACTGATCTTATTGGATAATGAATCAGCTTCACTTGGTCAGAGAATACAACACACACACACAAGCAAAATAAAGAAACACAGGTAACACCACGAAACAGACGTTGAGACAGACACACATACAAGCATTAAAGCGATGTGGTTTCTGACTCCGTCCCTGCAACACAGGGAAAAACACTTGGTGTATTTCTGCAACAAGGGCCGCGTGGTTATTTTTCTGTGGCAACGCTTCAGCCAAACTCTTGAATCTGGGATAGTTCAACTGAGACAGCACTCATTGTCTTCTCTTCAGAAAAACATGTATTTAGATTTGTAAAACTCTGAGCGTGGCCTGTCTGCACTGCTGCACAGAAAAACATTCTTCTGCAACAATGATGTTGGCTGTAATTTTACAGGCCACAGCTAGTGGAGCACAATCTGGCCCAGGCCACACTGTTATTTGCTGGCGTTCATCACGATTGATGGTATGTAGGTTTGGTAGGAAAAAATTATTTTGCAGCTAATCACAGGCTTGCTACTTTCATGAGCCGAGAGAAAACAGAACATTGGCTGCAGTGGTTAGTTTGACTATTACTGCAGGATGATGTAACAGACTAGATTAAATGTTCCTGTGTGTTTGTCTGTGTGGCAGCTATGTCGAGCACAAACTGTAATATTACCACCGCTGACATCTACCATACGCCTTCATTTGAAAGGATTCCCTCAATTTTTCCCAAGACGGCTCAACTCACAAGGCATCACCACCACCAAGATCAAAATACTGATGATCCAACAGCATGGACAGTCAGAGAGAGACACTGTGAGAGCAGACCTCATGAACCAAACTTCAAACATGGTGACTGACTAACGAATAGCTTCAGAGTTACTGTACAATTCTCTGCATACATATCAGTACAAGCATACATCTTATTATGCTATTACGCTAATGCATTTGTGTTCGCCACAAAAACAAAACATTGTTGGAATTGTAATGAAGAAGTGAAAGATAACATTTATTTCACAAGTTAAAGTCAACAACAACTGCAACAAACATCAACTCTGCGTTTTCTTATTAATTAATTAGTACATCTCATCTATTACATGCCATGAAATAGTGAAAAATATACACCAACGTTTTTGAGAGCCCATGGAGATCTCCTAAAGGCCCTAAATATAAATACTATATTTTTTATTTGTTAAAATCCTCTCCATGTACCGATAGCCATCAATTAATAAAGGCCCTCGCAGGACTGTAATAAACAAAACTGATCATTTCATGCGGTCCGTCACTAACCGACCTGCCTGCTCGCACCCTGCCTTGCTCGCCTTTCTGGGATTACCAACCTGTTTTGTCAACAGGAAACAGGACAAGTGCTGTTTCTGAAAGAGCATCCTTTCTGGCATACAAGGTTCAGGGGTCATGGGTAATTTACTCTCATTCCCATCCATATATGAACACATACACAATGGAACAAAATTACGTTTGTCGGGACAAAATTTATGCAAAATGTGCAAATAAATATAATATTATCCTTAAAGACACAACACAAACACTTCAAAAAGACAATAAAGAGTCACGGTACGAGACCAGTGCTATGATAAAAAGTGCAATAAAATAACCGTTTTTAATTATATTAAATTATACAAAAAGGAGTGATACATGTGCAAAAATGATTAAATAAAAACAGCAAGAGCTCAGAGGACAAAGTGTAATGGCCCGTGGGAGGAAGCTGTTTCACAACCAGGTAATTTGATGTTACGGAGCGTTATCTCTTGCCAGATGGTTGATTAAACACAACTCTTTGCACTTTCTCCATTAAGTGCCAATCATTTGTTAGTTTTAATAATTAAAAGAAGAGATTACATTTTATCTACATCACTTTTCTAAAAGATTTTGTTTCACTTTTTGTTTAATTTTTCATCTAAAGTATTTAATAAATGACTTTCATATTACTTTGCCCGCCAGCTCTGCAAAGATGCTGATTGAGCCAATTTGAGCTCCTGAAAAGACTAAAGGCTCCGTTACTAGTGGAATAGAATCCACCAACATCTTCCAAGTACATTACATAAGCTGGAGCCATTCTCGTGCTTTGATACCACTGATGTAAAAGTACACGTCCACTGGACAGGACACTGGTGGGCTGCGGTGAGCCCCTGTCTTGTGGTGGGTATGAACTTAAAACCCCCGTAAGCTGCTTTCCAGACACCACCAACCTATACACTTCCTCCCATTTTATGTCCCCCCCCCCCCCCTTGTCTTAATGAAGGAAATAAAGTCTGTGCAGATTCTACAAAAGACAAATGTGAAGAACAGTAGGCGCTTCTGCGCCACTGCTAAAAACTCCCTGTCATCATGAGCTGTTATTTACGTTTGTGAAGTCATATGGTTTTTCCATTGAAATATAAGAAAGAGATTCAGAGTTACAGCCAGTGTCAGCCGACTGTTTTTCTTGTTTTCCAGAGAGGAATACTTACTCATAGAGGGGCCCATACAAAAAGACCCCTGCTGTGTACACTGACTTTCCTGGGCTGCAGGATGCACATTCCTGGACTGAGAATGATTAAGAAAGAAAATTACAGGCTGGTGTGTTTGTTGCTGTTGCCTAAGGTGAACAGTTGTTGCAAGTTGGTTACAGTCCTTGGGGAGTATGAGCCAATTATTAAACCAACATACTTTGGCTAGTCTCATTTTCCCACGTTGTTGTTTATATCCAGGTATCAAGAAGGGCCAGTGGTTTAGCAGAATGTATTTCATGCACGGTCAATCAAAAGAAATGGTGCAATAAACTCAAATTATCAGGGTAGGTTTAGGTCGAAGAAGCTCACCTTTGACCTCCAGATAACATAGAAGGGAACAAACAAGTTTCCTGCAGGATTCAGTCATTTTATCACCCACAGGACTGAACAGGGTCAAAGATCCTATTTTCAATGTGACTCCAGACTCAACTTGCTAATTCAAAGAAAAGGAAAACCCGGAAAAGACGGGATTCAACATCACGGCCCTAGCTTCCTGCTCTGACAGAGAAAGAGGAACTGGGTGTAAATACAAACACAGCCAAGCAGTGTGAAACCTAGTGTGGCCTTTAGACCAGACTACACTCATATCCTGTTAGACTCAAGTGGACTTCCTCTTTTTATGCAACAAGTGTGATGTTATGTTACCTCTCAGTTCTTCTGGGAATCAGAGACTCCAGCTAAGACCATCCTGGTTTCCCAACATCTCCTCCACAGCAGGGTCTTCTCTGCAGATCTCAGGGGAACTGACGTGGTTTCAGGGGAAATTCAGACCTTCAGCAGAAAGAAGCCACGTGCAAGATAAGAGATGAAAAAAGATAAAACTTTATTGAACCCACAGTGTGGATATTCACTTGTTACAGCAGCAGACAGTCTGAATGAGGCTGACAAGAGAATAAGAAGTATATAGGCAAGTATGGTATACAAAATGAATAAGAGTATAAGATGCTGTTAAACAAACACACACACACACACACACACACACACACACACACACACACACACACACACAGAGCTATATGATGTTTATATAAAACAATATATATATTATATGGGTATAAATTCACAATAGTATACAATATGATATGAATATTAAATGGCATGCAAGTACAAATAAAACACGTGAACTTCTGAACGGGTCATACATGTGGAATAATATAGTTGTTAGATGTTGGTATAAGATAATCTGCAAGAGGACATTTTCATAAAAAGGGACAGTTAAGTGAATCCGCTGCTTTCATAGTTTATATCTCTGTCTCATTCAGTTGACCCAGTGAGCATTATGCTGATGTTACAACAATGTCCTCCACCTTTATATTTCCACACGAGCACCTTGATTCAAACCGGAGCTACTCACCAGTGTCCACAGACCTGATCCACTCCAGCACAGACGTGTTTATTTCTCTCATCAGACGTGTGGCGCAGGTACCTGATGTTAGCAGCTAACGTTAGCAACCAACAGACACAAGGGTCCACTTTCACACAACTTTCAACGCTGCCGCGGGTCATACCATTCACCAGCTCCCACTAGCACAGTGCAACAGGTGTGGCGTTGTCGTGTCCACCTCTGAAAAACACAGTACAGCCTTTAAACACGACATTAAATACGATTCGTTAACCGCCAGTTCAATGGATAAATAAATTAATTTGAAACATTGGATTGTTTTCAGAGACAGTCGGCGCACCCCTCAAACGTCCCCCCCTTTGGTACGGTCAGGTTTGACCTCATTGGTCGGCCTGGACCACTTAACAGATTTGGAAGATGCCGCGTGCTCGGTACCTAGGCAACCGCGCGAGAATAAGACGACGGAAATAGAATCTGACAAAACAAAAGCATGGACGTTCAACTTTAGTTCAGTCAGACATGATCCCTCCTGCTGCTGCTGCTGCTGCTGCTGCCCTCACTACTGTAACCTATACTCATCTGATAGGGACTGAGTGTCTATAATCTATATAATATAATATAATATAATAATGACACCCAGTCACCCATATTCAAAATCCTATACTTTATTTAATGGACACAACAAGAGATCAATGTAATACAATTTTATTATTATCATAGAGTGGTTAGGAAAGAACCCATTAAATTATGGTGCTGATCCAGATCCAAGGGTTGATCCGGGATTTTTTTTTTCACTTCCTTTAATGTAGTTTTCCGGTATACAATACTGAGACTTACTTGTGTTTTTTTTAAATCATATTATAACAGTAAAGACATCTATACTGAATGGAGTGTAATTATTGAGTGTAAAGTATGTTGGTCCTTTCAATCCCTTACAATCATCTTACTACTATAATCATGCACAATTTCCACCATAATATTCTTATATTTATAGGGATAACATGCCTAAACCAAATAATAAACCAATAAGGAGTCATGCTGATTTATTACAGCATTACTACAGTTCCTCTAATGAAGGGAAACAGATATAGGGTATGTAGGAAAACAAATTTTTTCAGCCTGATAAAACAAATGAAAACAAGAAAACTAGAGTTGAATGGTGAGCAGGAGAGTTGTTCAGGTAAAAGCTACACAGCATCCGTCTCATTCATGTTCTCCTTCTCAGAAAGAGAGGCCATAGGAAGGGGTTGACAAAAACAAGCTGGGGGATGATCTAATGTTTTGGCAACAACCTGCTTTAATTAACTAATTCAGAATGACCTAAGCTCTAAGGAGGGCAGAGTGTTCTCCCCCCTCTTTCTCCACGTGTGTGCTGGATGGAACACTTACCACACTTAGCAGTTCCCATGAGGACAATCATTGTTTTCTGTTCCTCAGAAACCCGAGTGTTATTCCTACACGTTTCTTTCAGAGTTAAAGAGGAGAGGCTGAATGTCTGGGAAGGTGAGTTGATGAGTACACTTGCCACACATCAAAGTGCTGCTAAAAGCGTCCTGTGAGGTGATCATAGCACAATTAGATTATAACTATGGGTGTTTGGTGGTGGATGCTTAGTCTCCGAGGGTATTCAGCGTGAAAATGAAACCAATTGAAATGAAAACTGGAAGTTGCAACTTGTAACAGTGTCTACATCATACCATTCATGTTCAGAAAACAAGAGCTTATAGAGCTGCAAAGTCTATGGCTGTGTCCTGAATCACTCAATATTAACTAGTCAATGAATTCGACATTTTGTAGTCAATTTTCATATACGCTATATAATGGACTCATTGTATCTCACAGTGAAAAGTAGTGGACAACCAGTGGTAACTAACATTACATACCATCATGCATTGCGCTCACGGCGTTGACAGAAAGAAGAAATGGCAGAGGGACAAGAGGAGAGAGGGCACCACGTCTCAGCCTTCTTTCATGGTGATTCTAGTCCTTCTTATTCTTATCAAAAAGATTTAATCCAGAACACAAAAGGTGGTCATGATAAACACCTTGTAAATGATCCTTCCCTGGGCCTCTTGTTATTAATACAGTCAAACTGCAGGTTTCAGAGTTGGTTTACATTGCTTGCTGCAGCATGGGAGAGAGTATGATGCTGTAGGTAAAATAGGCATGATTTTTTAATCCGTAGCATGTGTTCTCCCACCATCTTCACTCCGCTAAATGCTCAAACACTGCGCCCCTTTTCTCAAACTGGTAGTTCCCCTCCGGCCCTTCAGTGTCAGGCCGTTTTCAGACGGACAACAGGGATGTGTAGAAAACTCTCTGCCCCCAGTTTGCTCTCAAGAGGCCGCTGCACTGGCACAGTGGGGGTTCCAGTGCAGCAGGCTGTAATGTGGTCTGCCAAACAAACACAGCTTAAACCTGGCTCAATGTAATTCAGCACAGACCCTGACACATGCTGGTTGCTGAGGTTGTGACACACAGAAATTATTTATTACTCAGTTTATAAGTATGGACAATGTAAAAACAATACTGCTTTGCTTTTATGCATTAAGCTGTCAAAAGGACCTCTCAACACCTAAGTCTGGTGTTATTATCAGATATTTGGAAACACAAAAGCTGTATTTAATCAAAGTAACATCTACAAATTCAGTGAAATCAAACAAAGTTGGTGAAGGAGACTTTGGTGTTTTACAAACTTAGGTTTCTGAAATGAAAATCTTTCTGAAGCAACAACAGAGGAAGGAAAGTTGAGAGAAACCTTGAGGTAAGTCAAAACAAAAGCTGTGGTGTCTGACTGGGATTGTGCCTTTATTTAGTTTAGCTGTTTTCAGACATGAAGTCCATAGAATTGGGTCCGGACTTTACCCGAAGTTAGCTTTTTACACATGCACAATGCAGCCGGAGGTTTTCTGCACAGATGCGCTCACACCAGCAACAAATCCTCCACATTATTGGAGAGAGGTAGAGCAGCCGGGTGCAGGAAGTGAGGTATTAATTCCGCTGTGGAGATCACATGATTTCCTTTAGAACTTGTGTTAGAAGAGTCATCACCACCCCCACTTGCTTGTGATGTATCCAGCAGGGGCATCCCCAGCTGGGTTCTCACATTGGATTTTCCCGAAATTCTTCTGACTTTATACCAGGAGGCCAGGCGGAGAAAGTCTGCAGATAATCCAGAGGCTTTCACTCTGACATTTGCATTCACACATGCAACTCCATCAGAGAAAGTGTGGATAATGTCAGGAGTTCACTACATGCCTGAAAGCAGCTTAAGTCTGTGCACTTCCTTCTAACTTGGGCAATGTGTACCGTTTTGGCGGGTCCTCATTTTTCTTGTTTACATAACACTCTTATCTCTTTATCTGCAAGCTACCTGGCATCAATCACACTCAAAACCTCTCACACCTAAAACACACAAACTCTCAAAGTTTCTGTAATATGAACCAGCCTCAAGCACTTTGCTTATCAGTTCATGCTCGGGAAGTCTGTACTTTCATAAACATGGTGGTTTCCTCTCATATGTAACCACAACAACCCAAAACCAAGAAACATATTTTCCACAGCTTCACATGCAGTAAATGAAGCCCGACTCAGAGCTGTGCCAACTGATTGTCCTCTCACTGACTTCCAGTTAACGAAGAGGAAACTTGTAAGTCCTCAGACTCTGACCCTTGTTTGAACCGCTGGACTTAAAAAAGGAGGAAATCATTCAGCGGCGCCTGGGAGACACAACGTCACAACTCATAAAACATGTGGTGCATATGGGAAGGTGTAGCTAATGATTGCCTATTCACATATTCAACAGATATAGAGCAACATGAGCCTTCATTTTTGACCAAGTGTTGAATCTATGGTCTATGTTAACAATCCATCCACCTACTCCCGAGAAACAAATTTGATTATTTAGTTGCGATGCTTCACCAGCTCTTCCAGCTAGATCCATACATTCTCGTTTCAAAATGCATCAACTCTGCTACAGATACATCTGGCGTCCACACTACTCCGGAGTTTTACAAAACTGAGAACATTGAAATCTCTGCTGGCCCTGCTTTAGTTTGAAAACTCTGGCGCTACATATCATATTCCTCTTGCCTTCACCCTATTGTGTAAATGTTAATTGGTTTGTGTTGTTTTTAGCATCTCTCTCCATGAGGCATAAGACTAAAGAGCTATTTATACCACTGGTTTCCCGCTATTCAGTGGCTTGTGTTGTAGAAAGGTCTGGCCTGGATACAGGTAGTCTATCACAGCTGACAGCTCCACTCTCTCAAGTCTCCCGCTGCATCCATCCCACCAGCCCTCATCAACATTTCACAGTTTCCCTTCACAAAGCTTTTAATGGAACTTAGGAAGCAGGAGTTTCAATAATAAAACTGCATTGTGTGTATTGACTTCTTATAGGAATTCATGTAATCATTCTTTCTACTTCAGTGTGAGGGATTTTTCCTGGATGCTGTTCTGTTGTTGTTCCCCCTGACACATCATAAATAACAAATGAGAGTGCTTTTCAAGATTTATTTCTACTGTTGCAAGAATGCTGCTTAACTTCGATCTAAATATAAACCTACTAATTCCACAAACATCTGTCTGTCTGTATGTGTAATGCATACAACTCGAACCGTTCATCTTTTGAATATCACACTTGGCATGTGTATTATCAGTGGTTATGGTAAATGCAGTCCCAAGTTTGACTTGCAATATGTTTATTATTAATAAGATTTAAATAAACAGACGACCAGTGATGTAGCAGTCAGTGGGGTGGGGCAGTGTGTCTTCAGTCTGTGGACCAAGTTAAACATTTCTTCTTCTTGGATAAACTATTTGCAGTTCAAAATCACCACCAGGTTGTTTTCATTTACATTTTACTACTTCACCATAGCAGACGGGTGCTGCCCTCCATCATGGCAACAACATTCATAGAATCACCTCCTTTTTAGCAATTGTCTTCAAAGTAAAATCACATTTTTAAGCTGCAATTCTTTATATCGAGCTGAATAACAGAATTTTATTTGGAAAAGTTGTGAACTTGGGCCTGAAGATTGTGTTAATTGCTTAATAGACCTGAAATAGCTGATATGTAAGAAAAAATAAGTAAATCATTCAACCTTATATATAAACCACACATGTGAACAGTAATACAGCAAATTCAGTTTAATTTTATGAAAAACATTGACTTTAAAATCTTCATTGCAGATAAACCAGGTAGGATGAACACAAAGTTTTCTAACTTCACTCTGAACCATAGACAGTTTATAAAAGGCTCTGCACACAAACAATAAAAAGTGACACCATATTTTAGAACTGTTTGAGGAGAACTCACTAATGACAAGTAATAATTCTGAAGTAGCTCCGGAGCTTTAACACAGGACAAGAGAACAGAACATTACAAACAGGTTTAGAACAGGCACTGCACTAGTTTATATAAAGCTTGATGTGATAATGATAATACGAACTAAATATTTACACTAATAGGTGAGCGGTGAAGCAGCACTAAATAGAAAATGCAAACACAGTAAAACCACACCAAACCAGTAAACCCAGCCACTGGAGAAAATGATGAAACCATGTTGAACAACTGACAGCACAAGGAACAAACAGTGAGGGAAACAGGATCGGATGAAGTCTCAGGCAGCTCGTCTGGTTTGCCTTGGCGCTCTGGTTAAAACGTGAGTTGCGGACAGAGCAATAGCCCGGGCAGCAGTCGAGACTTCCAGTGGAAGCGACCACAGCGTTCTTTTGGGTTTTATAATGGTAGTGTTCAGCTGTGTTACCTCCACTCACTGGAATGTGAGAAACACGGAAAAACTGACACAAGCATATAAAAAGGCAGTTGCTATATAACTGCATCCAGCTCCTCCATGAGCTCATAATGCACGCAACACATTTCTACTCACAATGGCAAGAACCACTAACACTTGGACGTGCTCATGTTGTTCTTGTTATTTACTGGAGATGAAATGTTGGCGCAAAAAAAATAACAACTCAATATACTGTTTACTTGAGAAAAATGCGCACACATTTCTATTTGTTTTGACCTCATGCAACCTTATTTAACCCCAGAGAAAAGTCAACTCACCCAAATCAAAAGATTCTCCATACCCCTTGTGCTATGTATCTACGCAGCTAGTGTCAGATAGGTTGAAAGTGGAAAGTGTCATTTCCACAGGGGTGGCTGAACAATAAAATCTCTCTTAAAAGTCTGACTGACTTTTAAGATGAGATGAGATTAATGAGATGAGATGAGATTTAAAAAGTTGACACAATCATCCAAGCTGCCTTCTTTCAGCAATGTGCATTCTCAACAATAATCTTAAGGAGCAGTTTTTTAGATTTTCCGTCCCCTGAATTTAGCCTCTCAGGCAACTTGATCTGCCTTATCTTCTCAGCAGAGAAGTCTGGACCATCAGCAACTTGACAGGAAAACTAAACATGATTATATGATTATGGTGTATTAATGATACACCGATTTCCATAGCATTTCTCAGTCTTTTCTCAAACCATTATTCCAGGTTATGGTTATTTTAGAGTTTTATCTGCTACATTGTTATAAATGAAGAAAAATTACGACTTAATAAAATATTATAATATACTAATATATAGTAATATATAAATTACTTTTTTTAACGTTTGTGCATCTGCACCAACAGCACAGTGCTGGATATTTCGAAACATCTGTATTTTTACAAAATTGGAAGGTTGCACGGTAACAGGCGAGCGAGCGAGCATGTGTGGGGGTGGAGGGTTAAAGGTCAAGGTTGATGATTTCAGGTCAGGTGATCACAGAGTTGAGACAGATGGCGACTTACCAGCGTCAGGCAGCAGGTGCCATGACATAGCAGACACCCAGGGGTACCTATTCAAAGTCAATAGACATAAGGATGAGAGGGAAAAGAGAGAACAATTGTGATGATGATGAAGAGATAGGTGCAAAAAAACAGATTTGAAAGTAATATTCGGGGAGCAATCTTAACCATTGGCTGTTTGTAATAACCATGTACATCAGCTGTAGCAATAGCCTTTTATTGTGTCACGTTCAGGAGAGTGTTTAAAAGTAGTTTCACATAAGATTGTTCACTTTCTCACTTTCTTGAGTTGATCAAAATATCGGTACCACTTTCATACCATTAAGAGACAGCAAGGAGAAATAGAGACGTTTGGAAACAATGACTCAGTCACCTGAATTCAACAGTTTCATCTCGTCGTTGGTCCAAGATTTTTCACCATTGCTGTTCCTCATTCTTAGTATTCTCTGTAACTAAGTATTCAACTGCAAGTAGACATTCTGTATCCTGTTTAACCTGGCATGTGCATGCCCAGCATACGTGAATGGTCATGGCATAATGTTTTCCGGTGTGTTTGCATGGATGGAGATCATTTCCAATATGGAGCTAAAATGTGATCGTTTTAGGTTTAAAACAAAACATGTACGTTTGAATGTAGCCTAAGCTTTCTGGTGTTTGGGACCAGGCATAAACTATTTCCCCTTAACGCACAGGTCACACTGGCTGCGGTTGAAGCGTGGAACAGTTCCCTGTTGTTTAAACAGCATGTCTGCTATGTTTTTTTCAATGGGTTTGCCTTGAAAATGGACATAAATATGTATTTCCTTGTATAACAGTACTCAAATAAATACCAGTACTATACAGTATGAAGCCGTGCATCTACTGCTCCTGCAAATATATCACAATAAACCTTTTTAAAACAAATGAATGCTTAAAATCAACAAACGCTTTGTTTGTGACATATTCGACATTGAAACTGTTGAAAGATCTTTTTCACTCTCTATTCTGCTGTGAACTGTGCACAAGACCTTGAGAAGAGCAGTGCGGCTTCCGCTTCTGAGCTGCAGCTGAACCGCAGTAAGTGTGGTTGCTCCAGTCTGTTAACATGGGCCCTGAAATGAAAAGCAAGCCGTTCCGTGGCGCAACTGCCGCAGCAGGTGTTATGGTGGAGCAGTTGGACTGGTAAACACAGCAAGTACTAGAACACAGTCTTACTTTCTGTGAGTTAAGTAATAGTTTGGCATACATCCTCCCTTTAAACCAGAGATTGGTGTTTTCTACCTCAGCCAAGGAGGTAATGTTTTCATTGCTGTCTGTCTGTCAGCCAGATTATGCAAAAACTACTAAACCCATTTTCTTGAAACTCGGTGGAAGGGTGTGGTATGAGCCAGGGAAGAAAACAATAACTTTCAAGCGGATTCGATTAGGGGGGTGGATCCAAGAATGTATTTTCATGTTCTTTACAGGTGCTGCTATAAATCCTTTTGTTCTATTGTTTCCAGTCTTGCACTAAGCTTCATCACTGTCTGTTTCCATTTAACAGACAGATGTCAAAGTGGTATCCATTATCTCATCAAACTCTCAGCAAGAAAGAGGAAAAACGAATATCTCAGACTGTGAAACTAAGATAAAATAAAAAATATATTTCATTTTTATGTATTGTGCGATTTTCACTCTGAAATCAAATCAAACACTAGCACTTCAAGTGGGCATGTTAACAAATCTAATTTGCCAAATCGACTGCTGAAGTCAAGAACATCTGACAATAATGCAAATCTGTGTCAAAGGTGGAAGAAAAATTAAACAAGATCAATTTTCCCATTTTCTATGCTTCCCTCCCTCTTCTACTTGTCCACCCCACTAACTCCTCCACTTCCCCTCTATACAGACAACCAGCTGCTGCTACACAAACTCCATCTGAGCGAGGGATGATCCCCAGAGAGGAAAAGAGGGGATAGACGAGAGGAGGAGGAAGAGGGGCTGGCAGGACGGAGGGAGGGAGTGGATGGGTGCGACTAGACGCTCAGGGTCGCAGGTCAGGGCCGCATGTGCCAGGATCTTTTGTGTTGAATCCCCCTCCGTCACCACTTCCACTGTTGTTATAACACACGCTCATCGCTTGGTGTGAACTCTTGGGTCCCACACACACCTCTAACTGCCTGTGGGGGTCCCAGTCCGATAGACCCCCCAACCACACACTCATTATGGGGTTTAACCACAGACCTGTGATATAGGGATTGGGTTTAACGGCCGAGTCAGGGTCAGAGCCCAGGGGAGAGAACCTACCTCCTCCCTCAAAACACACACACACACACACACACGTGCACACGCGCACGCGCGCACACACGCACGCGCGCACACATACGCCCATGAGAAGATATAAGTCATAATCACTCTTTTCTGGCATCCTTTCTCCTTCTAATTGCCCTCCACCTGAAATATTCCTCCATCTCTCCCCTCTCTTTTATCCTGCTGCCTTTTTTGCCAACAATAATAGCTGTGTCTCATCTCGGGGGCCTCATCCTTGGGAGCTTTTGAAGAACGATTGTGTCACAGCGGTGCGACTAGACTGTCCCAATTCGAAGGCCGGGACAAATGCGGCCAACAAATGCACCCTTCCGGCCCTGAGCAACGAAGGCTTCATCAGGTGGATTCTTCCCAGCCACACATATCCCATGATTCATTGCACTTCAGTGACAAACTGTTTTTCAAAGAGGAAACGCCAAGCGAGGCGAAAAGGTAAGAATATATTTTTAAATGTAAGTACTAAACCAGACAAATGTTTTTTTTTCGTCTTTTCAAAGTTTTTAATCAAGCAAAGACGTTTTTTGTCCATAGCTCTGTTACTAGGCAAAGGCTGTAAGGGCAGGTCGAGCTGGTGATGCAATAAGAGACCGTTTCATTTCGGTTCACGCGGCTGATGAAGGATTCAGCAACCAGTTAGCTAACCTTAAGCATATAAGCAGTGGACACAGCGAGCCTGGCTCTCTCCAAAAGTAACAACATCTGACTACCAGCACCTCTAAAGCTCACAAATGAACATTTTACATCTTGTTTGTTTAATCCGAACAAAATCTGAAGTAAAAAAAACAACAAATATTGATATTTATATGATTGCACTGTCGCCTCACATCAAGAAAGAAAGAAGGTTCCCACTTTGAATTCAATTGGCCGGGGCCTTTCTGTGTGGAGTTTGCCTGATCTCTGTGTGTCTGCATTGGTTTGTCACTACGTACCCCAGCTTCCTCCCACAGTCCACACACATGCAGGTTGGGGTTAAGTTAATTGGACACAACAGAGTTTTTCCGTAGGTGTAACTGTAAGTGTGAATGGTGGTTTGTCTCTGTATATTGGCTCTGTGATATGCCTCTCTCACCGAATGTCAGCTGGGATTGGCTCCAGATCCCCTGTGACCCTCAAAGCATAAGCAGTATAGATAATGGATGGATGGGTGGATTTGATTTATTCAAATCTCATAACCTCCTGTAGTCTTCAAAATGAGCAGCTGTGACTTGTAATTCCAAGTTGGAAATTCAGGAATTTCTGACAGCTGACATCTGCCACTTGGCAAAAACAACTACACACACACACACACACACACACACACACACACACACACACACACACACACACACACACACACACACACACACACACACACACACACACACACACGGGTGGAAACATGAATGCAAAGCCTCAATCACTGGCAACTACATTTCAATAAAAATACAATATTACAACAAATGGACACTTATCGTTTCAGCTCATGTCAAAGGAGCTGCAGACATATTAATATATATTTTGTTTCATGTGATAACAAACAACTACAAATATGTAAAACATCAGAAGAAGCAAATTTAGGACATGTTTCTGGTGTGACTACATCCTCGAAGGACGGAATCACAGAATGAAACTGTCAAGACTGTTTCTCCTTCATCTGCAGTTGAAGTTTCACTGTGTAGTTTTTCTGAAGATGGACACGTCGTGTGGAGACTGACCACAGAAGCATGTCAGACTCTGAATGACTGCCATGACAGCTGAGACACGGAAGAGGAAGTGAATATTTGACTTGAGGTTTGGAGTGTGTCAGTCAGCGATTACGCTCGCCGTGCTTTGTGATGGGGACCCTTCAAGAAAGAGAAATAGACTCCGGGGCTTTGGGATCGGTTTTACCCAACATGACGTTCAGGTTTCCATCCTCATTTTAAGGTGATATGTGAACAAGACGGTACAAAAGCAGGTTTTTCTTTTTATTTCTACATATTTGCATAAAAATGGGACAATTTGTTGGCCTGCCACAGTTTTTTAAAGATTAAATAAACCAAGTACATGTGTTAATTAATGAGCTGTATTTGTGTTTTTGCAGCCTTTGGATCAAGCTTTATGCTAAACTAAAGTCTCCTCTTACTGAGCTCCTCTCTCATAAAGACGTGATGAAAGCAATTCTCCCGAAATGTTTCATTATTCCTTTAATTATTTTTTCCATATTTTCCAGGATATCCTGTCTCTTTATGAATCACAGCTGACCCTCTCCCACCACTAAGTCAGCACGCTCATCACTCACTGCACACTCCCCAACCCCAACATTTTCCTGTTTCCTCCATGTCGCCTCCCACCACCACCACCACCACCACCCCCAGCTCCTCATCCTTGATAATCTGGGACACATGATGCAGTGTGTGTGGCACCAGCCAGACTGCAGCAGCATCGAACCCCCCTGCTGACTCTCAGCTGTACGCATACAGAGGCACTTCACCAAAACATGAATTATGAATGCTATGAAAATGAATAATGAAAAGGTGATAATATACAATGACTGATGCTGGGAGCTGTGCAAGATGAGATGAGTTGAATCATCCTAAAACTGGATGTTATATTTGATGTAAACGTCTTTGTCAAAAAAAGCACTTAAACTGAAATTATATTTATTTGAATCTGTGTTGCATGTTCATCTTTATTATGTTATAGAATCTGTCTACTGAATCAGAGACTGGTCACGAATCACATGCTGTTTTGGTGATTGTACTATCATTCTCAATTCAAAATGATCTCTTTAATCCTCACTATCAATTTAATAAGTCACGCAAGCTGGTGCTTTGCACAGAGCCAAAACTGAAAGTGTTGCTTTGGTGGAGGGAGATTAGAACATGAGTATGAATACAGTGTAAACAGAGGAAACTAATCCACCATTAGAAACACTACAGTGAACAAAAGTGAACAAAATACTTCTCATTTGAATTTTCATGATTTCATTTTTCATAATAATAGTTGTCATTCATTTTTGTGACATTATGACAATTTATACTTGTCTGTTTTTATACTATAATGCATTCATTTCACTAAAATGGGATTCCCACCTGTGAAAGACCATACTCTACAGCACTATTAGTGACACACACACACACACACACACACACACACACACACACACACACACACACACACACACACACACACACACACACACACACACACACACACACACACACACACACACGGCCAGTTGGCTCCTGAAACAACAATTTCAGCGTATTATGAAATCAACAACCAACTAGAGGCGATTACTTATGTTACATTGAACAATATAAATAGGGCTCCATTCACTGAACAGAAAAGTAAAATAATCTGCACTTTTTAAATGTCCAATTCAATCATGTCACTGTATTTGGTTTAAATTAATCTTTTGTTTGCTGAAGAGGTTGAAAAATGATAATCAATCAATTGAACAGTAATGCACAATAGAACAAAAGGATGTGTAGGTATGACGGAGACTAACGGCTTCATGAATAATTCTGAGAATAATGTCACATTTTTGTTTTGACATCCACTTCTTCTGGATCCTAAATCTTGAACTTTTTCTCGAGAAACTACGAAATCCCTTTGAATAGCACACCCATTGCAGTCGACAATTTCCTCCTCCACAAAAGAGATAACTTCCTCCAAGTCTGTGTGGTTCTTTCTCATGAACAGACTCTGTTTCTTGCAAAACCTTTTCTAAGTTCCATACACATAATTATAACTTAACAAGAGGCTTCACATAGTAAACTAAATCTAACTAAATCACATTGTGTCCTTACGTCTTGCAACTTGTGAAATACACAAAAGAGTTGAAGTTGGTGAGAGTTGAAGTTGGTGCCTCTCTGTCTGGCTCATCTGAGTTAGATATGAAAGTCCCTCAGCGTAGACACTACATGTACTGTTGGTTGGTCCTTTATCTATAACCTGACCCTGGGTACTGCTTGGAGAGAGAAGGGAGTATCTGTGGAACTAGACAGCCACTATTCTCCTGTACAGATATGTGTAATATACAATATACATTAATATATAATGGCATATACAGTAATGTCAAAAGTTCCTCAACAGTAATATTACGACTTTATTCCCGTTATATTATGACTCTCTATAAATCTCAGAAACTCTGTAGTAATGTGGTAGCTGCACCCCATAATGTATCTAGATTACATGCGTCAGTGAAGGCATCCAGGCTCAGATCTTTTCAAGTGTTTCATCATGGAGGGTTTGATATGAAGCAAGAAGACTGCAACATGTTGGAGATGGTGAGCTGCAGGAGGTGAACTCCAGCTGCTCTCACAGGGCTCAAACAACCTCAGGCAGCTCCACCATGCTTCACTCTTGGCTCCACACAGGTCATTTGTTTGGAAACCAGGATATGAAGGCATTCCTCTGGAGAATTTCTGGATCTTTTCCCAGGGCGGGTTTAGAGAGTCTCTATATTTTTCTGTGTGTGTGTTGGGTACCAAGACGCGTCTGGCCATGTTGACAAAGTTGGATTAGGAGTTTTATTTAACTCAGTGTCGCTGCGATCTTGCGTGATCCGATTCTGCTGCGTAAACATGTAAATCATTTTTGCATGTAGGTTTGTGTTTTTGAGCTATTTGACTCAGAATGCTCACATCTATCGAATATTTCAAACTATGTCAACATAAACCCAGTTGAGTGGGATTTCATTCAAGAACACACACTTTCTTGCCCTGGGGTCGTGCCCCCATATATATATATACACACACACTGTACATTGCATGTCCGCTATTTCAGTGATTTGTGAAGCAATCAGCACAATATTCAGACCCAAGCTCACACTTTGTGCTGGTCATGACAGATATCAGCTCCTGCAACAGCAGTGAATGTCTCTCCCAGTCAGATATGTTGAAATTCTTTGGGGAAATAATTCAAAAGATCTGGTGGTGATTTTGACCCAGTTACCAACCACTGCTGAAGTTTATCTGAGGACATAGAAGAAGTTCAACATGGTCTACAGACTGACAGTTAAGGGTCGCCTGGTTATTAAACTATTATTGATATTGATGAATAAAAATTGCGTGTTGCAATCCAAATCACACAACTCTGCACTGCACTTTCTCAGGCAATTACCAATAGACAGACAGACGGACGTTTGTGGGATTAGTAGGTAGATTCAAAACACTAACAAAGAGAAGTATTAAGATGTGTTCAACACCACTGACAGAAAAAGGTAAAACCTCAAAGGGTATTGTTAATCCACCTGTAGAGACGGTGGAGTTGTGTCACTGGTGAAAATGCAACTTGACATGTAAAGGACAGGGGCCTGCATCACGAAAAACAAAGTCAACTTAGTCTGGCTCTCCTTGGATTACAAGTCTTTATTAAGACAAAGATCAGTGGTCCAGGATAAACTGTATAAAAAGGTATTCATCAACCTACTCAGTTCAGTGGGCCATCTGTGTGGTCAATTTTGTCCATTTATAAAATGCAATGAACTGTGAGGTCTCAAAACAGTTCAAAAAAAGAATGTGAGTTACAATGGGACTGTATTGCCATTTTTGGGGTTTTTGTTTGAATGTCACAGCAATTTGAAATGTTCTTGGGCCAGATACTGAACTCTAAATAGCCCCTGACGGCTGTGTACAGCATGTGTACAGAAGCACAATATGAACGTGGATCAGAAACCTGACTTGTTCTGTGAAGTGCTTTGAGATGAAAAGTATTATATAAATACAGTTCATTTGTCAACTCACTATGTACATCTTGGAAAAAAGAACATGTATTTTTTAAGTACAGTATCATTAATACCAAAATATTATTTGAGAATGACTCAAATTTTTACTGTTTATAGTATTTTGTTCCAGCTCATATATAATGTTTATAAATCCAGTATTTGGCTGATTGCATTGTGTTGCCGTGACACACCTCCTCTACCTCCTCAACTCTGGATGTTTCAGAGAAACATCCGTAGCTCGGGTCCTCGGGTCATGAGCTGCTCAAGAACAGCTAATGACAAACTAACATTCCTCCGTTTGTTGGCCATAGAAGAAAAGCCATTAGCACCAATTACATAGACTAGGAGCTGATTCATGCCTGTCACGTTTGTCCGAGGCCCTGGGCGATTCAGGCCCCCTCACAAAAGAGACCAAGGTGGCAGAGCAGAGCAGTCTTGTAGATTAATTGGTATTAAGTTAATTGGGGCAGAGCTGGGAACCCCATTGGGTCGGGACCCTGGTATTGTGTCCATAGGTGATCCATCATGAGAACTGAACCCTTGCTGACACACAGAGGAAGGCTCACAGCTTTAAGGGCATTGACACAACCGACCCTGTGCTGCCACGGAAACCCACCAACACAACAGAGCTAAAAAAAACACAAAAAACACAAGAGTACTGACAGAGCAAAAAGAGATTCTGATGAAACAATCTGAATTCAGTGTCCTGGAGATTTCATCCAGGTGCATTTAAATGGTAGGCTAGATCCAGACCTTGGATTCACCACACACAGCTTTTTTGTTCAACAATTGTAAAGCACATCTGATGTTGTGTTGATTGACGTGAACGGTGACGAAACAGTGCACCAGCCAGAGATGATCAAGATTCCTGACGTCGTCTTTCTGTTTAGCTAACTGGATACCTAGCTATATCTGTGAAAATAGCAAGAGAAGACAACCCAGATGCAGACGCAGGATCAGGCTTGTTGGTCTTTGATATAAAAAGTTCAAAAATACAAAAGGTCAGACCTAGAGATTCTAAAGAATAATCAGAAAAAGGCAAACATCACTAAGAGGATCAGAGGTCATACAAATAGGAATATATTACAAATATAATAATAGCTGGAACGCTGAACACAAAGGTAACAAGAAAAACTAAAAATGTCTAAGAGGAAACACAAGCTGTGTGTCAGGGGCTGCATCCTTCTGAGGACACACTCTACAGAGCCCATAAAGAATCCTTTGTGGGCCAGGTGGGCTGAACATTAATGAGACGGTGTAGTCTACTGAGGATTTCCATGATTCCAGCGTTACCAGCTCGTCTTGTTGCCTGACGTTGGACACGACAAAAAAGTTTTAGATGCCTCGTTTTTTTAAACATTTGTACCGTTAGTTGTTTGGTTGAGCTAAAGCGTGATACTCGCGCAATTAAAGTCTTGCTGGCGCAATTACCTCTCTGAAAAACAGTTTGTCACTGAAGCGCAATAAATCCTGGGATAGGTTGGGCCCGAGATGGAAAGATGCGTTTTTCGGCTGCATTTGAAGTAGCCCTCGAAATGTGACAACCTAGTCGCACCACTGTGCACAATCCGTCTCCAGATGCAGCCTCTGAAGGATGTATTGTGACAGAGACTAAATACCAAAGGGACGGGAGACAATGAGACACAGGTGTGACACATAAGGCAGCAAGTGCAGGTGATCAAGGACGCAAGAAACAACAGGAAGTGAAGTAAACTGAAATAAAAAAGAATCATCAAACATAAGGAATGACAAAAAGGTAAATTAACTGAATCAGAGGAATACAAGGGAGGTAACACAACTTAACTCAAGGAGCAAACAACCAAAACACACATTTGAAAAAAACAAGGAAAATACATTTTCCATTAAGTGTGCATGAAGTCCTAGTGCAGAATCGTGACACAAACATGGATGGAATTCAGGGAATTGTTATGAGTAAAAATAAAAGTTCTTAAGCTCTAAAACTTCTCTGATGAAAAACATAAAGTTACAGAAACTAATGAACACGAGAGCAGCTTCTGTGTCGACTAAACTTGATGTTGGGGCAAAGGACTCTTCACACACTACTGACTGGTTGAGGGCAGAATAAAACATATTTAAGATACATTTAACAGTGAGGAGACCTCTGTTTTCTCACACTCTTCTTATCACCCTCAGTTTAAAACATAGCTCACTAGTGCACCAATAATACTGGTGAAGGAATATAGCAGATAGTAGAATCTAATTCCAACATTTTAACACATTTTACAGTAACCTGGTTGTTCAGTGTATGTCTGGGCAGTCACAAGTTTCCTACCTTAACCTGATTCCTCAATAATCTGTATTTGTTTGTTGCAATAAACACAGTCAACAAAGATCAGTGCTGTTTTTCCAGCTTTGCGGATTGAGAAGAAAACCTAAAACCTGCCATCTGAGGGTCAGACATCTTGCCCAGTGGAAACATGATGGTGCCACGCCAACAAAAACAGACAATGCTATCACACATCACCAGACCTCTACTTTAAAAACTCACTATCAGAAGAGGAACTGAGAGATAGAAGAGGAGGAGGGAGAGAAAGAGAAAGTATGGAGGACAGCAGGAGCCTCAGTGCTGATTAGGCTCTTTTCCAGGTCTGCATCAGCAGAAACAAACAGTGGAAGCCTTTCATCGGGTGAGTGGACATATGGAAGATGATGTGTGCCACAGTCAATAAGCAAGCTACTGATAAACTTGATTTCTAATCTGGAATTCCAGTCTGGAAAAGCACAGTATGCCAAAGTAAAAAAAAAATACAAAAAACTAAAATCAAGATGCTTTTCAATCCAAAACCTCAAATGTCTGTTGGACAAAATGACAACACCAGAACAATACATGTTGTGCTGCATCAGTTTCCCCTGAAGAAGCTTCTGCCAGTGTTGGGAAGGACAAACTTCAGGTTCAGGAGCAATGTGGATTCTGTCCTGGTCATGGAACATGTGTTTTATTGAGCTGGACAAGGATTGTGGGTCCTGTGGGGTATTTTGTAAAAGATACTGCCATATTGACAGGCTCTGTAAGGGGTGAACCTGATCCTGATCTCCCAGGAGAGATGAGGTGTGGAGAGGATCTGCTCTGGTGGTCTCAGGAAAGGTCTCATCAAACATAACCTCCAGCGAGCTTTACAGCTGACCACCAGGTCTGAGGCTGGTACACTGCTGGAAAACAGCCCGGGAACAAATCTCAGTCCCGAGTGAAGCGAGCGAATGAGGGTGAAATGGGGAATAGAAGATGGGACAAAAATGTTTGACACACTAATCATTGTTCTAATCTTCATCTATGCACAAGAGTTCTGGGTAATGACCGAAAGAGTGAATCACATGCGAGCAGCAGAATTAAGCCTAATGTGTTCATACTGAATATTTACACCTGATGGTGAAACATAAATTTGTCCAGAGTGGCACACGTTTGACGAAGATAGAAAGAGTAGGGGAACATAACAAAACCCCTAGAGTTCTGCATGGATTCCCACAGAAAAAGCCAAGCGTGTCCATCTGTAACTTAACGTTAACGTCCACAGGTCAAATTTACATGTATGACACTAAGGATTTTGTTTCTGTCTGAACACATGGATACATAGAGATAGAGATGTCCCAAGGCGCCTCGGAGAAGAACTGCTGCTCCCTTGTGCAGAAGGGGGTCACTTAGGGTGATTTGGACATGTCGTCTGGATCCCTCCTGGATGTCTTCCTGCGGAGGTATTTTGGGTAAATCCATGCTAGATGGATTACATATCTGGCCTGGAAATGTGGCTAGGGAGAAGAACACATGGGCTACTTAACTTAGCTTATTACCACTGCAACCCCACCACAATTATACATGAAAGGATGGTTGATATGTAGAATTAAGCATGCTGGCTGGATGAATATTCTACATGCACTGCAGTGTATGATCAAATAATGTAATGTGGGCTGTATGTTTGGCTGCTGTCGTGGATTATGCATGCAGAGCGAGCACTCGATCACGGGCCACTTCCCAGTCCCTTTCATCCTTAGTCATGCATCGGTGTTCTCTTTGAGGGGATGCCAATAAGGGGGTGAGGGCAGAGTGCCCACCAACACAACAAAGGGCAGCAGAGTGGAATATGGCAGAGGCGATTGGGAAAAGGAATAATGAGGAAGACAGGAGAAGAGGAGGAGGAGCAACACCATTAGCATGGGAGTGGTGGCGGTATGACCCAGTTAGGCACAATGCCTCAAGGGTGGAAGTGGAGGGGACAGACAAATGTTGCAAACTCACATGCCGACACACACACACACACACACACGGTCAGATTCTGCCAATGTCCAGACAAGTTCTACAGGAAGGACAATGCCAAGTACAGCAAGCCTGGAGACGCTGGGGCAGATAGAGCCAGGCACGTCTGAGGCTTTCACACAGAAAGAGCATGAGGCCGAGCAGCGACAGAGAGATGCGTGGCCACACACCATCACGCTGGCTTTTTGCTGTGACCTACATTCACCGTGTTAAAAGGAATTAAGAGATTCTTCTTGCAGACGCATTCTCGTGACTGACAAGCAGACAGTCAGTCCACGCTCCTGCCGTCTCTCTGCCCCGCAGCTGAGTGAGCCGCTGTTATACACGCTGTATATGAGGAGATGAAAGAGGAACCAGAGAGGAAAAAGTGGAATCTCAAGAAGCAGATCAGCCACAGAATCACTTTCCTGCAGGGTAAACAGAACTAAATTCATTAAAACGATGTGACAAAGTGTACATCTTTACAAATGGAGGTGCCGGAGCTTCCTCAGTGACACCTCAGCTGACAACAATACAAAGAAGCATCACTGTCACTGTGAGCGAGCGGGGGGGGGGGGCTGAGTCCGTCTTTTGTCAGGATGTCAGCCAGGAAACACGTTTGAGAAGAATACTGAGAGATCTGCTGTTAGGACCATTTTAAGGGGGCGTATCATTGTGTGTGTGTGTGTCGTTCAGTTAACTCCAAACTGACACTGTGTGCTGATACCCCCCCTTCAGTCCTCATTTCTGCAGCTTTATTGTTATGAAAACAGACGATGGGCGAGTTGCTAAACAAAGGGAAGGGGACAGATGACCAACGACAAACGTGTCCCCGTGAGAGATGGTGAAACATCTCCAATTCTAATGGGACAGGAGAGGGTGGCTGCGGGTCAGAATGGGGTGTAACCCCGCTGGGGATAAAGGACAAAGTGATTGTGGGGGAGAAGGGGGTTGATCTGGGGTTATTTGCACCGTCACGGTCCTAACCTCATTTCCATAAATGAATCAAGGACGCGTGCCATACTGTGTTTGTATTGTACTGGCAGCTGCTGCTGCTTTTGACAGACGGCATCGCTAAATGTCAGCGAGTGAGTAGCTTCATCACAAATAATTTCTTGCTGGAGAAATACATGCACTTCATGAAGCTTGACTTTTCAATAACTTAATCATCTATGAGGTTGCTTTGGATGCATGTCTGGAAAATCTGCTGCACAACCACCGTGTTTGTGTTTCTCTGCTTCACATGCTTTCCCAGAACTGAAAAGGGAAACCTGGCTGCTCGGCGGCATGTGGCTAAGCTGATGATATTGACAGACAATGGCTCTCACAAGAAGTGGGAGCGAACCACTGACGCATCTGAGTTAACCATTAGTTCCATTTTGAAGAACAGGAGAGGCAGTGTGCTCTCGGGAACTATTTGACAGTATTTGAGTGTCGGTTCCATTCAGTCTCATCTATCCAATAAAAGGTGATTTACTTTAATGACTGCTGAAGCAGCTTTGCTCTTGATCATTGTGCAAGCGGTTACTCTTCTGCAGGACCACCAGACCACTACAATTATTCTTTAAAATGAGGTCACCGTCCTGTTTCTAATAAACTACAGGAGTGTAGTTTACACAAACAACCTACATGCTAGTGATTACTCTGCAGGTTTGGGGCAATGTTTAAGAGTCTGAAAGAGGGTGCAGATGTTCCTCCCCAGTGAAATACAACCTGGACCAGTTCAGCAAGATAAACATCTGGATTTCATCAGTTTTAACTGACAAACTGTCTTGTTTTTTGAATGAGTTCATTATCATATGTGTAACGTCCATGGTGATTCTCAGGCTGCTGCTGCCTCAAAAGGTTGTGAAGTGCTGCCATCTTGTGGACTTTTGTGGTATTTCCAGTTACAGCAACTTACTCATCTTAAAAGGGTCAGTCCACCTCTAGTTTCTCATTTGCCCCCTTATTCAGGCTTTGAGGTGTGACGTCTTACAGTAAATGCCTTCCTCCAACCCAATAGCATAGAAGAGTATAACATTTTAAGATATTTCCTGATAATTTACAGAATAAACATCTTAAAAGTAGCAACAACCCTGTAAAAATAGTCAATAACAAGAAAGGTTCTGCTCTTTCAGTTTTTCTTAGCACGCCTCAAATTCATATTTTTATTTTACCAATGCATCAAATGACTGGTTTTCAGTAGAGTAACATGAAAAGAGAATTATCACCAGATTCTGCAGTTCCCCTCAGCTTGACGTGATGTTTGAGCATCCTTCAGCTCATTGCTTTGTTGTTTATTTACTGTTTTGTTTTTTTCTTACAGCCCTCTTCAGTATCGCTTCTAGACAGGTAAACGGTATGGTGAAGAAGGGTCTGAAAATGATCATAGTAATAATAATAACACTTCAACACCACACAACAGAGACTAAATTGTTAAAATAATAAAAGATATTAAAGATCAGAGATACAGCCTGGGGCCTGGCCATGAAGAGTCATAAAAGTAATCAATAAAATCTTAAAATCAATCCTAAAACAAAGTGGGAGCCAAAGTAAAAATGAAAAAGCAGGCATGATGTGATCATATGTCTTAGTTCTAAAAGCCTAGCTGCTAATTTTTTGTACAGATGGATAATCAAGGCGTGAGGTGATAAGAGCATGTAGGATCTGCTGTGGCCCAATTACAAGGATTTCTCTTTTATTTGAGTTGAGCTGATGAACCTGCCCAGCATCAGTCAGACAGTTGGCAACTAGCTGATGAAAACTGCAAATGAACGATATTATTTGTTCATATTTTCTGGATGTGTAGGCAGCTGTTAGTCAATGTAATCACAGTATCAACTAATAAAGTGATAAAATCTATTTCTGCAAAACGAGTTAATTGTCAGAAGTAAAGGTATTCATCATGGAGTCAGAATGGTCGCTTTCATTTTGATATTACAACATGTGTTAATACTGGCTGCTAGGTGGATATATTTACCTCCACTAAGGAGATTATGTTTTCATCTGTTTGTTAGTTAGCAGCATTACAAAAAAACTACAGGAAGGATTACCATGAAACTTGGTGGAACCCATTCAATTTTGCTACAGGATCACTGATTTCCCAGGGAATAGCTCATGGATCTTGATGAAAATAAGCAGGAATAGTCAGGGAACTGATTTCTATGAGTGTGTGAAATTTGATTATTTTAAGGGACGGTTGGGCCTTGGTGAAGTTATGCGCTCTACTGAGTGACATTCTTGTTATAACAGATTTATAAACAGTCAGGTCAATGGGTTCATTTCTAAGATGGACATAGAGTCAGATTATTAGGTTCAATTAACCATATAATAAAGGAATACAGATTTGCTGATGTGCTGTTGTATTGGATTTCCACAGTTTTATCTTTGATTTCAGATTTGGAATGTGCAGAGCATTTAATAAATAACTTATGTAGTGGGGTAGAAGTAGAAAAATAATGGGTTGTGGTGGAGTTGTTAAAATTAGCATTAAATGGGAATTCGAAGCTCTTCAACACTGTATTAAATGGAAAAGTGGTTGAGTAAATGCACTTGGTTCATTTCAACCACTTGAGTTAAAAAACACTGCAGCACAATTGTGACACAAGCACCGTTTGCTGAGATAAAATAAAAGGGATTATAAAACAGGATAATACACTTGTAATGTCCCTTCCAGCCAAGTAAGTGACACTGGCTTTCTCCATGTACTTTGGCCTGTGTTTGTGGAGGGAGGTGAATACAGACTGTGAACCTGTGAACCCAGGTAGCGTTCACGAGCCACAGCATGTATTCTCATAAAACACAGTATTAATGAACAGTAATATAAAGGGCAGCAAAGCATAACATAAGCTAAATACTGGAGAGAAACAAAAACAGTGACCACTTGTGAACTGTTCATCGTGTTGTGTAGCGATCTGTAGCAGTCAGTGGGGGCGTGGCAGTGTGACCCAATTGTGATATACTGTATATATTTTTCAGAAAGATTGAAAGAAAATTAGGTTAAGGTTTGTTTGAAAATGAGTCATGCTACAAAGTAAGAGAGTTGAGCCAAAATAAGTACAATGAACAGTTTGTTTCTCTCTATGAAACTGATCGAACAGGATCGACTGCACATTTTCGTTCCACCCCAGCCTGTATTATAAGTCAGTGCTTCAGGAGACGCACACAGCTGAGCAGCGTGGGGTTACTATGAACAAGTCTGTCCTTATCTGACCTCTGGGACTCTCCTCCCCTTCTCCCTCCGTCTCTGCTGCCTTTACACCACACCCCCCCCCCCCCCCCGCAGTCCGCCAGCCGCTGGGCTCCTTGCCAACAGCTAAAGGTGCCGGGTGCCAACCCTAACTTGTGGAGGAGTTTGGGTAAAATGTGGTAACTTCTCCCTTGTTCTGTCCGTTTATATCTACTCTTTTAAATCCACATGACACTTTCACTGTCTCGTGCACATGTGCAGACTGTGCGGTTTCCTGCCTACTGTAAATATAGAGCCCCGTCTGTCCCAATGTAACCTCACCTAAATCGACCCTGTCGTCCTGTCTGAATGGGAGCAGCGAGGAGACCTAGAGCAGAGTGAGGAGCGTTTGAATATGGAAATAAGAGAAAGTATCTCTGTGTTGCTCAATGATCTGTGAGCCAAACTCAACCCTCTCTCTCCGTCTGCCTCTGCCTGTCCTATCACATGCTTTGTTAGATTGTTTACTTGCACTGGTTTGGTCTCTCTCCTTTCTGAGCTCCCTCCCTCTCCCTCGTTATTCCTCCCATCCCGCCCACCAGTTGGTTCCTGCTCGGTGTTATGTGGCGATAAAACCGAGACGAAAACAGGAAAGAAGGCCTGTGCAGCCCTTTTCTCTCAAGATTGTGCTTCTTGTGCTGTTTGCATCTTCTGATCCTGCCGTTTCCCCTCTAACAACCACCGTGAGTACCTCTCTTTGCTGAATCAAATAAACAGGTTATACTGTAAAGAGTGTTTGGCAAGGAGCAGTTGAGGGGACGACAGAGAGACACCCCCTTTTTCCCTTGCCTCACTTAACCCCACACACAGAGTGGCGGACATGCAGAAAAGATAATAAAGCACGACACAGATCGAGGTTCACAAATGTGCAGCAGTGTTGACTGTTTGTGAAGCTGAAGATATGCTGCACAGAGTTTGTCAAACGCAATGTCTATCTGTGCATGAATAAAAAACTTTACTGTAAACATGAATCATATTTGATTTTGGTCATACAATGTGCTCCCTCCAGTACATTTCTTTATTTAATTAGACACTTGTTTCATTCAATAGTAAACAGTTCAAGTCTTTCTCCTTTGTCCCTCTCAGAAGGTCAGCGTGCACTCTCAACTTGAATATCTGCCAATATCCGCCATTTTCACTCTACATGCTTAAGCGTGTGTGTGTGTGTGATAAGCCACAGAAGAACAAGTGAAAGGACAACAGCAATGTGAGAGAAACTGAATCTTTAAACATAATTTTAAACATGATTCCTTAATACTTAGTAACTGAACGTAAACAACCCTCATATTTCAGAGTATAGTCAGTGTGCTGTTTGTACACTTTGATATGATCTGTTGCTTGTCTGGCAGTGAATGTTAATGTGTGAAGTGTCATCAGACTTGTCTGAATCTCTGAGCTGCATCAGTACAAGAACTTGTTCATTCTTCGTTACATTATCACATCATGTATTTAACTGTAAAACATGATGATGCTGCCAGACTGGCACAGAATGGATCTGAAACTTACGAAGGCCACATTTATTAAGTACAAACATAAGAGTTGGGGTTAGAGTTTGCCTTTAACGCATGAACAATGCAGCAGGAGATTCTCCGCTCAGATGCGTTGACAGGAACACAGAAATCTCCCGAGCGTTCAGGTGAGGGGTGGCCAGAAGGTAGAGGCTGGACGCAACTTATACATTCCGCTGTGGAGATCACTCGTTTTCGTCTCCAGCAAATTTAAACCGGCGTCAGCCTTTATCACCAAAACACTCATTGCGTGTATGGCACCACATTCTTTTGTCCTTTTTTTTGTTTTTTAGAGGGCTGGCCGTAGAAAACTCCAGAAAAAGTCCAGAGGATCACACTCTGACATTTGTGTTCTCACAGTCAACCCCTGTGTAGATTTAAGAGATTCTCTGTAGTGCAGTGCATGTCTGAAAGCAGCTTTAAAGAGGTGTTGTATTTGCAAATGGGCATATATACAACTTGTCGTGCGTTCAGGTGCTTTTGTTCTGCTTAACAACACAGTTTACTGTTTAACAGAAATTATATAACATGTGGACTTGTGTAAAACTTCTATATGAAAAAAAAAAACTATGTCACAGAGACAATAAAAAAATATAGTAAGTAAAGAACAATCCAGCACTGTTGTGACAATTGGCTTTAAAACAGGACCCAAACATTTTACATATTAATGTAGTGGCAAAACATCCAAAGAATGGGTTTGACCTGTAACCCGCTTTTTGCCCAATGTGCTATATTACACCACATGCTGCAGAGTCCAGAAACATCCAGAAAACAAATCCAAAGGTAATCAGGGTCGCTGTTTGTACTTTATGGCTAAATAAACATAAGAAAACGAAATGCAGAAATCAAGTCGTCTTCTATTGAGATTGAGGCCAATGACAGTGTCTGCTGTCACAGCCTTCCCTTCACACGTCATGATCACCCGGACCTATAGATTAGGAGGGAGTAGGGCGAATTCTTTCAAATATACTTTCTAAAATGACTTGCAGCTTTATCTAAGGGCAGCAGTAGTGTCACGGATACATTTGATAACTTTAAAAAAATATATGTAGGTTTATTTGTCTGAAGATGTTTTCTTCATTCAAATTAAAAAGTTAAAAATCATTCAATCATTGACATTTCAAAGTAGATACTCCCTTTTAATCACTCTTAAATGGCTCCTTTAAGAATTTCTGCAGCTGAGTTATTGTCACTCAGATAATTGATTGATTTATTAAACTAAGATGATAACTGCTAATCCGCTGATTCAACACTTTGAACGGTTAGTCAGCAGCATGTCTGTGCTGATGAAGTCTGGAATAAACGAGTCGGTGTCCCTGTTCACCTGTTTTCAGATGCTCCACCTGACGGCAGGGCGCGTGGGAAGCCTCCTGGCCAGGCGTGCCACTGCAGCCTTCAGCACCAGCAGCGTGAGGATGGCGAGCCACGGCCACGGTACCACTACATCTGTGGTTTTCCACATCGAGTTGACTGTAGGCTCGCTTCAGGTGTTTAGATTCTGTAGGGAAGGGACCACACCATGAGGAGGTTATTAGACCAATATTTTATATAATAATATATACATTATTATATTATTATCTAGTTGTCATTACATTACATTATTGACAAGGGCTGCGGCTGGTGTGATGCCCTCTCAAGATGGTCTGTAGTTTTAGTCTGTAGTAGGTGCCGGTGATTTTGATGAAGAGGAACTGTCGGCCTCATCCCCCAGTTAGTGTCTAGTATCATGTTCTGTCCAGTGTGAACAGCAGAGGAAGTACTCCTACCTCAAGCAACACCACTGTGTACAATTAAAAGGTATTGGTCTGGATACGGTCTATGATCTGGACAGGTCACCAGTCTATCACCGGTGACACAAATACAGACAAACATCCATTCACTCTCACATTCACACCCATGGGAACACATTGTTAGTTACAGCAACTAAAACTGGTGACTCTAGTTTTAGATATAAAAATAGATATAGACTAGAGACCATCATGTGAGGGGATCACGCTGCTTTTTGTGTGATTTTTTTAAAGTGAATGTAGATTTTCAAATTAACCTGCATTTCTCTACACAGAAAGACCTGGTCAGCCAGAGTGGATCATTTAAAAAACAATTACATTATTGGATAACCGTCTTTATTGCAATAATAAACGGATACATTCTGCTGTATTACTGTGGCCTGATAATCAATCAAGTCTTAATTTATTTAAACTAATAATCGACATAATGTATTTGAGCAGTAATCATCTAAATCTGAAACAAAACTAGTGACTGAATCTGGGACACAATGCAATGGAGTAAAATGTACATCTCCATGTGAAGTCAAAGTATAAAGTAGCAGAATATGGATATGGTCGTCTAAAGTACCACAAAAGTGTATTGAAGAAAGCGTGTTGACATTCTATGACTGAACATGGAAGGTTCCCACAGGTTTGGTTACATTTAAATCACAACTGTTATAGTTTATGACCCCACCTCAAGTCTAATGAAGTACCATTACTGCTAACAGCTGCTGTGTGTACATGTGAAGTGAGTATACCAACATTGTAAGTAGGTCACAGAATCTGAGGGCTCAAAGATTTTGGTGTAAGACCTGCACAAAGATGTTACCTCGAGATTATCAGTGTTTGCTGAATTTGTTCAAATTAATTAATTTAGATCCTCAACAAAACAAAAATGACAGTATCCTAAATTTAGTAATTTGTTTTATGTATGAAGACTGATAACGTGCCAGAACCATATACAGACTGTATATAAAGACACTGTATAAAGACGAGAACAGGAGGTCTCTGTCTAGCAAACCAGCAGATGGCGCTGCAGTACCATCGTGGCCTCACAGTCTTTGAGGCTCTTATCGTGTGAAAAACTGACCACAGATTTCTCTCAACTGTTGCAGCATTTGATTACAAAGAGTGAGTGCTCTGTCTGTGCCTCTGTCCCTGCAGACGTGGCAGAGACCACGGACATGTCTCTGCCCTTGTACTGGGACCGTGTGGACATTCCTCTGCCTGACAGACCCTACAAGGACACACTGACGACTGGTGACCAGAGCCTGAAGCAGAAGGAGCAAGGACCCTGGAGCCAACTGTCCAAAGAGGAGAAGGTCGCCTGTAGGTCCTTAACTCACAGAGGCTGAGGCAGCACTCAGTACAGAACACACACAACAGGTTTAAATACACCCCTGACATCACCACTGTCAATATACAAGATCAACAGTCATTTAAAAGCACAGGGAAATTAGCAGTACAAATAAACGTCTGTACTCAAGTACAATTCAGTGGTACTTGTACTGTACTGCTATGTGCTTGTATATTAATTTTATACAACTTCACCTGTACATTTCAGAGTATTTAATAGTACTGTACTCTTTACTCCACTACAGAAATTCACCCATTGGTATATGATCTAGTTAGAATACTATAAGTTACATGTTAATGCCTCAGTAACAATAATCAATTATATACAATAATACAACTCTCATCAAGTAAAATGTTTCTTTATAGTGGGTAATCTTTACTTATGATACTCAAAGTACTTATTGCTCATTAATTTTTTTCAGATGCTATATTTATTCAAGTTAAGGATTATTCTGCGTAAACACTTAAATTGAAGCTTATAACTGATCAATCGTGTTGGAACGTAACCAAGTACAATTCCTCGAGTACTGTACTGAATGTAAGTACAATTCTGAGGTACTTGTACTGTACTTCCAGTATTTCCAGGAAATACTGTTACTTTTTACTCTCCACTACATTTATCTGACAGCTGTAGTTTTCAGCATAAAGTTTGATGCACAAAGACATGATACATTTTTAAAATAGTTTAAAAAATTAAACCAATAGTTTTAATTATCGCCCCTATGACTGATCTGATTTAATATTTACATAATTTAATTTCTATTGATGCATCAGTGCAAACATATCAGTAATACAGTCACAAGATGAATTCAGGGTCATTAGAAGATAAATGTGGACTGGAATAAAGAGTTGAGTTACACAAATTTATATTTATACTCTTGTTTTTAATCTTTGCTTCATATATTATTTATAATTTATTATCACTTATTTACTTAAAACATTTGAAAACTTTCTTTTGACATAAATGTGACAACTGGCTGCAAATGGGCAATTTTTGGATCATGACCAGGAACAAATTATTCACCTTCATCACAACCTGTCGTGTTGGATTTATGACTCTGTACACCTGCCTGTCGTCTCCTCTCTGACCTCCTGCAGTGTACCGGCTGATGTTCTCCCAGACCTTCCCCGAGATGAAGCAGCCGTCAGCAGAGTGGAAGTCCGTCGTGGGGGGGATCTTCATCCTAATGGGCTTAACCGGCCTGATAGTCTGGTGGCAGAAAGTCTATGGTAAAAAACAAATCTGCCTTTATAACTCTGACAGGACAAACCAATCTCTTAAATCTGCAGTGACATGACACACACTCAGATATTTCTCTCAGCAGATATTTGGAATTTGTAGGAAAAGTATAACTGTAGGTGACGACATCAGTGACGGTTCTGTACTTGTGAGCATCCAGCACACATATTTTACAGGGGGTAACCTCATCTCAAAAGATCAGTGGCAGATCTAGGACTTTTCTAAATCAGGGGCCATAAAGGGGCCACAATTTACACAGAGGGACCAATTATATGTCCAACATCCATGCAAAATTCCTGATTCAGTAAGGTAAACATTTAAGTCATTCGTTGTTTACTGTTATCTCTAAAGCTTTGAGCAAAGCCACACATCAATGTATTTTGAAAAGTGTTCCTTGTTCAAGCACATTGTGTTCTTCAAAAAAGCTTAGAAATTAAAATTCAAATCATTAATTGTTAGTGTTGTTGATATTTTGACTACGGACAGGAGAGTGGGCACTTTAGGGGCCAATCAGATTTCAGCTGGAGCCAGTGCCCCCCACCCTAGGATACGCCCCCTGGACTGCAGGCTTTATGACTGATAGCAGAGTAGCATCTCTTAAAGGAGCATCACTGCACTCGTCTGTTATGTTTCTCTCTATCCCTCCAGTCTACCCTCCTGCCCCCAGGACCTTTGATGCCGACTGGCAGGCCAAACAGTACAAGAGGATGTTGGACATGAGGGTCAACCCGATCGAGGGCTTCGCCGCCAAGTGGGACTATAAGAAGGGCCAGTGGAAGTAGAGAGAGAGAGACGGTGGGACTATGGCTGAGGTGGTGCAGCGTTTGGACCCGTCACTCCAGAACATGGCTTAGTTCCACTCTGAAGTAAAACTCTGAATGTTGCATTGCAGATGTTAAAACCACTAGTAAGACAGCGCATGTCCTCCTCCAGCATGTCTGGGTGATTTTACTCCATGCCACCTCTGGCTGTCAGTCGGCTGCCTCCTCTCCGTCCCCCGCAGCTTTCTGTCATGGTGACAACTGTGTCCGTCCAGGTGCAGCCATACAATAATAAAGTTTTCTTAAAGCATCTCTGTCCCAGTCTTTTATTAAATGGTATACGCTCAGCTGGAGGGTCCTGACAAATACTGCATTTCACCAAAGGTGAAAAGTAACTAAATACATTTACTCAAGTACTTTACAGGAGTAGAATTATGATTGACTTGTACGAGTGTAACTAGGGCAGGAACATAAAGCAGACAGTATAGTTATATAGAGTTGAGTTACATTATATAAAACAAAAGGGATGAGGTGACGCAGACCAGAGTAAAAAAAAACTAAACAAGGACAACAAACAAGTTCAGTAAGTGTTGGCAAAATCCCAAAAACAACAGGAAATCCTGGAATTAAAATAAAACAGAAGGAACCAGAAGACAAAACACACGTTTGTACTTGTACGAATAGTTCATCTTGCTTAGGAACCTTCCTACCGGAGTGAAATGACCCGATAGTATTTCAGTGGCTACTATAATAAGAGATGCTTGAATTCTCTAAATGAAAGGTGCTTCAATGCTTCCAATCTTATCTCCTTTAGCATAGGAAACATCAGACCATCCTTTATGAAAGGAAAGGAGAAAACGCCGCCCCACAATTCATTGCAGCAGCAACATTTAAATTGACACAACCTCGTAGTTGCACCTGGACACACCCACATAAATATAATAAACTGAAAGTGGTTTTCGATTCAGAACTGATGTGAATCATCACATGATCGTCTGAGCTCCTGATTTCTTCTCTGTCCAGCAGGGACTCACAATAAACAACAGACAGTTCACATCATCAGAACTTAACACAAATATAGAAGTACACTTGAGCCAACATAAATTCACAGGACTCAACTTAAAGGGATAGGTTACCGAGAGATGAAATTTCCTCATTATCTACTCACTCCTATGCCGATGGGGGGGTGGGTGAAGTGTTAGAGTCCACAAAACACTTTTGGAGTCTCAGGGGTAAACAGTGTAGCAGATTAGTGACCTATCTTCAGACGTAATAAAACAGAAAAAACATCACATGTCTCCATACTGCGTGTGTGCTGTCATCCAAGTGTCCGCAAGCCCTGACATTCATATTCGTTACGAAACAAGATAATTTACACCGCGTTTTAGGCTTAAAAGTCAACAGAAGTGGCTAAGCTGTGGACGTTAGCATCTCCGACGGTCCCTGAATGCACTTCGTCCGAAGATATCATGCGAACATTTAGGCTTAAAACCTTGATGTAAATGACCTTGTTTCAAGTTGAATATGAATGTTGGGGCTTCCGGACACTTTGATGACACCATCAGGAGCAGTATGGAGGCATGGTATTGTTTCTTCTGTTGTTTTATTACATCTGAAGAAGGACTCACCATTGACTTCAATTGTATCGGATTCTCTAACAAAGTTGACCCCTGAGACTCCAGAAGTGTTTTGTTTGTGGACTCAAACACCATCAAGGTGTTTGACTGCATAGGCCTTTAACATCTTCTGCCTTAACAGCAGGCCATCCAATGATATTGTCCACATAGGCAGCTGTGACCTTTAATTCATTTCCCAAAAATGTCCAAGAAGGTCTTTGGCCACAGCAATAACCACTATCTGGAGCCATGTTGCTGGCAGCTGGCCACCAGATCTCTAGGCTGCCCCCTAGTGAATTTGCCTCCAGATAATACAAACAATCTCCTCTGTTTAGCTTCCACACAAAAACGGAATTTCTCCTGCGTGGTAGAAACTGAGAGTTCTGTGTCCGTACAAGGAGTGCTGTTTACTTCATTTTGTCTTTGTAACAGACTGTAGAGATCTCCATGTACTTGAGGACTGCTTTGGGAATGTGTTGCTTGCTGACCACCAGAATTTAAATCTGATTGATGTGATTTTATTCGACCACATTTTGGCCACTTGAAGCTTGTCTGCATAGCCGCATTGTTATTTTCATTTTTGTCCGCTTCTGATGTTTTCTCCACTGTTGACTGAGTTTGCAGACAATGACTATTTCTGCTGAGATGATTCTTTTGCTGTGGGCTTGTATTGTTCAGCATGAGGATTGAGTGCTGCTCCTCTTTCAAATAGGATTCATTTCATCCAAATGCACATCTGAAACACTGCCATGATATCAGGCATTTAACACTGTAGTGCTAACTTTGCTGTAGATGCTGCTATTACATGTTTTTCCTGAAGCAATGCAGCACGTATTTTTTATTTTTTTATTTTTTAGACATTACTTTTTGGACCTGAGCCTTTGTTGGAAGTATTAGACTCAACATTTGAAATGCTGTCCTGAGGCTCCATATTAACCCCATCATTATGAATATTGACACTTTCAGCATGAAGGCAACTTTCATTGCAAGTCAACAATTTGTTTACATCAGCAATAAAGTCATTGACACTGAGCATTTTTACCGATACAACATTTCATGCTTTCCCACCTCAACTTTAGGTAACAACCCCATCAAATGATTTTCTTTTGCTTCACCACAGAGAACAATAAATTTAACAAATGTACCTTTCACATAGCTTTTATCACCCATCAAATCAACAACTCTCTCTTCTCTTTGAAACTTCATCTTCTTCTTTTCTGCAGATTGATAATTTTTCCCATAAGTGCTTTTTCTGTCAATTTAACACACTGCTTTTTTTTTTTACAGAGTAGTCCATATCACCTGAATCTACCCGAGGCTCTGTCCCAGTTAAGAGTTCAGAATCAGGAATGTGTTTCTTCATCCATAGTCAATTACGCTAATTCAGCTTTGTGAATAGGCGCTCAGTTCGTTGTGTTCGCGTTGTGTTCACGTTATGTGTGCACACATCTACAACACTGGCCATTCTTTTGTTGGTTGTAGCGCTCCACATACCTTGGTGTTGGCTGACTATACAGGTGTTCTGAAAATTCATTTCACAGTCATTACCGCACGGTCAAAAACTTCTTTCAAACTTCTTAGCAGCGACACCTGTGTGAAGTAACCACCTGAATATATCAACCTCTTGCCTCATTGACAGCTGCACTACTCCCCCAAGTGGTGGGAGGTTTAACAAAACAAAACAATAACAAAAGGACTTTTACACCTAACCTTAATCTAACCATAACATAGCTTTAACTGAGCCTTAACCTAACCTTAACCGAACCTTAATGTCTTCACCCTAAATTGTAATGCTTTATGATGACTGACTTTTTGAAGTCCCCATAATGTGACAGTAAACAGATGTAGGTCCCTATAGAACATCAGGAACTTGCATGAAAGATACACAGACTCACTTATAAAAATACATGAAGTGAAAAAAACGTTCCTGCCTTAGTGGTGTTTGGACCCAGACACAGGGAGCTGACCCTCACATGTGGACCTGACCCGGATCAGTAAATGTGAGTGAATCAGCTGATTCCTGATTGAACATAATAAATAAAACACTAAAATAATGTATTCTGTCTAATAAATCATTTTATTTTTCTGATATTTCCTTTATGAATATTTAGCTGATGATGCTCTACAATCGTGAATTCAAGACTGTTTTGTTAGTCACTACTTTCATTTCAGTAAAGATATCACAGTAACCAGGAGAACAAACAGGGACACACACAAACAAAACAACACAATCATGACATTTACTCATAGTTATATACATATATGTTAGTTCACCTTGGATACCATTACTACCATTATTAAATGTCTGTACCTGGTTTGAAAGGAAAATAAAGGGGTCAAATATATATAACATTAATCCAATCAGAATCAATGTTTCATCTGTTTCTGTAACTGAGTGATGAACGGATCAGTGTCCGGACAAATACATCTGTGTGTGTGTGTGTGTGTGTGTGTGTGTGTGTGTGTGTGTGTGTGTGGCTCTAGTTACTCGCAACATTAGAATATTATTGACTTAAGAAAAATAATTAACTATCATTAATCATTACATATCCATGGATATTTGTAGAAGAAGTTCTTGAAATCTAATCAGCACTAATATTGAATATTTATAAATTCATATTGGAGCCTGGCACAGCCCTGGCCCAGATTAAGGAAACCAGATCCACCCCTGTATTGGCCCTTTGTTCCAAAGGACACCAGCCCATGTCCGTTTTGCGTATCTGGCCCAGAACTTATGAAGGCTCGGAACCAGATCTGGGCCAAATATGTTTTTACTATATGGGTGATTCATATAAACAGGATCTTTACAATAAGCTTGTGAAAAATTTACCAGTCAAACTGTTCACTTGAAACTTAGTTCATATCACCATGATGGGTACAGAAATAATATATATGGTTAACCTATAAACCTTTAAAGGCAAAATGTTGGATTTAGTAATATTACGATGCATAACATCAGCATAATACAAAATGTGTTCTTCCTGACACTGACATGAATGCTAATGAGTTGTTTGTCTTTTTTAATTATGCTTATCAGTCCACCACTTCTGACTGAACTGTCTCAACAACCATTTGATGGGTTGCCATTAAATGTGTGGGCGCGTGATGGTCAGAATCCTAATGACTCCACCATGAGGTTTATGTTTGTGTGTTTGAGTTCAATATCTCAGTGACTGTCGTCATTAAAACTGGTGGGTGAATGAATTTCTCCTCTGGATGAACTGTAACAACCTAGATGACTCCAATATCCAAGACTGTGGAAAGGACGAGACAGGCATATCTTTCAACATGGGCTTTATTGAGTTCAATGCAGTTTACAATTTTTACAGTGCCATTCTAATACATACAGACACACCACTGGACATTGCAATCTCTGATTCTGTACTCTTGTGACCCACAAAGATGCACCAGAGACCGGACTTTTTGAAAATATCCTCTTGCTTTGTCTGCGTTTTTCTGTCTAGTAGCAGTCCAATAATCCTAAAGAACAAAAACACAATGAAGGACGATGCACATCAACGCAAAGATGGAGTTTAAGGCCATTTCAAGAGGCGTAACTATGTTTTTTACACCAAATATAAATAATATTTAAAAGCTATCGGTTCAGTTTTTCTTAAATATGTCGCTAAGCTAATGAACTATTCTAATCAGTTTAAATAGCTAGCATAATAATATATGTATATATATATACATACATATATATGTATAGGGTTGTGCCAATGCTGTCACACTACCTTCATTTGTGCCTCCTTCAGGTACATTTTGCTAGACAGAAAGTTGTACACACGCATACACACACACACACACACACACACATTATGGTTAGGAAGGGAACTGGTTTAAGAGCCTGTTCAGCAGAGAAAAGCCTACGAGCAGCTTCTTGGCGGGGCACACATTAGAAAAATATAGAATATTCATGTATATATGCTGGACTGGAATGTATGAGAGCAGACGTTGGCTCACAAGATGCTCAGGACACAAGCATTTACAAAGGGAGAATCATCAACAGTCGATGCAGGGTCATATTTGTGTCTTTTACTCTATTATAGTGAAACGTGTTCATAATAGTTACATGGTACTGTGAAGATGGAGACAGCAGAAGTCCACACTGATGGAAAGAGATGATGGAGGCACGGCTGAACTGACAGTGAGGTGATGAGTGTTCCACCTGTAAATCCTGATTTCTTCTTTTATATTCTTTCTGAGTTCGGATGAAAAACCTGTATTGTGTTTCATTACACCAGGACATAGTGTTCTTAGTTGTTAGCTGGAGGCAGTGTTCGGAATAGGATCTCACACACACGCACCCTTTTCCCTCCCTTCCCATTAAATTAGCCGAGCTGACAGTTGTCAGTGTGTGAAACGCCAGACGACACCCACTCCTCCAGCTTCAAATTAGAGATGAAAGGATGTTTAGAAACAAAGACGAGGTCTTCTTCCCCCATCTCTCCTGGACTACATGTGACTGGCAGGTGTGTATGTTACACGCGTGTGTGTGTATGTGTGTGAAGCAGCAGGTGGGCCAGCTGTGACTGACACACGTGACTAGGTGCAGTGACAGCTGGGGGACCACAGAGGAAGAGGTGGGGCTGCATGGAGTGGGAAAAGAGGAGGAGAGACGGACGGAGATTAGACAGATTTGCGGCGTCTGGGGAGGAGAAGGTAGAGACGTGGAGGGGTTGGACTGAGTGAGCGTGTGAGATGAGATATGAAAGTTTGGGTGTGTAGCATCACGCTCCTACAGCCCCTGACAGTTGCTGATTTGCTTAAAATGTGGAACAGACACATTATGACACATTTCTTGTCACATTTAACTCAAATCAATTCACATGCAGAACTGCATTGTCTCCTGGAAGCAGCTGCTCCAGCCGTTTGCTTAATAAATCTTTACTCTGGTGCTGAGATGATGAGACGGATGAAGAATAAGGAATGATTAGTGGATTAGCAGAAAAAACAGCCGAAAGGTTTTCTGTTTTAACATTGCAGCATATGAGTATTGCCAAACGATCAATGAAAATGATTTTAAACCCCTCCTCCCCGTGGAACAGTGTATAGAAACAACTGTGACTGCAACTAATGGTCATGTTCTCACTTACTAATTACTGGTTTGGTCTGCAACATGTCAACAGTGATAAATGCCTGTCACAGTCTCTAAACTAAATCGAATTCAGTTTATTGTTATATAGAGAGAAAAGAGAGACGTCATGTGAAAAGCTATAATAATCTGTATGAGCAGATAATGAATGTCTGGCAATATAATGCACAATGCAACGATTGATATTATATCTGCTTACTGCAGATGCCTCATTAAGATGTTAATCTTAAATGAAATGTTCAAATAACCCAATAGGTAACAAGAAAAGGCAGAGATTGTTGACAAAAACATCACAATTTTTAATTGTTCTTATATCTGCTTGCAATTACATTACAGCATGTTGTAAACCTTTAATGAATAGTTTTGTATTGTCTATCAAAGCTTAATGGAGGGGGGGGTATTAAAGTAATTTATAACTAAAATGAAAGTGCATCCAAATATCAAACCCTCATGACTGATGCTGTTAAAAGACCACCGCCGTTCTGTCTCTCGTGTGTGTTGCTACAGTACTTGCTGCATTCTTTAGCTACTGCGTAGTAAACATGGAGGGTCCGAGCCGTGGTGCTCTGCTTGGATAAACGCTGATTTTCTCTCTCACTCACACACACACACACACACACACACACACACACACACACCCCACACACACACACACACACACACACACACACACACACACACACACACACACACACACACACACACACACACACACACACACAGTGCTCTGGCAGGATCGAATGGAGGCCAAGTATGACCATAAAGCACGGATCAGCAGGTTTTAATGGTTCAGAAATCCAAAAAGCAAACGCACAAACAAGCAGAGGATTTAGTTTCCCGTTGAGCTTTTAAGTGTAAGACTCCCATGTTCTGTTAACTAAAATCTGTTGGACTCATTTAGATCATTATTACAAAAAGCATGAAAGTGTGTGGAGTCATGGGTTATTGATATTGCGCTGAGAGTGTGTGTGATCTGAATGGCAGGGTGGCAGGAAATGGGAACTACAGAAGCTTGTTCAGGGGCAGGTGCTACATCCTCCCCCTGCGCTCACTCTCCATATGGCACATACAAAGCTAATGTAGAGCTGCAAGTTTTCAAGACGACACGCGTGGAGCGGCCGAGACCACACAACACGCCGACTCTGTATCAGACAGGTGAACTGTGAATTCTGAGATCAGGCTTTACCTTTTTTAAGGATGAAGATGGGAAAAAAATTTATTAAAACTAATACATACATACATAAAAAATAAAAAATGATACAAGTGGAGAAAAGGAACAGTGGGAACAATTGGTTGAGTGAATGAAAGAATAATAGGGCTGTCTCTGTATATCCACTCATGTTTCATCAGGGTGGAATAAGATGAAAACAGGAATACTCGATCTCCTCCCCCCTCCGGTCTTTTTTTCAAAAAGTCCAACAACATGTGAGGATTCTCAGTCCACTGTGGGATGTGTGAGGAGGGGGGGATAAAACAAAGGTAAACATCTTCAGCAGTTCTGACGAGACAAACAGGACCTTCATTTGAACTTGCGTGGCGTACGATCAGGGCAGTGAAGGTAGCAGGTGGGGAGGATCATGGGAGAAGAGTGTTAAAAGAGGTTGTTGTCCATCTTCTCTCACAGGCGTTTTTGGGCTATGAGGGAACCAACCACCACCCGGTCACCAGGGTCATTCCTGCGAGCAGCCACTTCTTGAAACTCTCCTGGGACCTCCTGCTCTCCGCCGCAGAGTCGTTCCCGAAGATTTCAGCAAAGTGCTCCTGGAAGACAAAAACAAAGAGAGAATAAGAAGGAGTTAAACATCAGGATATCTGCAAATTGCCAAACAGGAAGTGATCCTATGAATATTGCTGCCATGACGGAGTTTAGCACCCAAGCTGTGTATCTGTGTCGAAAAACAAATAATCAGCAATTTTTCCACAGCACTGCAATAGTTTATCAATGGACATAGAAAAAGACATGTCCAAAGACTGACTGTTAGCACAGTGCTCCACCCCCAGAGAGCTGGTCACCTGTCTTAATACTGAATGTATCACATGTCCAAATCACATTAAATTCTGTACTGTATTTTCTTGTACAAATTACAATAGACATGACAAGTGTGAAGCCGATTTGATGAACGGTTCATGAGAAATGCTTTCCACATACAGAAAGTCAAACGTCTGTGGAATTGGTAGGTGGATGATTTCAAATAAAGAAAAATACCCACATGCATGTAGCACTTCCCAAAAGTCCCCATTCAAGAGTGAAAAAACAAGCCACAGGCAGGTTTAGAGAGTCAGGTACATTCCCTTCTGTAAAGGTCTCCAGGCCTCAAACAAGAAGCTAGGTATCAGTATGACCGTCACAGCCCACACGTTATGTGTGGAAATTTCCATCCACCACACAAATCAGGTAAGGCTGCCGTCCCCACCGGCAAAACCCCCCAGAAGCCACCTACATTGATGATTGATTCACACTAACAACAAGATGACCCTCCCCCTCCCTTCCCAGGCATCCCATCAGTCGTGCGTCAGATCGCAGAAGCGTTGCTGTGTGCCGACATTCTTTCCTGCTGCTGTCTGGCACTGCCAAGCCAGCATAACCGCCCACTGAAATCATTTCCTGGAAATGAGCTGCAGAGCATGCAGCTTTCATCTCTGGCCACAGGGCGGTGCCAGTCAGGCTAACAAAAATCTCCTCTACAAACACAACAGCAGATCAGCTGAGATGGACTTGGCCTCCTGAGTCACCTCTGATGATGTTGTAAGTACTTTGAAAGTGTCTGTGTGTGAGGACAATGCTGCTTCTTCAGAGCAGGACAGAAGGTGTTTATGGGACAGCAGCAGGCGGCTGTTACTGGAAACTGCTGAGAGAGAGAGAGAGAGAGAGAGAGAGAGAGAGAGAGAGAGAGAGAGAGAGAGAGAGAGAGAGAGAGAGAGACCATGTGCGTGAAAAGCGCATTTATCAGTTGAGCTTATCAGTAACACTAATCACCATGACATCGGGCTAATAATGCAGAACACCCCTTTTCAAGTTCGAAATATTAATGCGTGTGTGTGTTAGGGGATTCACGACTACAGCATTTTAGTAGTTGTAAACTATTCCCAAAAAGTAGTCGACTAACCTTGGAAGGCATATTTTTCACGACCCTTGTCAATATGTGTGAGACAGGAGGACATTTATGTTTTTATATTGTCCTTTGCAGGTTTGTTTTCCTACTCCATGCACTTTCATTATTCTGACCAGTAGGTGTCACTGTTCATCCTTTTGTTCATGTTTTTCATGGTTTTTGGAAACATCTCATCTTATAAGTAGAAAATGTTTCCTGGTCAATTTTAATTGCTTTTGGCTACGGTTAGCAATGTACTATGAGCTAAGTATAGACTGTAATGTCTGATCAAAGTGTTGTAATACACACAATGCGATCCACATTGCTGAGGGAGCAAATAAATGCTGGGAAACATTTGTGAGTCGTTGTGTTCCATGCCCTTATCCACACCCCCGTTACACTAGCATTAGCCATGACGTGAGTCTTTAGATGGTTGTGCATAGCTCTGGTATTGTTGATGTAGTTTAGGGCAGCCTTACATGTATTGCATTTACATCTGACGGTTTTATCTGCTCTGGTCAAGTACTTCCACACTGTTGATTTTAGTCAAGCATCAGACCGCAGCACTTAAGTCATATATGACCATTATGACTTGTCAAATGCTTGTCAATAAGAACAGCGCCCCCTGCTGCATAGCTGCTGTAGATGCCACTGCTTCATCACTGCACCTTGCTAAACGCACACATGTAGGACTAGTCTACAACGAGGCACAGTATCGACGAATAGTTTTGATAGTCGATGATATCTGTGAAATTGCTAGTGTGTATGCCTGATATGTTTAACAGAAGTACCCAGCAGCAGCCAAAACAGCTTTATTTTCTGAGAAAAAACATTTATTGTTCAAATATGATGCCCAGCTTGTAACAATAAGCAATGTAATCTATGTAAATCTATTTCAATCATGTACACAGCTTCTCCAAAGTAAACATGTTTTGTAAGTTTGTCATTTCTGATAAAAACTGAATATATTTAGAATTCAGACAAAACAAGGAATTTGGATGTCACCTTGGGCTCTGGGAAATTGTGATAGGTATTCCACTGATAATAACAACATCTCAAAATGATTAACTGATTAATTGAGAAAACAACTTGAAATAGTAATTGATATCCAGTACATCGATTTATCTGTTTTTACCAGCATGATATTAGCTTAGTGTAGATGTGGCAGCCCATGAATTTCAAATGATTTCTTGCAGTTTTATCTTCTGCACCACATGCTGGCCGAGTACTAATGTTCCATCAGTGAAACCAATCACACCATCAGCATATGACATCATTTCTCATTGATCGGTGTGGCTTAATTTACGGAGCTTAACACTGAATAAGTTCTTGTACGAAAGTAATGTGAAATAAATGTTTCAGTGCAGTAGAATTGTTCTAACCTCAGCCTAGAGCCGAGTTACAGTATTTTCCTTTACTTTTAAGTGTATAGTTTTGGCCTTTATTTAGATTGAAAAAGAGAGAGAGTAGAAACAGGAAACTTAGAGGAGAGAGAAGTCAGAATAACATGCAGAAAACAGTCTGTGAGTTCGGCCAGGAGTCAAACCAGAGACCCGCTGATCAGGGCATGAAGAAGGCCCATGTGATAAGCCCCCCCACCCACCATTCAGCTATCAGGACAACCCAGAGTCACAGTGTTTAATGTGAGATGAGACATCACTGTTCTAATTAATGTAAATTCATGAGCTTCGATAACGATGTATCGCCAAGGAAATGAAGCGCTGATTTCGATAGCTCCTTGAGGCACCAATACAGGGCTGTGGGGGAGGGGACAGCTGTCCTTCAACAAACCCTGATTTTCTGTTAGTCAACAGACTCAGGGTTTAGGCCCACATTGACATAATGACGAGGTTCAGGAGGAGTGACAATCACAAGTCAGACGTGATTAACAGAGAGAGAGGGTTTCAGGGAGGCGGAGGAGTGAGAAGGCGCTGGGATTTCATTCCAGGAGTTTTAAGTCATTATGATTTAGTTTGATGATTACACAAGTGTGGGGTCTAGTTCCTTTCACGCCCCGCGGTCTCTTGCTGCCTGATGCATGACATCATCATCATCGTCGTCACCATCACCTTTATCGTTACAAGTAGACCACTTCAAATACAGATTCAGACCTAAACAATGATCCCATCTGCTCTCTGGGTGCTCAGGTGACACTACTCATACCATAATACATGTATGAGAGGGGGTGACGTGTGTGTGTGTGTGTGTGTGTGTAGAAATATGATGCTGAGCAGAGGTTCTGAGGAAGCTAATCTTTAGCTCTGTGGTTTATGTTTCGAAGAACATGCAGGGTGTGAATGTGTTGGGTAAGATAAGAGGGAAGATGGTGAGGAGATGACCTGCTCCTGACCTCACACAAACGGACTCACAGCTCACTATAGCTGTTTTCAGACATGACCTGCGGTTAAAATCCGGTGAATTGGCTACGGAGTTTACCCGCAGTCTACCCGCAGTCTGCCTTTCACACATGCACAACGCAGCAGGAGGTTCTCTGCCCAATTTCGTTCACAACAACAACTGAACTACGCATTATTCAGGCGAGAAGTGACTCTGCTGCGGCGATCGTGTGATTTTCTTTACAACACAGACACTGTCGTCAGTTCTTATCACCACAAACTCTCTAGACATCTTCCTTGGTGTCTTATACATGTTTGACACAGCATTTTCACTGGGAGATATATTCTGTTGTTTTCTTTTCATTTTCATTTTTTTTTTAAAGTATTGTTTTAAAAAAATGGTTCTGTATTTCAAATCAATCTGTATTTGTAGTACTGCCCCTGCTCCACATCTTCTGTCCTGGCATTGGTACTTGTTGGTCACTTTAAACTACACATTAATGTAACTGCTTTGGGGTAAATTATAAATATTATTAATTTTAATAATCCAGCAGATTAAACGGTTCCTTGTACAATTTATGGCCTTAGTTTTCTGAGAATCTCTTCCAATCCAAACTAAATTATAATAGCAATAGTAATTTAAGTCAATTGCAATAATAACCAAAGGTCAACTGTATAATAAACCATTATACACGAGAATAGTACTCAGCCGACCACATACCTCTGCCAAGGCCGGACAAGCCTACACACAAATTTTAATCACTTTCTTTAACATTGTGAGATAGGGTGTTTTTAAACATTTTTGTTGATTTATCAGAGAATAATCCATTGATCTGTATAAAAAAAAAAATATTTAGGAGACTTTGGTGCAGATCTAAATAAAAATCTGGATTTAGTGAATCTGAAAGTGGTTTCATAAGTGTTGTGCCCTGGCAGAGGGTCTGCGTTCTTCATTCTAGTGTCATTCTATTTGCAATACGATTTTTTTGCTTATCATTCAGCCCTCATTGGGATGTAACGGAAATATCTCCAAACGAGTTGATCATAAATCAAACTACATAGGGAAATTTGTGAATTTCTTCTTTTTAATTTACTCTTTCTCATTTGTTTCTCCTGACTGAACTATCTGTATATTGTCATGGTTTGTTACAAAATTCAAAATGACGATAACTAGGTTTCCAATTTGACAGGAACTATAAATTACAGCCACAAAACTGAAAGTGGTCTCTAACACAGAGGCAAACTTGTCACAGTAGCTCCTTATATTCATGGATTCACTCTAAATAAACACATGCGCACACGTCCGCTGTAAACTAAGCACCTGACAAATTCAAGGAGCAAACATCCCTGAGAAGCTTCTACACGCGTCTGTTGACTCAGTGTTTCCAGTGAAAGAGCAGCATCTGAAGAATTTGTAAATATATGACTTGGTGCAACACAGGAGCTGGTTTGAAGCTTTGCCAGATGCCTATCTGCCTCTCAGACGTGACTCTGCCAAGGTAAGGATTGCTGCTAGAGCAGTTTGGCCTCACATAGCGACCCTCTCTACCAAGGCCTTGTTAATGATAGGGAGGAATCAGACTCTCTCTACTGTCTGTACGAGAGGAAGCTGCAGAAGAAGATTCAATATTTGTCTTCAGCTTCACTTTCGAATCCCAACTGGCCTTGATGCATTATGTGCCCAGTTTGAAAAAAGACTATTGATGTAACTTGTGACACTGGTGACGTGACAACATGGACAAATAAACATGAGTCGAGGAGACACAGAGTGTGTGTAACATGAGGCTGAAAAGTGCACTGGAGGAAAGTTGATGTTAAGCATCATGAACACTGTGCAATAAAGTAAAGCAGGTGGAATCACACACAAGGGATTGACAAATGGCTCTGAAGTAAATAATGACGTTGTGTGATTACACTAAATGAAGTGATATGAGTCAGTGTTTTACTGCGGCCTGTTAAGTGTTTCTTCTACCTATCCCTGGATGAGAAATCTTAGAACAATGTGAGGAATGTGTGTGCAGAGAACAGAGCTACAGCTCCTTGTGATGATGACTGGCACCTAATAAACAGACATGTCAAGACATGTTACTATGGAGTGGGTATCATGAGCCAGTGTGTATTGATAATGTGGTCAAGGGATGTAAAGGCCCCCCCACTTCACATGCTGCCAAAAGTAGGTTTTAGGTTTCACAGTAGATCTGACTGTGAGTAGACTCATCCTCAAGTGTCCAGTGCTTTTATTTTGACTAAAAACCTGTCTAACGAGCCCGTTGGTTCCTTCTCTTTAAAAACTGATCAAAAATGATATGCATTCATAATTATGAACGGTTAAAAAGAAGCTGGACATCAAAAGATGGTCGAAAGCTGAGGCGGATCTAGGATTATTCAAAATCAGGGGCAATAAAGGGTCCAAACTTTACATAGAAAGGCCAATTATATGTTCAACATCCATGCACAATTCCTGATTCCTGAAGGTGCACATTTAAGTCATTCTAAATGGTATAGGAGTGTCCTGTGTCTGCCTTGTTATTCATACAGGTGACATGTTTCAGCCTTGGAAACATTTACAGTCAAGTGGTGATCTCTATCTTTCCTCTGTGTTTCCAGAGCCAGGTCTTTACGGATTCTTCAAAGTGTTGGTGACAGCAGGATTTGTCGTTGTTAGATTGGACTATCCTGGTCTATCCACTGCAGTCAGTGACTTAGGATCTGATATAACCAAGCTGAAAAGTTTATCGTTCATTTGAGAAATTTGAATCACCAAATCATGAAACTTGGTGAGCTCACCTTTCCTTTGGCGATACTGCAGTGATCAGTGGTCCCAGAATACTGTGGTTAAATTTCATTCCATTATTTAAATTTAAACATAAAAAATCTGTCACTTTAGTGACTTTGACTGCAGTTATGTTAGACACTGTCTTTTCTCATGAATGTTGTAAGTATTGATATTTTGTCCTGGGAGAGGGATCCCTCACCCTCTGAGGTTTTTACTTTTTCCTCACTCTAGTCGAGGGTTAAGGGGAGAGGAGGCGACACCTTGTTAAGCCCTATAGAGCAAATAGTGATTTGTGAAAATGGGCTATGCAAAATTGATTTGAGTTGTATGCTGCTGTTCCTGCTGTACCCATTTGAATACATACCTCAAAGTATGATTTTTAAAAACAAATGGTTGTTACCTATCTGCCTTTAAACTCTATTTCTTAACCGATTGGGAATCAGACGATATAAAAGACCTTCATTTTACTTTATATGCTTCTAACAGAAAGAGTGAAGGGCCCTGCTTTATTACCAGTCAGCTCAGTTGGCACATGTCAAGGCAGCACTGTTGGTTTGATATGCTCTGTCTCCCCTTGTCCCACCTGGCAGGTAAACCCCTTCTTTATCTGCTCTCTTCCTTTCTCTTTCACACGGTCACGCCTTTATTTCTTTATCTCTGCTAAGTTCCCAGAGGAAATCAGGTGCTAGGCAGCGGCCTACCGAGTGCTTTCAGGCTATGTTTCTCCCCTTCGCCTTCTACGTCTTTAACTTTCTCTTTCCTTGTTAGCCAGGGGGGGGGGAAAGGATGAAAGAGGGATAAGCTCATGAAAGCGAGAGGTTTGGTATGAGAGAGACAGAGGCAGTGAAAAACGTGAAGGGGCAAAGGGAAGGAGATTGCGCAGTTGGTTTCCAGGGCTACCAGAAAGCAGCTGATTAGCGTGTGTGATGTGAGTTTGGGCCTGTAGGTCCGTCTCTGTGGCTGACAAATGGCCCAGTACTACATGTGGAGAAAGGAGCATTTTAACGATCATTAGCAGTAGCTTCCCATTCATCAGCTCTGACTTGTCGGTTGCTCCAGTGTTGCACCATAACAAGCTGCAACACTCAAATCCCCTGATGTTGAAACCCTGAACACGACACACACACACACACACACACACACACACACACACACACACACACACACACACACACACACACACACACACACACACACACACACACACACACACACACACACACCGATTAACAACTCACATCCTTTTCCTTTTAGGCAAAATGGAGCTGAAGACAGATTGAAATTCAATACCTTGGGGACACATTGAAAACATATATAGTGTTAATATTAGCAATCATATGTGCAATCATTATGTCAAGCCAGAGATGTTATTAGGCAGGAGACAACCCAATTAAATGTCAAACATGACGCATATCTCGGACCTCCCTTAAAACAGCCAATCATCTGTTGAACTGCAAAACATAGCAAGTGATTGGTTGGGGCTAACCAACTTTTTAAGCAGTGGAGACTTGACTGTTGATCCTATTCATGTAATTTTTATGTGCGAGTGACCATTGAAAGTGTAGTTGAGACCCCCGTTCATTTGGATTGGGCCAGGCTGAGAGCTCGTGAGCGGGCCATGCAAGCGGTCTGTTTATCTCCCTCTCAAATAAACAATATTATTGACTGATAGTATAAATGCTCAGACTACAGGAGTTTAAAAATTTGAAACAATTTTGAAATCAGGTTGCACCACTCACATAATGGGAAACTTCTGTCTTATCTCAAACACACGCATACTCGGAGTTCCTGTTGTTTCTATGTGATGTACATTAGTCATGAATTTCCTGTGTATGAAAGGCTGTATTTTCTAAGATCTTAACTGTGTAAAAGATTATCAAACCTTACACAACTTATTTTTTTCTAATAGCTCAAGCTTGATGGGATTAATTTAGTTTTACCTGTGTTAAGCACTGTTATTTTGCAATTTAAATATTATATAAACAAAAATCATGGGACTTCACAAACGATATCTCTGTGAAATGAATTATATGAGAATTATTGATTTGTTCATTTATGTGAAGACGTTTGTAGTGCATGTTGATGTAAGAGTCCCCCTGTGGCTGTGTGAAACATCTGATTGAGACAACCCTAACCCTTTCAACTGATAAAGAAGGCTTTTTAGCAACCTGCAGAGCATGTGACGTTCAGCCACACCGGCCACAAGCAACTGCTCGAAACTGGTTGAAAGACGCAGACTTGATGGCTGTGATGAAACAGAACTGACACCGGGGAGGACACTATAGTTACCAAGCAGAAGAGAATCCAGAGAATTCAGTCGAAGTAAACAGAAAGTTCTATGTTCTGACAAAAAAGCTGACAAAGGAGGACTGGACACACGGACACACGGACACGCACACACGCACACACACACACACACACAAAAGGCCTTTATGCGTTAAATATGTGTGTGAGTGCGTTTGCATGCAACACTCCCTCTGTGTAGCAATGACTTGACAAAAACAATCTAGATCAACCAGCTTTGAACCAGTTTCTTACAGAGAAAGGAGACAAATGAGCTCACAAGGTAAAACGGAAAGTACCGGGACTATAGGAGGTAATGCTCTGTGAGGAACCCGGCATTGTGGCAATAAATGATTCAAAAATAGGTTGGGTTTTTTCGAATATTTTAGTTTTGTTTTTGACTCTGGCCCCTAAGACTCATAATCATACAGAGTCAAAAATCTTTTCAAATGGGTTAGAATTCAGAAACTGTTGTTGATACCAAACTTAACCATGTGACACTGTTTCTATGGTTTGAAGTACAAACAACACTTCATGAGCATGTTTTGAATTCCCTATACATGTGTTATGAAGGTTGTAACTGTGTATCTATGTGATAAAGGCCTCGCCTACAATGAACAGACAAGAGAGAACATAAGTAGAGGGAGGATTTATTGTTTGTTTAATTTCTCCAAAAGACTAAACCCTAAGGCAGTCATTCCCACTAGCAGCAGCTTGGGGACACATTTCCTTAGACAACACATCAACTCTATTCCAGCCTTCTTGAGAGGGCTGTCTTTAAGAGGAGTGGTTTAAAAGATTTCCTTTTCAACCCCCTGTAACGGATGTCTTGATTTGACCGATTCACAACATTTGAATATGGGGAAAACCAAAAAGGAAACGGGTGAGGAAGCCAAAAGTGAAAAACGAAACAATCTGAACACTTGGTAGGAAATGGGAAAGCAAGTAGTAGCCAGTGACCCAAAGCCTGCTGGTCCCTGAGAGTCACAAGGAGAAAGAGCTGCGTCATTCAAAAATGTCATCAGTCCTGGCTATAGCTCAGCAACACTTCCTGAAAGTTGCAACACTTAGGATGTGCACACACAGAATGCAGTGTCCCTGAGCCCAGAGCATAGTGTGGAACACAAGACATGATGTCTTTTTGTGAATTGAGTAATTTCACTGTTGAATGTGTTTACAGAGCAACACACAGAGGTGACATGATGTCCTGGCGGGTGAAACAACACGATATCATACAATGCTGTGTGCTATGACCTCTACCTTACATTGTCATGTGCAGATCATAAGACCATAGTCAGTGACTCTGCAAGATCAGAAACAAAATATTAACTGTGAAAATATCACACAGAATGAAGCTCAATTATTCTCTAATTTGAGATGATAAATCCAATCAAACACGAACAATCGCATTATATATTACAATTTTTATCTTATTTACATTTACAAACAGCATTTATTTAGGCTCCTTGTGCTGATTTCAACCTGAGAGAAGTTGCATCCTGTTTACTTTGATTATTCCTGAGATATTTTTGGTACCTGATGGGAGACCATCTGTGGCAACAGCCAGCAGACTGGACATGATTCAGAAAAACACACACCTGTGTATACAAGTTTCCACAATTCACAGCGCTTATCAAAATAAAAGCCTCCGCAAAAATTGTGTCTAGTCAAGTTATCTGGCCAAGGGTGGAAAAAATTCCCAACAGCTTTTAAAGTTTGACAGAGCAGAGATAGGAGAGCCTGCAGGAAACAAACACTTCAAGGTAGAGTGGCTATGGAGGCCACTTATGAGCAAAAGACGTGATTGTGCACTTGGAGAGTGAGACCAATGAGAAAACTGCTGATCCTCATTATTGAAGAAAACTTAAATGCTTCGGAGTGAACACAACCTCATGTTGCCTTCAGATGGGGTTGTGTTTATTGTGTTCTTGAGGAGAGGCAATGTTTCCCTACGTTGGACCTCTGAATTCTCTTGAAGCGCCAGGTTGCCATCACCTGGCAGCAATGTTCCCACAACTTCACCACCTGAACACCAAGCACAGCCTTTAGGGGATTTCCACATCATAACCATGATCTCCACGAGTTCTATTTGGAAGCAGCATGATGATCTTTAATGAACAAAAGCAGGCAGTCAAGACAACGCTGGAGTGACCAGCGTTGTCTCTGAATGTCCTAACATCATCTCTGAATGTCCTAACATCATCTCTGAAGAAATGTGAAGCTCGCACAGGAAAACTGTCTGAGCTTTAGAGGATCTACCAGGAAAGTTGAAATGCTAGTTACTATATTCATTATAACCACTTGCAGATGTATTATTCTAGCGGTTTCGATTTTGATCAGTTTTGATGCTTATATCAACAAATCTGTGTGTAGTCAGAAAAACAAACAACAATGTGAGTGTCTGTTCCTCCTTACTTGTCAATGTCCCCATTATCTCCACAAGTACCATCTCTGCCTGCTCCTCCTCAAGGCCTTCAGCTTCCTTTTAATGCTTTTCACAATTCACAAGGCATTTTCAGGAGCAAGGACATCAGTCCGACTAACAAAGATCCAGTGTGAACAAGACGGGAAGGAATTACTGTAGAGCTGAGCTCTGAGCTGAGAGGCTGGCAGAACAGTCAGATCTTACAACTCAGGCGTTTACCTCATGCCCTTTGAGTAGCAAGAAGGAAAAACTCACAGTTTGCAAGGGACAAGAGCAGGTGGTGGATAATAATAACAAGGGCAAAGTCCAGGCAGAATACAAGTAAAATGGGGAATGCTCAATCCAAAAAGACAGACTGCCAAGCACAGTCACACAGAAGAAACACACACTGTTAGAGGAAAATATGAAAAACACACACAATGTACTTGCTCATCCCTGGTGAAGAGAGCATCCACTTGAATCGCCATGCTTAAAATGTGCATGTTTCATATAAAAGGAACAATTCTCCCACTGCGCAATGTAGTTGTTAAAACTTTAAGTCAGTGCAGTTCCTCTCTACTTATTTTTCTGATGCACTGCTTGGAAAACTTGGCATATTAAGTGACAAGCTGACAGGCAGCTCTGCACACAAGCACCAAACTGTCACAGCTTTAAAACAAGCTTACGGTCAAGTAGGAAAGCTTGACAGAAAGTGTTGTGATAATAACGTGTTAAGTTTTCTTCTGCGTGACCCTCATGGAAACCTGGAGTTCAGCCAGAAAGTGGGACTTTAAAAAACTGCTCTAAGTAGTCCAGGTTTTTCCACTGTACGCTACACGGTAGGTTGTAGCTCATCAGTCATATCACTGGCTCGATCACCGCCCCACAAATCCTGAGATTCATGTTGGCAATGAAGGAGTGCTGCAGTGGGATGACAGGCCTGGTTTGAGGTGTGATGGATCATTTCCAAGCAGGAAGCTAAAACATGAGGAAATTAAATCATTAAATCTGACACTTGACAGTGTTTGTGCCAGAATCAGTGTGTTCTTCTTTTTTTGGACCTCAGAGCTCTTTGAAAGTGTGTATCCATCTATGTGTGTGTACAGTATGTGTGTGTGTGCGTCTGTGTGCCGGCGGTGAGGCCATGAATTAAAGAGGAGATTAATGAGTCAGGACATGGAGGCTCAGACTCCAATCTGTTCCCTGCCCCACTCTGGGGGCGGTTTCTCTCCACAAAACCCAATTCTGTCAGCAAACACACATACACACGTGCAGATACTTATGTATACAACACTGAGACACAGCAGGAAGGCCAAGGACTCAGAACTGTGTGTGTGTGTGTGCGCGCGCACACAGACGCACGCACGTCTGACAGAGGGAGTACATGTTCAGGAAAGTGGATACAGTGGAGACAGTGAAAGAAAGAGGAACCGGGTTTCTCTCTGACTAGATGTCTTCAGCAGTATAACGCTCCACCCTGTCGGCCATCACCCCACCCAGACACCTCACCATGACCCTAAGACCTGCCATCTGTCTAGAGGAGAGAGCAACAGACAGACAGGGACAGAATGAAAGACACAAAGACGGGCCGGGAGTAGGACAGAATAAAAAAGATAAATGAGAGGAAACCAGAACAAAAGAACAAAGGGCGTAACAGGCTGCAGACTTTAAAAAAAAAAAAAAGCTGATGAAAATGAGTAGAAACTGGAAAGAGGGAAACCGATGAGGAGTAAAGTATATGGAAAGAGGAGCAAGTGGCAGCACAGAGGCTCATAGACAGACTGAAACTTGAAACTAGACTTCCTGTTGCTTACTGTACATTTTCACAAAGTCTGAAGACATGAAAGAAACTCACTTCAGCAGCAGATACATATCTATGGGCCGTGCACCAGTCCGTTTCTGTTGTATCTTTCTATTATCCCCTCTCTCTTATTGCAGACGCTGAAGATATCCTTTGTCTTTATTACTTTACCCCCATGGCCATTCAAACAAGCACATATGAATTTAACGATGATGGCCTTGATGCTCTTTATCATCATTTAGCCCTTGTGCTATATGAGATTGGGTGCCGCATTACCATGAAATACTCATCAAGCCTCTCTATCCATCCCTCAGCTCTCCCACTTTAATACATGCCATGAGACTCACTAATCCCATGATATGCCTCATAATCTGATCACAGATATGAGCATAGAGAGAGAAACAGAAAGGAGAGAGCAAGGAAGCGTTACAGAGGGAAGCATGAAGAGGAATGAAACGCAATCAGTGAGGAGAAGGATGCACTCGGCTGCGTGAAGACAGAAGGTTGAAAAAATAAAAAATAAAGAATCTCACACAGGAGGAAGCACAGGGATGTGCGCTGGAGCAGTGGGGTAAAAAATGAGGGGGCAAGTAGACAGAGGAAGACGGGAGAATGAAGAGGAAGATGGAAGGAGGGGGGGGGGGGGGGGGGGGGACTCGCTTGTGACCTGATTTCAACAGTAAGCCTAAGAGAAGTGGAGCAGCATGCAGGCAACCAAACACACTGTCTACACTCTGCTCTACAAACCTGCAGCTGTTGTGCTCATGCAACATGGAAGCTGCACATATAGAAAGATGCACCACACTGTACATGCAGTGTAACCCCCTGACCCGCATACTGCATCTTCAACTAGCTGAGTCACCGGCCTTGTCTTCCTCTCTGTCTGCCTTCATGCCATCTGCCCCTCTCAGCCTCGTCTTCTCCATCCTCTGCTGCCATGCACTTCCAGGGAGGCATGGTGAGGCAAAGCCGCTCTAATAGCTCCACACTCTGTAGTGGGCCGGCAGTATAGACTCACAAACACACACACGCACACACATCTATTACACAGCTGGATATCTGTGCTGTATACATAAACAGCGCCTGGATATGGAACATACAGACGTCTCGCTGCATCACCAGCATTTGTCTCCTAATGAGAGCACGAAGACACAGATGCATTGTAAATGCTACAGATGTAGTCATTAGTGTGTGTCTGTATTGATGTCACCTGCTGTCTGTGTGTGTGTGTTGTGTTGTGTGGTGTGTGTGTGTGTGTGTGTGTGTGTGTGTGTGTGTGTGTGTGTGTGTGTGTGTGTGTGTGTGTGTGTGTGTGTGTGTGTGTGTGTGTGTGTGTGTGTCGTTGTTCACACCCACACACGAACACACACATCCACAGAGAGGCCTGCTCCTCCAGATATTGCATACAGAAACTGATCAGGTGAGTAGTTATCAACTTACAGAGAGGAAGACTGGTCTCAGAAGCTTCTCTCTCCAACATTACATGATAGGGTGTTAGATAATGCCGTGACTAGATTAATCATTACCTAAATGCAGCAACAGGTATACACACACACACAATCTTTTGGGAAAACTATGGCTGTCTAACACAATTCTTCTCTCACACACAGAGAGAATATACAGGACTCTAAACAAGAAATTCATCACAACAAACATAGTTCAATAAAACATCTGTGACAGTTTCTGTGTTTAGATGGAAGCACACACAGTTTGCCTGACGTCCACCTCTCTGTGTGAGTCCTTACTTCCTCCAACACATGTCACATCACATATGTAACGACAGTGGAGCGGTCAGCTGTGATTAGCCTCTGCTTTCGATTGCTCTTTTTTTCTTACAAATTCACTACAACCCTCTAGTCATGTAGTCGCACAATTCACAAGACTCTCTCTACATCTGCTGTTTGATTCTCTGCACAAGTAGGACACCTGCACTCATGCAAACAAAACCAGTCACCCAACATGGATGATGTTCTTGTCGTCGAGCTGGAGGCAACTGAATCATACAATCTGTTGCTGCCATTTTCAAGCGTGGCTCTGACACAACACACACACACACACACACACACACACACACACACACACACACACACACACACACACACACACACACACACACACCACACAACACACACACACACACACACACACACACACAGATCTTGAAAAAAAGTAATGCGTGAGCCTAAACACATGCATACAAACACAATAGACACATCCATGGTTGAGCAGCTACATTCATTAGAGAACACTCAGAGATCAATCTGCATAGAGCCGACCACCACACAGAGGCGTTTATTGACAGCCCCGAACAAAAGTGCCCGCCATTGATCCAATGCAAAAAGGCTATGCGGGAGCATTGTCTGTGTTGTGTGTGGATTTGATGGTGTTGCAAGTTAAAGAATGAGACAATGACAAAGTCACGTCCTTTCCAGAGATGACTTTGCCTGTAAAGCGACGGCACACCTGTGGGTACAACTAAAAAGCCAGTAAAGCAAAATTTGTGTTCGTGGTGTGTGTGGCCGCAAATCCTTTGTTTGAGGTAGTCACATGACCAGTCCGACTTGCTGTTGTCCCCTCCCCTCTGCAGCAAGCCACTATACAATAAAACGCACTAGACAACACCACCCGTGCCATATGTGTGACGACGAATAAACATACAATCAGCTCATCAAAGTTTGCTTGATGAAATTAGCAACACCACTGTCCTGAAAACGGAGCCAGAGAGCTACCATGAAAAAAAAAACATCCCTCCTAAATAGTCACACGTGAGCCATTAGTGATAAAGGGTAGAGGAGGATGGGATGGTGAGAGATGAGAGGGGAGTAAAAGAGGGATGAAGGCAAAGATGTAGGGATGGTGACAGTAGTTTGGGTAAGGGGATCAAGTATGAGGGAATCAATACGGCTGACGACCGTGTTCTGGGCGATGTGTGCGCGATTTTTGATAAACAACCTGACAAACATGGGAAGAAGAACTAGAACACTGGGACACAGGGTTAACGGTGAGATTGAGGAGGAATGTGGCTTGTTTGACCTGTAAAATATTTTATAAATCTGGGTAGTAGTGTAGACTGGAGATGGATGGATGTCGGGATGGATTTAGGTAAGGGATGAAAAAGGAGGAAGGGCAGGCAAGGTGGGAAAATAAAAGAGCTCCAAAATGATAAATAGAGCGGGGGGGGGAGGAGGGAGGCAGATAGAAAAATAAGGGACAAAAATCGACTAGTGGCAGGGGGGGAGGCATGCACGTCGAGGAGAGGAGGGAGAGAAGTATGGAAGATAAAGTGGGGGTTGTGACGAGAGAGAGAGAGGGGTGGGAGTGGGGGGTGGAGGCGGACTGGATAGGTCCCAAGGGTGAGATTTCCTGCTTTTCTTCGATAGGGCAGTCTGACAGACGACTCTGTGGATCTAACTGCCTATCCTATGTGCATGTTAATTACAGAGAGAGAGAGAGAGAGAGAGAGAGAGAGAGAGAGAGAGAGAGAGAGAGAGAGTAAATAAGTCTGCTGAGGAAAATGGCACAAAGGAAGCTCAGGTGTTTCCCTCAAAACAAGTCAATGGACGTACTCTCCATAGGCCTTTAATTGCAGCCTTTGCGTTTAACCCACTTTACACTACAGTCAGTCTGCATGTATTTATAACCACACATACATGCATGTTAGAACATTTTTAAATACTCGCATTGAAAAAGCCAAAACACACAATATGTGATACCATCTTTCAATATATTCTGACTTTACAACACTGTGGCTCAGAGGCTGCACCACACACTGTAGTTTGTATCTTCGTGTTTAAGAAGGAACACGTCAGCAGTGCATCAGTGACGCTCACCAATGTGTATTCAATCATTTTGGGGAAACAATGGAGCTCTCTGGCACAGACGAATATCCGACTTTCGCTCACGTAGTAAGATCACTTATCAATATTGCTGGGTTTTTTTCATTCTTGACAATGAGAGAAATATATGGTATCACAAGACTCATCATTCAAAGCGCTAGTGCTGAACGAGGCATAACAATGTACCGTGCACAGCCACAAGCAGCGGTGGTGACGGGGGAAAAAAAGGAAAAGAAGCCAAGGAAACCAGGCAGACTTTCACTGCTCAAAGACATTTTTCATGTAGTTAACTTTACTTTGACCTTACAGAGACCATCGACACCACAAAGCAAAACAACTGGGCTAATGGTCTCTTCTTTTCCCCTGCGTAGGTACCCCCCCCCCCCCCCCATCCCCCACACACACACCAACACATCCAGCTGCAGCCAAGCTTCCTCCGGCCGTGGCAGCGTGGTTCTTTTAAACGAGTTAAACCTTTATTAGTCTGTCAGAGGGGAAAAAACATTGTTTTCCTCAGTAGCAGGTCGAGATATTATTCATCTATAATTGGTAATAACCCTGCACCCCCACCCGGAGGCGGCTCAATCTCCACTGAGTAATCACTACCATCGCCTGCTCTGCTGGAAACAGCATTATTAGGTCGATGGCACTGTCTCTACCTCTGCCAAGGAGGTTTATTATCTGACAATATATGGCTTTGCTCGGGCTCATCTTCTAAAACCATGGGCTGCGAAGGGGAGAATCTGTCTGAGCATATTTATCTCGCCTCACGAGCTACTATCAAATACTACATCTCAGCATCCCGGACAGTGGGGGCTCTAAAATAACCTCCAGCAGGATCGTTTAGGCCGAGGCTTTATCAGTTTTTATGGCAGCAAGATTTGTTCTGCTGTGCAAAAAAACCCTTTCACTTCTCGATACTCAACTGTCACCTCAATGTCACCTGCTCAGACTATTTCCACTGTGTTTGTGTGTTTACGTGGACATAGAGTTCTCTGTTACTAGTGAAAGACAACAGCTTCTCAGTAGCATGACCTCCACTTGATACCTATTTATTTAATGCTCATGTTTTTGATTTTCTCAGATAAGGTTGAGATCCAGCTATAGGGGCACAAGATTAAAAAACTGACTTGTTTTATCAGAAAATTTTGACACATGAGATTGAATTGGCTGTGTTAGGGTGTGTGGTTTAAGTTTATATCTTTCCTTTTCTATTCTTCTTGATTATGTGTCGGAAACCAACGTGAAAAAGGAGTTGGAATAATGAGGCTTACAAGAATCAATTCCGAGTATTAGGGCCACTAAAAGGGAATTTTTGTTTGTCATTTCGAGAATGAAGTCATATTATTACATTATCATGACAATCAGTTCAGTACTTTGAAAAGATTGTGTTAGAAACTGTCTATTCCAAAGAAAGAAGACTTTGAGGAAGTGGAGACAGAAATGTTTGGTAGTGGTTGACTGTTAGGCTATTTGTTACATGTGTTACACTGTGTTTCTCAAGGAACAATGAGATTGGTTTAAAATGTTTGATTCGGAAGGAGTGAAATTCCGTATTTACTATCATAGACTTGTTACTTTATTTTTTTTAATTAGGCTATGATTTTTTTTGTTCATGATATTACAACCATATTATCGTAATATTACAACTTTACTCTCATAATATTGCGACTTTATTATCGTAATATTAGAACTTTATTCTCATAACCTTAAGAATTTATTCATGAAATCTTTTTCCCGTTTTTCCCCCTTTGGAGTGACCCTAATACTTTGTCGTAAATTTTAGTTACGATGACTCAAGAAGATACATCTTTATATATGTTTCATATGAGACACTTTCAACCAACAGCCCAAGTCATATATGATAAATAAACTAGTCAATATTTTGTCAAGCTACAATCAATTGGTCAAATAATTTCTGGAGCTCTATATTCAATGATGTGTTTAATAATATTGGAAAAATGACTGCTTCTCTGCTAACATGTCAACTTGTGAATGCAGTGCTTTGATGTTAGAGTCTCTTCTTAAGTGCCATATTATGGAGCTTAAACAATACTGCAAATTCCCAACTTTGGGTAAACAGCCCTGAGCGCAACTTATTATGCAAACACTGACCTTTTTTACTTTAAGATGAGTTCGAAAATATTGGTTTACATCATTCATTTACATCATATTTGATCAGATATTGAATCACCTTCAAACAAACTGTCCTCTCTGTCACAACCCTTCCAGAGAGTAAATATTTAAGAGTGTGTGAAGAAACTATAAGTAGGGAGTGATCTCTGGGAGAAAGAGGGAGAAAGTGACCTTGCTGCTGCTAAAGCAGACTAGTATTTCATCAGCTAACACTAAGGGCACACCTGCCTCACAGCTACACTCAGGCTCCAACATCTGCCAACGGCTCTGTGCTTCATCCCTGTGAGCAGGCATCAGGGGAGGGAAGGAAGCAAGAAAGAAAGAGAGAAAGAAAAGACAGAAAGAAAGAAAAAAAAAATAAAGTCTCTTGTGTGTTTACTGAGAGACTCTGGTGCGTTTCAGGGAAAGTGTAGGCTGACTTTGAAAAGTCGAACCACAAAAAAAGAGAACGTGAAGACATTGTGTCTTCACTGTGGCTCCAACAGTAAAACCACCTTCATATCTGTGTATTCTGTGGTGTACACTCTCTAGTGCAGCTCACTGGGACTACTCCTGTGGCGACTTATGAACAACTGACACGGGACACATGCTCTCTCTCCCCAGCACCAGGTGACTGAATCATTAAGGGAATAAAAGTGAATTACACGAAGATTAGTGGGGAAGGAAGTGGAATCATGTGCTCAAGAAAAAGTTATTTCCAGGAGGGAGAAGTGAAACCATACAACAGGATACTGGTACATGCTGATCCATTCAACAATTCCTGATCAAGTCATTCACTTCTCCAAGTCTGGGTTACACTGACATGCGAGCCGCTAACCGCAAACAACTACACCATGTTAACTGTTGCTAGCCCAACAACTGTATTGTAGCAGTATTTAAATGTTTTTGTGCGAGAGATCGGCCGCACATGACAAATATTTTTGTTTGCAACAGTTAAAATAGTTATTAGTGATAAAGATGAGACATGAGGTCTAACTTTTAGATGAACCTCTCTATCTTTAGCCATCGAGAAGAATTTAGGCATGTCAGCTCATTAAACTTGGCCCCTATACAGTGTTTTGGAAAACAATTTTTTTTCTCTTCGTTTGGACCTCTCGTTCACCAGTGTTTTAAGTCACTATATCCATGTATACATGTAAAATGGAGCATTCTGGAAACAATGACATCACAGCCACACAACCCACTGGTTGCTTTATGAGCATGCGCCACAAACAACAACAAACAAATAGCTATATACAGGTTTCTAGCAGTGCTAACCATAGGTAGCACTGCTAGGTCTAAAAACAAATTAGCAGCTAAACGTAGCATCACTGCACCGCATTACTGGGATTCACAGCTAGCTGCCTTGCACAATACTACTTGGACCGCAGCGTCCTTCTCTGGTATTTGAAGAATTGTCGATGTTGACTTTATCACCATCTACTGGCCAGGCATGCTTGTTTGAGCGTGTGTAGTCGTTTTTGTGTTCTCTTCTGGACGGAGATATTTGTAAAACAAAAGTTTATTTATTTATTTATTTTTTAAAGAGTGGAAAATATCTGTTAAAAGTTCACTGTCAGATCGACAATGCTTCAATGATAAGAGTCAAGCTAATAACATGTTTAGCAGATACAATGTTCACCAACTTTATTTAACGTGTGAGCATGCATGCTAGCATTGATTAGTAAACAAACGTCATGGCACTTCGCCATTACATCAGCACCGAAGTGTATTTATGAGAGCAGTTCAACCAGAGCTGTTCGGGAAGATGCTACAACAAAGGAACATCCACCATTAGTATGTTATCCTGTCACCTGTTTCCATATCGTCATTCTGCCTACACCCCCTCCTCTGTATTATCTCTGGCTTTCAGTCCTAAAATAAAAATAATTGAGGTTGGCAGTACAAACAACAGCAAAGCCATGATCTGCCCAATTGGATTTTTTCTAGGTTTGCTGTTCAGCCAATGGTATGTCAGTTTCCATAGGATCAACCTTCGACCTGGCATTATACAGCACTGGGGAGACTATAAACAGCCCCTCCCCTCGCTCCTGCTCTCCCCGTGCCATCAAATGGTCAGCACAAAGGAACAGAGCTGACCTTAACTGTCCTGGAAGAGTTCACTAGCACACACACACACACAAACACAGGATTGTCAGGTACCAGGACAGCCCACTTTCAAGCTGACCCCAGAAAAAGAACAGAGCTTTCATACATACAGCTGGGATCGGACAAAAGGAGAAAAATAGACAGATAGCTGAAGAAAAAAAGAAAGCAAAGCATAGAGCCAATCAACAGAGTGGAGTAAAACAAAGGGCTATCTGTAAAAGCCCGGGACTTCATCCCACCCTGTGATGAGGGAACTTCGATCCCCAGGCAGACCGCAGACAGCTACAAAAGCCCTGATGTAGCCTGTTAAGCTCCCCAACTTCGATTCAGCTCATTGAGCTCCATGCTGCTGATCAATTAGAGAACAGCTGAAAGCAGCTGCTGAGCACACAAACAAACATTATGTTTTTACTCTTTTTAATCACAGATGCTTTTTGATACCATGTGCTCAGACTTTTTACTGCTGTGTAACATCTAATCTTGCTGGTCTTAAAGTCAACCCCATCGCTGTACCATGTTACAATCTCTCTGAGGCTGATACAGTTTTAATGTGGGTATACTGGCTGTCTGGGCCCATCTGCACGAGCCAAGTCACTGCATGTATGATGAAAGAAAAGCTACATTCTGGATTTTGTTTATCAGCCAAAGATACAGTGTCATTGGAGGTCAGTCCATGCAAACTCACTGTTGAGACAGAAACACAGCTGACCAACAGGCACATGATGCATACAGGACATCAACAAACAGTGAGAGAGAACAGTATCTGGTCATGGTGCATACAACCAAACATGCAATCTTATCAACAAAAGCCATTTGAATCCATACAAAGAATAATGATTATTCCTTATTTTCCACATGACCACTGTTTCCATACAGGTGACCTCAGCTTACACCAATATAACTGAACCACGTAATGGAGGGTGCTGATTTGAAAGGGGCGACACATTATGTTTTTCTGTGTGTGAGACTCACCCATCCTCCTTGAGTCTGGATCCAGGGCTGGATGTTGTTGTCTAGGTAGACTGTCATCCACTCTGTGATCCTGCCCACCAGCGGACTCATCTCCTTCTCCACACACTCTACACTTAGCGCCCCGCCGAATGCAAAAAGCCCAATGATGCGGCCCCAGTTGACGCCGTCCCGGAACACCTCGTCCATCACGTTCTCAAAGCTCTGGTAAGCTGTGGCCGGCGTGATGTGCAGCTGGTTGTGCAGATCGCTGAAGGCGCGGGCATATCGCAGCTCAAACTCTTTGGTCGAGTCTCGGAGGGCCTCTTTCACCGCATCCAGACCCGTCGTTGATGGCAACCTTTCCTGCCGCAGCGGGGAATCTGGAGGGGTCCCGGGATTCATGCCATTTAAAGTTCCGTTGGCGTGCGTCGCTGTCTGCTGTTCCTCACTCGAGCCTGTCTCCCCTCTGTCAGTCCTGTTTGTAGGCTCATTGAGTCCCATGTGGTTGAGAGGATAGTTCCTCTGGGAGAGTTTATACTGTATGTAGTAAACCACCAGTTCTCTGTTTTGAGACATTTTGTGTTCAAACTAGCTTTTTCTCTTCACTTGTTGGTTGATCTCCGCTCCTCTCTTGGTGGAGCCTTGCTGTGTTGTACTGAACGCACACTGTGCCACGCTTTCTTACTGTGTTATCCTCTGTTCAGACAACCATGGACAGCTGATATCCAAAGGACACTTGAGGGGTGAAACCAACTCAACGCAAGGCTGACAAATCAGCTCAGGTCCTGTGGAGAGAAAACAATAAAAGGTCAAAGTCTGGACAGCCTATAAGCATGCAGTGATTTTACGTGCATATGTGTGAGGAAGGGGAAGTGTGCAGGGAAGGTTGGAGACTTTCAAATTAAATTTGGACAGGTAGGGTCAAAGTTCTTCTCTATAATTGGGCTGTTACATATGGAGCAGATGGCAATGATATTAATGAGAGAATAGTAGAGAGAATATATAAGAGAGAGAGAGAGAGAGAGAGAGAGAGAGAGAGAGAGAGAGAGAGAGCGAGAGAGAGAGAGAGTGTGTGTGTTAGAGAGAGAGGATGGGAGACAAAGGTAGGGATGGTGTGAGGGAGGTGAGGCTTAGGTGATGAGAGATCAGAGGGACAGTCTGGCTTGAGGGTCCATGCAGACCACCACCATCGCCTAATCAGTGACCTCTGACTTCCAATCGCAGCTTTTAGGCTTCCTGTTTATCTCACTCACTCACACACACTGATCTGCATGTCACAGTTATGCATGTCTTCAGCCTCCATATAAAAACAGACCTTTCTCGGACACATCCAGCACCCAAAAACGTTTTTTTCATGAACCCCCTTTAAACACAGATAATGCTAAATTTGCTTTAATAGCATTAAGAAGACTTCTGATTGTGCTGCTTGTTTACAGTGAAACAAACAAAGTGGCATATTGCAGCCCCGGTGAGTGGTTTTAGATAACACGCTGTCATTCCGGAATCTGAGGCGTGATCAGCGCCACCATCCTGTGCTGCCATGCGAGCCTTCTCTTTAAAAGAGATGTAAATCTAGCTCTGTGACTACATCCCATCTCTTCTTAAAGATGGAAGAATGAAGGTGCAACATTCCCGCCCTGAACAAGCTGTGGGAAAGGGACAATTATTTGTGCTGGATGCATTGATACACATTTTCCTTCTGGCTTCACATCATTGCTTCCAATGTGGGTTTAATTATGGTCTGACACTACACTGCTTTATATTAACATTTGAACACAGCATAAACTTCAATAAATCATCCTCATTATAGGATTACTCTAACCTGAATAGATATTGGCTGCCACAGTGTCTTCATTTACCTGAGTGCAGAATGACTTGATTTGATGACAGGATAAATAAATCAAATGAAGATAAGCTACTGTACATAAGGCACAAACTCTATTAGCAAGTGTATCTTACAATACGTTGAATAATTCTGTGGTTCAGTTCTTGTGTTAGGAGTAACACTCAGGGGTTAACCCTTAATAACGCTCTGATATGAAAGGGTCAAAAAGTTGATTATAGTATTAATTAAGGATGTATAAAGACTGTAAAATTTATTTTGTGTGTTTCCATTCAGATAAACAACTAATGGTTTATATAATTCTTTAACAAAAATCCCAAACATTATCTAATTCCCAATACTCTGAGCATTTGCTGCCCATCTCTGTGGTGTGATGAGTTTGAACTCGGTCGGGCACAAAGGAAATATGATGACATCAATTAAGGAGATTGTTTTGGGCATTTTTCAAAATTTTTTAGAATGTTTACAGAAGTGATGAATCAGTTACACAGATAATATTCCCAAGATTTTGTGATTGTGATAAAATAATCATAAGTAGTCGCTTGAGAAAATAACCATTTTTCCCTGCAAAAACCGACTTTCCAAACTTTGACACCAGCCTGACACGATAACTAAAACATATGGTACATTTTACTTCAACACATGTTCATATCCTGCAGCCAGTAAATTTGAGTTCAAGTGCGTCCCTGAAACAAAAGAGAAGAGGAGAGAGCAGCAGTGTGACAAAGACCTTGCCTCATGCCCTGTCCCTAACCGAGCTGAGGTGTACAGTCAGTCACACACAAAGATGTGAGAGGAACATGACCTGCCGATGATCCCCGAACTGCCTGTTGGTTATCACGTGGGAACCTGACCTTTCCTGTACTAACACTGACATTTAAACTGATAAGTGGTGGTTAGTTAGTGTACGAGGCAGATTGAAAGGGAGCTCCATGCAAATAGTGCTGCTGTTATTATATAGTATGTCACCAGTCTTCATAAACACGCACAAAGAAAGCCTGATTGGGTCTCTAGTGATCTCCTGTAATACAATCCAGCTCCTAAAACTTCACCCTCTAACAATATATACCCTCAGCGGGCGATCCGGTTTCAAAATGTTACGAGGAAGTAACATGAACGGGCTCCTACGGCAGATAAAGACTCACAAGGCCACAAGGATGCAGTGTTTACAACGACCACATGGTCCCAGGCTCCCAACACGTGGCTCTGCTTTTTATTAGCCCAGCACTGATGTAAACACCACGCAGCTCCCGACAGGAATAGCAGCGAGTCGCGACCACACGCAGCACCTGAACGCAACATTTGTAACCACTGAAGTATTACACCGAAAATAAAAGCGTAGCGTGGCTGAGCTCGGGTTTGAATCTGGACTGGCACTGAAAACGATGCGACACTGATCTGCGTGTGTGTTTGCGCTAGTTGCGTTAGTTGTGTCGCAGCCCCGTGTGTCGACGTAGATCCCCGCACCACACATCAGCTCACAATACCCACAGAGGACTGAATCAGCTACGATCACCACACAACACGAGTCTTACCAGCTGTACTGAGGCAAGTCTCCTCGATCGAAGTCCTCCTCTGTCAAAACGTCCCAAATATGTCTGTCTCTCTGTCTGTCTCTCTGTCTGTCTCTCTGTCTGTAAGAAAGCTGTCAAGCACCAGGAATGTGAGACAGCCACTTTGTGTGAGAGAGTGTGTGAGAGTGTGTGTGTGTTTGCACGTCTCCCTCCCACGCCCCCCGCCTCCGAACACGCAGCATTGCCCAGCCCTCCTCTGTTACGTAACAGGACGCCTTCAGGGATTTCTGAATATCCAGTTAACCACCGTGTCCACAGTACTCGTTTGCTCGGGCTTTACTACACACACGAGAAAACCCCACCTGCTTATAGAACCTGATTAAGTATATTATATCCTCCACTACAACGCTAAACGATTTAACTCTTCTAACTTTGTATATATTACACTGTATATATTATTTCTATCCCATTGATATTTTGTATATTTCCATATTATTGCTTTACTGAGGATCATCTTATCTTATCTTGTTTCATTATCATTTACTCTGTAATCATTTACAAAGTATGAGTGCATTGTTCTCTGAACTCATAAATCATTAACGCATCAAACATTTAGTCAATCGCTTGTGAAGCACTTTGAACTGCAATTGATTTGTTTGAGAGGAGCTACATAAAATAAAGAAGTTAGATTGATTCTCTTATTTTAAACTTAATTTCAGACTTGTAGGTCCATGTCAGTATAACGATGAAATAAATTACAATATTCAACACAAAATACAATCACCACAATGTATAAATCCACTGGGATTAAAACACATACGGACTTTTGTTCCAGTGTTTCCAAATACAAAACGAGTACTTTGTGTCACCTGAGTTTCGTCTCTGTAAAGGCCCTCATGAGTCAGCTAATCTAATCTTAACATGAATGCACTAAATTCATCAGCAGAGCATGAAAGGTACAGGGTTATTGCTAAGGCCACAAACCGTGTGGCTTGCACTTGCTTGGAAGCAAACCTCTGAATGAATCATTATTAAATGCTACCTGAAGCTTTTTTTCAGTTTTGCATGACTATAATTATGAATAATTGTGTTGAGATCTGTACATGCTGCATGTCCCTGTACACTGTCACAGAGCTCATTTTGTTTGTTGTACTCACTGCCGCACGTCTCCTATCCAGCATGTGTCACCTCTGTCCAACTGTGAGCTATTATTGTGTTATTGCTTTGCTGGTCAAAACACTTAGTATTGCTATTTCCAATAAAAAGCACATTCACTCAAGCTGAATGTTCTCACGAATGAACGGGCTTCAGTGGGAGTCCTGAAGGCAGCACAAGCCCTCCCATCCTCCTGTCATAAACACTGGACTGAGACCTTTAAACGGATCGCATCAAATGAATAAACACGTTGCGGACACCAGCCTCTCCTCGAGCTGGGTAGGGACTGTGGCACAGCACGAATCAGAGGCACACCACGGATTTTACAGCACAGCTTCACCCACACCGATCCCTCTGCTAACGTTACTGGAGCTGGCTGCTGAAGATGGCTGTCACTGTCATTTAACCCAACGCAGAGTCGCGGTGCGGTCGTTCATTCGCAGGCTGTACACACAGAAAAGGTGTGTTTACTGCAGCCGAACCATTTGCTGCCATTAACAAATGCACTTAACATCGTAAAAACTATCAACCGTAGGAGGCTAGCCGGAAGCTAAATTGTGGTTACTCATTCTTCCTAATCTGACGACCTCCTTCCTCTCGCTGAATCCCCCCCCCCCCCTCTCTGGCGGTGCTACTCACACTATTTCGCCAATGATCATAGACACCGTGAAATACATTCGTAGACCGACCAGAAGCTCTTACTTGTAGGGTGCTCTCCATGAAATCATGTCCGGCGGATGAGAATCCAGACACCGGCAGGAATAATCCCATCCGTCATTGCTAGCCTGTCCCGACTGGCTAGCTGCTACTGGCTAGCGCAGATCCGCCCACAGCTACGTAACTACACCGTGTCAGTGCGACTCGCTCGGTTCAGGTTCAGCCTCTGAGAGACATGACTCTGCCAAAAACACATTCACGGAGAACACAAACCTCGCAGAAAAGTGGTGTTTACACGTCAACCGCAGACTGGACCTGAGATCTAGCCGGCTAGTGGAGTTAGCGTCGGCGCTAACTAGCTAAAAGTCAGCTAGTTTGCGCTGTCGGAGCCTCTCGCTTCACTCTTACATTAAATATTAAAGAGTTGAGTGCCACACTTTCCTCGATGTTTTTCTATCTACTCACTTTTGTATGGAATAATAACATGACAGTTTGTGTCCTGCAGCTGTCAGCCATCATGCCACTTCAGCTCCCCAAACAAAGGATGTGAGAGGTCTCCATGGTAACCTTTGTTACCCCAAAATCCTGCGCGCTATACGGCTGTGAGCATAGCGCCCCCCTCTGGGCACCTTCTTTATTCTTCTTCTTGTTCTACTTCTTTTTATTCTAACTTCTCACGTTAAACCGTTTGAAAAAACACGTCCAACTCTCAAAACTAAATAAGATACACGACCTCAACACAAACACATTAGTCTGAAGCCTGGCGTCAAGGCTATTCTATTTATAAAGTACCTTTATACACAGAGGTAGATTCAAGGCGCTCCACAGGGACATAAAACATAAAAATGATTCATTTGTATCAAAATTATGAGAAAATTAATACAAAACTAGGGCTGCGAAGCAGAACTGTGCGGGCCCTCCCGAGCACCGCGGAGGAGGGCGAACAGGGACCGGGTGAAACGGCTCCATGTTGCGTGCGTTTTGTGCATCGCGGGAAGGATAAACAGTAAACACGTCACTTCCTGCGTCCTGTCACGTGGTGCTGGATCACCCCACTAATCATGCATTATGGTCCACGCCATCAAGTGTAGACTACAACGGTGACAATTTAATGTAAATCGAATTAAAGTTTGTAAAACGAGGCTTACTTTCTATTGGCAGTAGGTGGTGCTATCACTATCACTTCAGACAGACTAATAGATCTGTTCAGGTCAAAAACACTTGTTTCTCTTCAGATAGGTAAATCTTTCACCTTTGCAACAGTCAATCAAAGACATCAGAGGAATCTATGACCACCTGACATTAAAGCAAACTGACAAGGAATTCTTTGCTTAATGAATACTTTGAAGTGTTCTTTTATATAAAGCCTGGGCGGAGTTAAATAGTAAGTCTTAAACAAGTGTTATTCTTTCAGCTTAACCCTTTGATACACAACATGGGTCAAAAGGACCCGGCTCAGTTTTTATTTTTCAATATCTTTGCAGTGAATGAATTTCATCAATCAATATTCCAGGTATTCCCCAATTAACTTGTTTTTGATCACCGCAAATCCTTATTTCCTTTTTTCCTTTGTTCCTTTTATATAAACATTGTTTTTGAATCACTACCCTTCTAATGCACAACATGGGTAAAAAATTACTCGTATTCATTTCCTGTGTTATTTCATGCACGAGTGTTACTTTGCTATGTGTTTGAAATAAATGTATTTTACCATTTGATATTACGGGTATTCATTAAATGACTTGTTTTTAATTACCACAAATCATTATTTTCCTTTTTCCTTTCTTACTTTATAAACAAACGTAATTATGTAATTTCTACATCACTTTTACACACATGGGTCAAAAATGACCCATACAGTATGTATTCAGTACGGAACACCTACCATTCATTTCACACAGCTGCTTTTGCACATCTGATGCATGTAAGACTTATTTCAACAATCGATTACTAGTGAGAAAGAGAAATATGTACAATACTAACTAGCTGTTAGCTGGCTAGCTTAATTTCTGGCTAGCTAACCATAGCTAGATCAACAAAATAAAACTCGAAATATAGCAGTATATACTTAATAGACTGATTGATATGTATTTGAAAATATGCTTTTGATTGTCTTTATCCAGTGTTAGTATGGCATGTCACAATCATTTCAGACTTATGGTTTAATGGTCATAAAAATGCTGCATGAAGAACAGGATGAAGAAGATGAGGAGACAATTCTTGGCCTTGATTCTGAGTCGGAAATCAGGACCTAGACTGTGTTCTACAGGATCAACCTGGAGTTATGGGTGTTGTCTTGGAATCCAGCTCTCCTAAATGAAGATGGCTCCTTTGATGACATTGAAGACTCAAGGCTCATCTTCTAAGTCATCAAAGGATCAAAGGAGCCTTCTTCTAAATAAGCTATGAAAGAATATAGCAAAGAAACACCCAGTCATGCATGAAATAATACAGGAAATGAATACGGGGCATTTTTACCCATGTTGTTCATTAGAAGGGGTTTGCATAGCTTGTGTATGATATTAACCATTTTAAAGGGTTAGCATATTCAGAGTAATCACTTCAACAACTAAACTCAACAGTGCAGTAAATCGAGGAAGAGACCATAATGGCACACAAGATGATTGACCAACAGCTGATACATTTTCCGCTGTATCTTGCAGAACTGAGGGCAAAGGAGAATGAAGTGAAGAGCAGACAAGAACTGCAGAAGATGAAGGTGATGGTGGACTGTTATCAGTGGGCCGCGGATTGTTGATTATGATCACTACTAGATTTCTTAGATGTACAATTATGCCAAGTCACATATTCCACTATTACTGAAAATACCTCTATTATTACAATTGCCACTAACCCTTCATCTCCTGTCAGACTTTTTCTTTTGAATGAATACTTAAAACTTGTGATTTGTGAATATTAATTATACAAAGTTGATTGATCAGCAAACATGCAGACTGGCCTTAGTGCCCTTAAGCAACTCTCATTTTGATTTGAGGAAAGAGTTCAAGTAGAACTAATGACTGCTCCTTCCAGCCACAGAAAGCTTTACCAGCCAGCATGCACATCATCTCAGTCCTGGGACTGGAAAACATTGATTGCAGCGATTATTAATGTTATTACACAATTTTAAAACTGAATCAATAGTCACTGGACTGGATCAGAATTCAGGTTTATTGATTACTTCACCAAATGCTTGAAAGATTACATCACAATATTATGTATAGAACTGTATAGCACTTTCTTTTCTCTGTATCTTACACTGAAAACTTTACAGTCGGCATTTTTTCCCATTTACTGTATATATAATATTTATATATTCCCTAGCTTAAGGGAAGAAAAGTACATCCATAGTTGCGCGGACAGGAATGCTTCTCAAAAAAATATTTAAATGCACTTAAAATAATTACATACATCCTTCTTTTAAAAAAAGGCATGGAATAAACTACCAAGGATCCAGGGTGCAGAGATTCCAGTGCCTCTGTAGATGCGAGCTTTGGTTTTGCTCCGGTCCCAATTCTTCTGTTGAATCTGACAAAACACTGATGAGCATTCCAACCAGTGGTCGGTCCACTGGGTGGTGTTCATACATGAGCACACTGTCTGCAGCAGGCGAGGGTGGAGTAGAGCTGACTGATGGATTAGTGGGAGGGTTTGCAAACCAGGAGGAGTTGACTCCATGTTAAATCCTTCAGCGTTAAGGCTTAGTGGGTCAACACATGAAGGAATGTATGATAAGAGTCCTTCTACCATCATTTCATTGTAAACCAGCAATTATCCCGGAAACATTTTCATAAAACAAATGAAAGAAAATGAGCAAAAATAAATAAGTAAAATCTCATTGACAGGCAAGAATGATAAAGATGACAGGACGGTTGTGTCACAGAGAGCAAGACGTCCCAAACAAAGCTGCATTTGACCTCTGATAATGTTGTTAAGAAATGCAGATGAGAGTTTCAGTCTCTCCTACATGGAAAGAGCCCGCAACCAAATAACACACAAATAACAAGGAACATAAACATTAAAGTGACAAACAATGCTTTGGGTTCTGGTACACGATGGATATCACAACATTTTTGATTCGATCACCAAAAATCACAAGAAGGGCGACACTGATGGTGTCATCATTTTCTAACAGGCACAGGCGGCCAACAGAGATTTTTCGCAAAGAGCAAATAAAAGATTCATCAAATTCATGGTGTACCTCACTTGCTTTCAGCATGTAGATATACTTTCTTTTGTTGAGTATTAAATAAAGAAAAATCAGGTACAGGGTTCGCAACAATATCAATAAATTATCTGTTTACACTTCTTTTCTAGTCATCACAGTTTGAGATGAGTCAGGGGATGATGAATGACAACAGTCAGCAGAGAGTGCTGGTCACAGTGCTGTTCATCCCCGAGAGAAAGAAGGGAGGAGTACAGGGTGAAGACTTTTCTACAAGCCGAGTGTGGTAGAAAAGCTGAACACTTTAATGCCGAGTCCTGAACTGAGACGGAAAAGCTACGGTCTTTGTTATCTTCCTGCGGACATTGTAGCCCCTCTGTAATCTGTCTCCAGCCCAAGAGAGAAGAGGGGAAAAGTCTCTTATATGTTATGTCCACCTCCATCATTTCCATTTCCCCCATCCACCCCCTACACTCCTTTCTGCATCCACCAAATCTAGGATGCAGGAGACCGAGCAGACGCCCCCTCTGGAGCGGCGATGTGGAAGACGGAGCCGATGCGCAGGAAGAAACGCCTGAGGACGGCCCGCAGTTCAGGGATCAGGTCAAACTGCATCATTTCACACAGCTGGGGATAGTAGCAGGAAGCATGGGGCTTGAACTGGAAATAAAGGAGAAAATGAAAAAAATGTAAATTAGCAGCACGTTGAACCCCTGCTAATTATTTTTCAAAAAATGTCACCACCAAAAAAAACAGGCGGTTGCTCTGGGATGTGTGGGCCCTGCTGGGACGACAGCGTTCACAGTACGGAGTTTAAATCTATGTGTTATAAGAAAAGGCAAATTCACTCAACAACACACACCTTGCACAAGAGAATGGTGCAGACCAGTCTACTTTAACAATAGTGTATTAATTTTTGTTGATGCAGTGTTTTGTATGGCACGTTCTTTCTGTAGCTGGCAGCACTGTGCCAATATTTCCTGCTGCTTCAAGCTACGTTTTCTGACTGAAAACAAGTTTTGGCCTAAAATTCCCTGAAAAAAAAAAAAATACACTGAGTCATGGGCTGCCATGACTCATCCATGAATCATGCACTCACACAGAGAGTGACACATACAGGTGTCAGCTCGCTTGTGTGTTTACAATCACAAAATATGAAATTAAAAGAGGACATATAATTACCTCATACAATTTAAATCCCGTTAGTTTTTCCACAGAGAGCCGTGAGTCTCTTTCATTTCTGATCCTAGTTCAGATTTAATCACAGCTGGACATGTGTAGTTGAAAGTATACTGTGTGTGTCTTTATCTGAATGTGTGTGTGCATGTTCCTGCCTTGTCATCGGGCAGCCGTAGCGTCCTGGTGAGCAGCAGCATGAGCAGGCTGTTCCAAGCCTCTCTGTGGCTCTCTGAGGTCAGACTGATGAAGTAGGCCAGAGCTTCGCTACACACCCTGACAGAGACGAAACAAGGCCCATATTATTTCCAACATCATAATGACATATTTCAAACACTTAACAGACAGAGGGATTCTGTCTCTATCACCACTGCTTCTCTACAAGTATTATTATTGTAGAAAAGCAGATCGAGGCTACACATCCTGGACTAAGGCACCAACACCTTAATGATTAACACCACATAAATGCATTCCTGATGTAATAAATGAGTCAACGAGTGCAGCTGCTCAGCGACAAACACAACACAGTGATTTGTGCCACACTCTCACATGTCAGTAAATTCTACCAAGTACAGTTCATAAATCTATAATGAAGTATGAGCCGTGTGTCAAAACACAGCCAACACAACACGGAACAACACCAGTGCTGCACTTTACACAGGTTAAGTACGATATATTATATCTTGGAGTATTGTGTATCCAAAGCTTAAGATATCTTGTTCTTTTGTTGTCTACTGAAAAGACATTAGGGATCCTTCATTAAAGTGAGAATGGGCAATCCAATTTCTTACAGCTCACATACACTGTGCTGCTGCTGTAAATACTCACTAGTGAACCAAGCATGTAGGAATCGCTGCCATTATTTCTGTTTGAGTAATTTTATGTAGGAACTACAGCCCCCAACTGTTTTAGGAAATTTGTAGCTTTATGAAAAAATTCTACTTATTCGTTTGTGACAAATTTGTGGTGGTACTGAAAAGTACTGAAAGATATCGCTGTTTTGGTATCTCATCTTGAAAAAATAACAATACAGTTTTGCCAGCTTTATCTTGTACTGAAATGTTGGTCGTTTTAACAAAGACTAGATGATGGTGTTGTAGGTGGTTCTCACAGCAGCAGGCGTGTCTGGATGTCAGGCCACGAGTCCTTCAGCTGAGGGTCAGAGTACATCTTGAACAAGATCCTCAGGCTGCATGCAAGACTGCTGGTTTCCTGCTTCAACAAGTTGGGTTTGGATTTCCCTTTAAACCCTGATGGCAAAGAGAAAGGTGATTGAAAAAAAGAAACCCAGAACAACTAAAAGGGGGCAGTGCATTGCCTGAGATCCAACACTGTGACTGCAACATCATGGATCTATGTTATATCAGTGTGGAGAGCACTGACCACTGTCATACACTTACTGCTGTTGTCTGATTTTTGAATTGAAAACCTCATTTCATGTTTGTCTGACTGATTGTATTAATTGATGAAAAAGCAGCCATCAGCAGTAATATAGAAAATTGTGGATGTTTCATCATTGAAATGCATCGATGTGAATCAAATCGTTGACTACTGAATTGCAATCGAATCATGAGGCTAGTGAAGATGCACACCTCTAATGATGTCCCCCCCATTATTTCCTGGCATCTCTCTTCTGTTAACTTTCCAATAAAGACACAAAATGACCTCAAAATGACTGAAAAAAAACAAATCCCCCCCCAACAACAATAGAGGAAGAGCCAAATTCAACAAGACAGTTTTCCAATAAGAGTGATGTATTTATCTGTGTTTTAATGACATCAAAAAACCTCTGACCTATCAGAGTCACCCAGTCACTCAACAATATAAAGATTTCAGTCCAGATGAAAACAGATTTTACATTTCATGCAACAGTAAATCATTTTAGAAATGTGATTAAAGGCCCTTCAAGGTGTTGACCGTAGAAAATGTGTTGATATGTGAAGGTATTTAGACAAGACACAGTCACATAACCTCATACAGAAGAAGTGCACAATATAAAGACATGATTATATGATTCTATTTACCTGCCCTCCAGAGTGCCGTCCTCTGTTCGTTGTTGGAGTTGAAGTCCTTGGCGAAGGTGTGTGACTCCAGCAGACAGTCTAGCAGCTTGAAGAGGTGTGCAGAGGTCATGTGTCTGTACATACCCTGATCTGGACCCTGGTCTCCACCGTCCGACTCTTCCAGAGCATCTCTCTGAAGGGAGGGAAGTGTTGGGACAACTTAGGCTATAGGCATAACTGAGGATTGTATAAGCGTCATTAGACCTGATCTGATATTTAATCAAAGCTTGATTGTCTCCTCATTTATCCCTTTTCCAACGGATGTGTGTATATACACCTCTAAGACTGGCGTTTATGTGCTTTTCCCTTTAGAGCCAGATAAGATGTGTGTCTTATCCTCCATGTAAGAATTTTCACGACATGTGATGGATGAAATACATCATGATTGTCTTCAATACTTGTGGAAAAGGCAAAATAAATGAAGGGAAATGTAGTTTGTTTGTTCGTGCTCTTGGCCAGTTTGCCGGCTTAAGTTTAGGGAAAAGGCAATTATTTACAAATGTTTAAGCTATCCAATGTTTTTATTTCATGTTTCTCATGTCTCAGAGGCTGAGAAAAAAAGGTTTTTGTAAACCCTCAGGTTTTAGGTGGTTGTTTTCAAACAATGCTTAAGTTTTGGAGTGCATTTTTATGCGACACTTAAGGTCTTAATTCAGATTAGAGAGCAGCATTTCACAGAAGCCGTCGTGACCAACCTGTGCAGCAGCCATGTTCTCAGCATCTTCCTTCTTGCTGGTTGCTGGGTAGAAGACTATGTTGTCTATGGTCTGGATTAGTTCGAGCTGTACCACACATTTGATCAGCAGCCCAGCAAACAGTTTCTGGTCTGAAACTCATGTAGCACAAAAACAGCTACATCAACAAATATGATTTGAGTTTAAAACTCATATTTTCAGATTTACAGGTTCGTTTTGAATATGGGTTGGATACAGACATAAATTAGTGTGTGCTTGTGTGATCCATGTACTCACGAGCATTGGACTTTCCCTTCCAGGTGTCATCGCTGGACATCTGACTGTGTCCTCTCTCTGACAGAGCTCTGTCGTAGCTGCTCTGGGACTGACTGTCGAAATCCGCATCCTGCAGATTTAGAGTAGCAAAAACATTCAGTGCCATCCTTCAGATACATCATGGAAATAAAACATTCCTTTCATTAGCCAACAGTTGTTTATCATGTTCCAGGCCAAGTAGGCAGCATCTGCAAAGCAGATGTTAAATGGAATCGTTGTATACTCTGTGAGTGAATTTATTTGTTTTCTTACAAAGTGCTTCCCATCAGCAGTTTCCTCATCCTGTCCAGCCGGTCTCCAAGTCAACAAACTGATGTGAAAAGCAAACGCAATGATTTGAGAATCAGGTGTTGTAACTTACATCCTGTCACAGCATTAAACAACAGCAACGTAAATACAACAGCCATAAGTCCTAAATTCCCATTAACTCTGCAGTGCTTGTTTTCATAATAACAGTTAAATGTACCTTCAATGAATCAAACACGGGACTGAATTTCATTCTAACATCAACATTGTTCAGCAGCTGTAATAGAAACCGAGCTGACCTGAATCTACAACAGTGGTTGAGGACTTACGCGTGAGGGCTGGTGTTTTGGAAGATCTCCAACATACAGGAACAGGTGATTTTCCAGACCTCTGGGCTGAACTTCTCCCCGTTCAGAATCACCAGGTTCTCCAGACAGTTAGTTCCTGATCGAGCCAGTTGCTCGTTGTCTGTAAAAGAAAGAGAATGACTTCACAGCTGCTTCGTACGAGCACTGAACGCTTTGGGTTGAGACAAAGGGAGATAGTTGTGTCTTTAAGTAATATAAACTGTTGGAAGCTCAGGCTGATTAACGCAGTGACTGTATACTGTGGATAAGAGACTCTCACAGGTTTTTGAACCATCTCGTTAATTCAGAAAAAGAGCAGATATATCTTTCTTGTGGAAACAAGAAAAATATATCCGTTAACAGATTTTTTTCTCAATTGAATACAACAAAATTTCAAGCACACTGCTCATTACAAAACTACATTTTTTCATCAATAATTTATGGCACAGTTCAAAGTAGAATTGTGCTTTGTTTAAATTGAAATCTAATTCTTTTTTTGGTAATTAAATGGATTGATCAATTACACTGTCCTGCCTGGTGGCCTGGGGGTCAAAGCTGGGGACCGTTGTTGCATTACACTCTCCCTCTTCTTTGCCGGTTTTCCTGGCAGCTAATCTTTAGGTGGGAAAGATTACGCATTTTTTCTTTTGCTGAAGGGAGGGTAGCTTGAATAGTTGGAGAGGAGACACCCAACTTTTTCTTATCTGATTTATATTATATTTAATTTATTTTCATAAATATTATATGATTTTACAATCTGGGGTGGGGCAACAGAAATAGCAGAGTTTCAGCCTCAGGGTGGCCCATGTCATTCACTAACTGGTTACCAAGACAAAGCATTTTACTATATTTGCAGAAACTCTGAAGAGTGACTTGAACCTCTGCTACTGTTTCCATTAACAGAGAACTACAACACCTTTAATTATTAATGCACCTTTAGTCACTAATGACGAGACTGCAACTGACATTTCAAGAAGTCGTAATATTATATGAATATTACAAGACAAATGTCATAATTTTTCAAGACAAGGGGTGTAATATTACAAGAACAAAAAAAAAGTTTGAAAGAAAAGTCTAAATTTAAGACCACATGTCATGTTAGAGGTGGAATATCAGAAGATAAAATCTGATGTAATTACATAGTTACATGTTCCTTTTCTGCCGTAGGAGCACGAAAAGAATGTGTTTCTGCTCTACTCCACATTGAATTTAAACACCCACCTTGTCTGACACACCACTGTAGCTGTGTGAAAATGTCAACCAGCAGGATTTCACTGAGAGGCTCATAAAACTGAGTGAACACGTCACAGATGGCGTACAGTGCGTGGTTGCATGTTGTTGTCATCCACTCGGTTTTCTGGAAGCAAACAACAAACAAACATGAGCAGGTGTTTTATAAAGTGCATAAAACTGTTGACAGTAACTGCATCTCCAAATCCCAGAGGAGCATATCCTTCAAATATTTCAGCTGCTTGTTAAAACATGAACAACCAGTGAGCTCTGACCTCTGTTTGCTGCTCAGGGAGCTTCATGTTGTCAAAGATGCGGAAGACGATTCTGAAGAGGTCATGCCACCAGTGGTTCTCGAAGGTGTGGCCGTAACTCTTCATGATCTCAACATGACTGTGAGACCTCTGTCAAACCAAAGAAAGAGTTAAAGCCTCATCAGACTGATGAGCGGCAAGGAGAAACATGACTAGCACTACAATGCTACATCCTTTGTGATATCATGCTACATTCTACATGCATGTAGATTTCAGTCAAAATGTACTATTGTATCAAGGAAACAACTGGAACAGTTTCTTTTTTAAATGTGCATGCTATTTGTGTGGAGAACACTATCTATGTGTCTGTTTTTTCATCTTTCATATATTACAAATTACATATATCATATTTCTTTATTTTGTGTGTGTTCATTACGGAGCTGCATTAAATATTGACGATTTGACAATCGTCAATGACAAATCAGAGGGTCTATTCTAATCTATTCTGACTAACAACTGATACAGGGGGTAGAATGAGTTAGTTGTTAGTTGCTTAATTGTTAACTAAAGATAAATATTATTGATTAATCTGTCATTTATTTTTTTTAAATAATTGATTGATTGTGAAAATGTCAACACTGGGTCTGAGAGTTGAAGATAAAGACTTCAAAGGTCTTTTTCCCCTCTGTGTAGTAGGTCCCAAACCACAAGATACTTTTTTTCAAAAAAATAATACATACAGTAAAGCAGCAAAATCCTCACATTAAGGACTAACTGGAACCACTCAGTATCTTCTTGTATGATTAAGCAAATGAAACAATAATTAAAATAGTTACAGAATAATGCTCTGTCAATTATGCTAATAATCAAGTAATCGTCGTCACTTCCATTGATGAGTCCCATCATACACGAGCGCTGGTCGCCTGTTTATCGTTTAATCTTATTAATAATGAATGTATCACATGTCCAAATCACACCAATTTCAGCACTGCACTTCCTTGTGCCCCTAACAATACACACACACCAAGTGTGAAGCTTATAAGACAGAAGGTTCTTGCGATATGCGTTCCACAGACAGACTGACAGATTTCTGGAATTAGTATATGGAAATAAGTGAACACCGTTAAGAATAACAGTGTGAGCTACACTCCACTGATGAACTGTTTATGTACCTGGTCCGAACATCCAGCTTGCAGCGGTTGATGATACAAGAAAGCTCGAACAGAATGGGAAACCAGCCACGAACCCACACCCCGATCGCCCGGGGCAACATTCATGTCATCACTAGTGTATTCCCTCAGAGCCTGGGCAGAGACACAGTACGACACAAAATCATCAAGTGAAATATTACATCATAAGTCTTGAAGAAACCACATAGTGAGTGATATTATTTTGTCACAGTTGCCATTTTATTGAACCGGTATTGTCACAAGTCAGCTGCTCCTACCTGTGGTCTTTCTGAGACGTATTTAGCACAGTGCCGGAATGAGTCTGATAGCCTCCATGCTGGTGTCAGGAAAAGCTGCGTTGCACACAAACTCTGACAAGCACTTCACTGCATCTTGAACGAATCTATAGCAGCTGCAAAGTGCCTCCTGGAAAGTGTTTGCTGAGGGAGGAGTGATGAAGAGAAGGAAAGTAAGAAATCAAAAACAGACTAGTCCTATAAAAGCTAAAGCAAACTGACAGTGTGTCTCACTGTCAGCTGAGCGCTTTGACACATCACAACCTCTGTTAGTTGGCTTTTAGGCATCTGAGCCAAAATGGACAATGTACATCTAAATTCAAATAAATTAAATTTTTTCACAAGTTACATACATTCCAATCACAAGAGGTTTAGTAATGGTATCAGTTTTATCATTTCCTGAACAGGAAGTAGTGTTCACTGTGGATCTGAACGCAGCTGTACTCACTGACAATGTGCCCCAGTGGTCTGGAAGGCCAGCTCCACTATAGTCTCGTCATGGTCGGACGGCTGCCTGGTGAAACACTGAGAAGATGTTCTTCCAGCCTGAACGGATGTTGGCTGCTTGGAGTGACCATCTGAGCCACACACCTAATCACCATGTCTCTGATAGTGGGGGACCTGTTCACATGGGGCAGAACATCAAATTCATATTTTATTAACAAACCTCTACTTTATTTCACATATCTAGTGTAAATAACGCACACGTATGTATTGAGAAAGAACAGTTTTTCATCAGAGCCACCAATAATATATATAAAAAAGTCCTATTATCTTACCTGGTCTTCCTTCATGATGTGCTCAAACGGCCTGAGGAAGTCTTTCTGGAAGCGGAAAATTGGCCAGCTCTCCTTTCTCCAAGAAACTTCATGGAGAGCTGTCTCAGTGAGTCCACGGCAAAAATGGCTACATCCTCATTGGGGTTGCAACCCACCTGTAAGAGACACATAAATCAGCCATGGATTAAATGGACTTATAATGTTTTTTTGTTACTTTCAGAGTTTACAATCATGTTTAAACCTGCGCTACTTAAATGTTTTGGGCCCATCTACGGGCACAACAAAGTTGTTAAATACAACACTTAGAGCTGATATGGCTGGTGATTTAAAGCATTTATCTGGAGTTGTGTTTCTGGTGAAGTTATGTCCAATACTCACTCACCTTTAGTTGTTTGTGTCTACACCAGCCGCTGAGGAAGATTATCAGGCTCTTTAGCAACTAACCACTCTGTTATGTTCACTGGCTATTATCTGACTATTTGTGCTGATTGGTGCTCGGAAAGTAGCAGACAGTGAAAACAACACTAATGAGACAAAACACAGACCAACATAAATATACAACTTCAAGACCGAAACATGTCCTACCTAAGTACATTTTAAAATAAATGTTTCCCACCTGGATACTGCAAACACGCTGAGTAGACAGAATTACAGAGCTCTCACACCACTGTTATAAATCTGATTCCTCAGGGGGCACTACAGGACAACAGTAAGTGCACAGAGCGGCAGGGAGCACCAACAAAAGAAAACCTCATCACCCCTGCTACTGTCTGCTACACCACTCACTAAAAGCAGCTCCTACTTGTGCCTGATTAACAATTCTCCAAACTTTGTTTCACTGACCTTGTTAAAGTGGTCTCCTATGACCTGCCAAATTCGAGACCACTGCAGCCTGATGCGGTTCATGTTGTAGTAGGAAATTTCCACGATCTTTTGCAAGCTGAACATTCTCGGCTGGTGTGTCGAGGCCAGCTCATCCATAGACACCGCACACAACCACCGCGACAAAGTCCACTGGAAACACATAGCAACACTTGTGAATAACTTCTGTTACTTTTAAAAGATGCACAGAGATGTGAGATAAAAGAATGACACACTTACCGATTGCATTTCCATCTAGTCTGGTCGAACCAGTGAAGATCCTGCAAATATAAAAAAAAACACCTTCAGTATTTGTAGGGAATAGAAAGGCTCATTCATTACAAAGGACATAGTGTATACAGATCATGCACTTATGGTATTGATATTCTGTGTGTGGGCTCCCTTGTGAGTATTTTGTCTCACCTGTCCACAGCCACCACCACACTCTGAGAGCTGGTCTCTCCTACCGACTCCTGGATATGAGCCATCTGTCTCTTGTCCTGACTTCCCACCAGGTTTCCTGCAGCACCAAACCCATTGAACGCAGGTTAATGTTCAGTCAGGCATCAGACACAGACGAAAGGTTTATCAGACTTTTAAAAGCACACTGAACAAGGCATTAGTGCAGAATGATTGTGTTTGCTGTTTTAATTCATTAGACTGGATGCAAAATATATGGTATTTACATTTTAGACCCTGTGTGACATTTGCGCTTGTCCCTTTAGAACCGGATGATATGTGCTGAAAGGTTAATTACATTATGGGAAATGTAGTTTGTTATCGCTCTTCGTTATTAGTGTTTCAGACAATGGCTGACGATCTGAGCTAAGTGAGCGAAGTTGAAGCGGTGTATAGTAGAGTTTCATTGAGGAAAACAACAATGAAAATAACAATGAAGAAGACTCAGACCCAGACGATGTTCCTGCTGACCTGAGACTCAGTTGGTAAGAGACATGCTTGAGGAGGAGGAAAAAGGGGAATCAGAGTTTGCCTGGTTTATTGCTTTTTTTTTATGTTCACGAACTTTGGGGAAACGATGATGATTTACAATGAAAGCCAAATGTTTAAGATATAAAATGTTTGTTTAGTTAATTTCATGTCTCTATCTGCTTCAGAAAACCCTCAGGTTTTAGGTGGATGTTCAAACAATGCTTAAGTTTTAGATTGCGTTGTTATTCAGCACCTTACGTCTCAAGTTAGTTTCAGAAACAGTGTAGTTGTTTTTGCATAAACGATGAACACTGGAGATATTATGTTAAGGGTTAAATTTAGAGTAGAAGTTGTGTGTGTGTCTTACCCAGGCCCAATGGCATGAACTCCTCTGTGCCGGAGGGTAAGCCCTTAATGCCGCCCTCTTTGTCCCGCACCACCCCTGAGATGTAGCGCGTCTTCACCCCTGTGCCGATCACTGGGCGAGCTCCAGCTGACCTGATACATCTCAGAATCTATAACAAGGGGAGAAACCACAGATAACTTTATGTTACTCAAACTGCTGTGATGAATAAAGAACATTTTGGATGCAGCTTATATGAGACATGTCCTCGTATTTTAGAAGGAATCTGTAGCAGTTCGAAATATTAGGGAAGAGGAGGGAAGAGAACAGTGGGAAGATTAAACAATTTTGAAAAACAGCTGTGTAACAATAAGTGACAAAATATCTAGGTTGCAAAAATGAGACATATAATGATACTGGTATGATATTTCATTAAAATTCATTTGCAATAGGCCATAAGAAAAACACTGGTACAACTATTTGTGTTGTGCGGATTAAAAATTAATGTATAAACAAATTAAAGAAATGATCATTTTTCATGCTCTATCCAATCAACTTTTGTTTTGTAATTTAAATTTATTTAAAAATACATATTAAATACTGAATGAATGAACGACCCTGCAATGACCAGAGCTTGTTTTCCACAGCTTTCATTCCTGCAAATTACATGAGGAGCAGTAGCTGTGATGTTTCGTTATCAAATCATTACTGTTGGAGGACCTCTGCTTTTAGAGAAAGCCACAACAGAATATATTATAAGCTAAATGACATGAATACACCTGCATATCTCTACCTGGACGCCATCTACTGGCAAATCCTAACAAGTTAAGAAATCTTTGGAGCTCTCTTGAATATCAGCACAAATATCTGACATTTCCTAACTTAAGAGAGCTGAAAATGCAATTAAAAAGTAGACCGAAAATGTAATGTAATGTTTTGGCCAGTTAGGAGTTATTCCCTACTATGATTTTATTTAATAAATAAGGGTTATGCAGTGCCCCACTGCTTGAAATTATTCTTTCTGACAAGTTTCAGAATAAAACAGACAATCATGGATTTACTTTCTGTGGGTGGGAAGCTTTCTTCTCTTTTTCCCATTTTAAGAAAAAATTCAATGTGCCACTTAACTATATTCGATCAATCCTTTACAAAGGTTGTTATCTTTGAGATTCAAGAAAACTTTATCTCACCTCGTGCCAGGAGTTGCCCAGGTAGTTTCCATCTGTGTGAGCCACAGTGATCAGGGTCTTGATGGTGTCAATGTTCTTCTGCTTCATCTCCGTGATGCTGGAGCTGGCCGTCAGCAGGGTGAATCGGGCAAGGCCTGGACGTACGCATCGTCGCTCCAACTACAGACACAGGGGCCAGTTACTACATAGTCTGTTGTTATCACTGAGTCGCTTTAAAAAATGATGTATAAGTAAATTATGATGTGACTCATGGAAAACAAACAAATGCATCATCTCCTCTACATCCCCAATGTCACCAGACCTGCATGTTGAAGATGCAGGCGATCCTGATGGCACATCGGATGCCCTCCAGACACAGTGAGGCCACCTCTGGGTCGTCACAGTCCTGCAGTCCCACGCTAAATGCTGCAAGCAAGGGGGTCCACGCCAGCTACAACACAGACATTGAAAACTTAATTCTGCTTCTGTTTGTTTCCCCCCCAACTCCTCCTCTTAATGTACAAAGTTACAACAAACAGTTGCTCTGACACTATACCTTGAACATAGGCCTGACATGCTCCAGGTGTGTGGCGCTGAAGAAGGGAGCCTGAGCATGGCTGACGGCCTCCATTAGCGCTTTAGCAGTCTTTGCCATCTGCTCCATCTCCACGTTGTACAGCAGACGACGCTGCTTCTCGCTGGCCACACCTGGAGGGAGGACATAGCTTTGTTTCTCAGCAAACAGGGAGGTAAAGAGACCAAAGGATGCATCACTGTGCTGGTGCTCTCTATTTACCAGCCAATGTGTGACATACTGTTCAAAAAGCTAAATTTCAGAGAAAACCTTTTGTCTGAGAGTAATCCTGATGGAAGGTGCACGAGCTGACACACGAGTACTCACTCTGCTTGGTGGACTTTGGGGTGATTGAAAACTCTTTGCTCTCCTTCATGGCAATCTTCTTGCCTGCGATCTCATCATATATAGAAGATAGATATTCTTCTGGCAAGTCTTTACTGTCATTAATACCACGGTTCATCTTGATGTACTGCTCCTTTGTCATTTTGTTCTTTACCTGCATCGAGAACAAAATTGAGAAAGAGAGTTGGAGTGATTGCTGAAAAAGGGAAGGAATTCTGGACTCTAACAACAAGATGCTGTATGTACTGTATGAACATACACACAAAGCATTACTGTCATATTGTGCTGGACAAGATTGGGATGAAAATGTTTCAGGGTAAAATTCCTGATGATTTGTTAAAACAGTTTCAAATTTAAATGATGATTAAAAACATGGTATATTGCAGTGCTTGGAAAAAATTTGGATAAATACTGTACAGCAACCAAAGTTAGCAACAGTCTCCCTGATGCAGCTGCTAATACAGCGTGGGTTTATATGCATCAATGGCCCTGTTCAGACCTGGTTTTCACAACCCTCTCAGATGATCTGATTACAAGTGGACAGCTTTAAGTAGTCGATCCCCTGCTCTTTATGCAAATAAACTCATACATAATGCATTTGGAAAGACAAAATTATGTCTTTTTCAGTCTGATTACGACAGATGGGTCTGTTGTCAGTGTGTGTACTTGTACAGATATCTTTGTGAGGACAATTTTGAGCCTTACAGAGCGAGGAGATTTCGGGAAAGTGAGGACATTTTGGCCGGTCTTCACTCTCTGACACACTCCTGTAGGTTTATTTGAGGGTTAATACTTGATTCAGCTAAAATCAATATGTGCTGGTTACTGTTAATATTGTGATAGTTGACAAAAATAAGCAATGTATGGAAACAGTGTGTGAAAGTGTGAAAATACTTTCATTACTTTATCAGCTGAGTAGTCTGTCTTTTAATGTGGCCCAGTACACAGGTCTGAACAGGGTCTTTGTTGCTCTTTCTCACTGCTCCTCCCTGGCTTCAGTTTGTGTGTGTCACAGTGTGAAATATTTTACACCTTCTTTTCCCAGACTTTCAATTTCAGATGCAATTTCCTTTGTACAATTCAGAACGTTACAGGCCTATGTGTCCCTGTCATCCGTTTGAATGAAGACACTGTGTTCATACAGTGGGCCTGCCAATGCAGAAGGGTCTGACATAGAGCCTGGTAGATTACTTTGTAATGTGAGCAGTATTTTAATTCATGTTAATTTATTGTGATTATTTTTAAATAGACGACACAAAACACTGTCACTGCTTTGTAAGGATTTGGCATCTGACAGCACTAAAAGCACTAAAAGCTTAAAGATTTGCTTTCCTTTTCTAAACCTTGGGTTGTTTGAGGTCAGAATACTGTAAAATTCATACTGCATAAACAAAAACACAACATTTTTCGCGATGCATAAAAGAACTGTGTAGTTTTGTTTCGTACTTAACAACCATTGAACTCCTGTGTAGCTAAAGAAGGTCTGTTAATCCTTAATAAAAACTCCACATGGACAAAACAATCGACACCAGGAACCGCATACGATGACATGGCGATGCTGGTGACAAGACATAAAACTGAACAGTTCTCACCTGAGGACTGTGCAGGTCTGTGGTGAGCATAATGATGGAGTATGCCAGCACGTAGGCAGTGTCTGCACTGGCAAACAGAGTCTGTCTGCAAAAGAAGTCACATATTAGGGCAACAGATAGCAGCTGCACTGGTCTGATGTTTTAATTTTACAATAACCTAACTCAGGTACAACCTCGGAAACATGGTAAAAACTCTTCAAGCCAGAATATTTTAGTGGGAGATATATTTTACCAGTAAAGATCAAGCCTTACCCCTGGTAGCATTCCAGGTATCGAGCAGCAAACTTCTCCATCAGCCTGTCAATCTTCTGGGCCTCACCAGGAAGTCTGAAGCCTTCCAGGAACGCTCTGAGAGCCGAGACAAAGTCCCGTCCGCAGAAGTCCAGCTGGTCCACGTAGCAGTACATCACTTCTTTATTGAACTTGATATTCTCGCCCAGGAACTCTCCCACCTGGGTCTGTGGATGCAGAGGAAAAAGTGGTTGGAGGATGACTGACCTGACTAAACAGCGTTGTACAATTAAACCTAGTGTAATCGCTCACCGTGTCCAGTCTGTCCTCCTGGTGTAGGAACTGGGCGATGTCCTCAGCTGTGGATCCCAGCATGCCCTGGTCCTGCAGGTACTGTACACCTCGCTTTGGCTTCTTGTTGAACCTATGGAAAGAAGAGAGGAACAAATCTATGCTTGTCTTGCCCAAACAAGAACAAAAGGGAAATCTTACACACTCAGGGAGTGTTCTATTGATAAAGGCCAACATCAAATAAACCATGATACAAATGTTAACCAGACTGAGAAAAAGGGCTCACAGTTCGATTCCGTGCTCGATGATGTCCTTCTGCTGTTTGATGACCTCGTACTGTTCTGGATGGTCGGCCTGAGAAACATTGATGCTGGAGGAGACGGTGGAGTCCAGCGAGCTGATGCTATCTCGACGTCCAACCAGCTGCTCTGGGAGCTTCAACTCTCCTCCGTCACTATCAGACGGATGCTCCTGGCCTGCAAACATCAGTGATTATACGTTAAGACCTGAACATGTCCTGTGCATTGTTCACATTTTTTTTCTCTCCACCACACTTACCCAGGTTAGCTTGAAGGTTTGGATTGATGTACATGTCTTTGCTCCACTCGACCATACACTTGAGGATGGAAACCAGACATTCCAAACCCTTTTTACGTAGACTCAGCTCCTGTGGATATTAAAGAGCCACCTAAGTTTATTTAGGTCACATGCACACTAACACATGTAAGTGATTTTACACACAAAGCATAAGTTAGAAACGATGGCCAGAAGAATCCTGCTTCACCATTCAAAACATTACAAGTAGGCGCTTATGAGCCGATGATGTATTTAGACAACACCCTAAAAACTAGGGTACAAAATATAAGTTATAGAACATTGAATCAAAATGGGGTGCTATGATGTGGATGATGCATCATTGTGAGGCTCAATCACTGTGTACCTGCAGAGGAGTCATCCCAAGCTCCTGACCACTCCTGCCTTGAGCAATCTTAGACAGGTCGTTGACGAGGCGCTCAAAAATGTTTGCCGCGTTCAAGTCACAGTCGTAGTTTACATAGATGTCGACCACGCACTGGGCATCTGAGGGAAAGGAATGTGTTACAAAACTGGTTATCCTTCAAAAACAAAACAGTTTAAATGATACTGACCAAATATATTTCTTTAGATACAAAGGGTGACGACTAAGTGTTGGCTGTGGCGATCAGTTTTTTTAAATGAATAACTTCAACTGCAGTACCTATCAGGGTTTCCCCGTATAAGGATTTAAAGACAACTGCTCAAATTCCAACTTTCAAAGACGTGACCATGCAGCAAATAAACCTCAAGGGTTAAATGCATCACTGTCAGGGTGGCACTAGGTGAAACGATGACATGCGAGCTGATAGATGGTAGTACCAACAAAAAGCCTTTCTGAATCCACTGAGGAATCGAATTATTGGCACAAAAAAAAAAAAAGATTTCACGTAAATGAACAGGGCAAAAGGGTTAAATATAACCTCTGTACAAAGAGAGTAATAATCAGACCAACTGTCTCATCATATATCTCAAGTGGATGGATTAAAACATTAATAGCTAGCATTAAATAAAGGACAGCTAAAAATGTGTCAAAATTCGGTCTATTCTATGCTGGTGTACTGTCAGACAGTATGAATTTTGGAATCACTTGGATCCTCCTATGAATATCCTGCCATGTCTAAATAAAGATGGCAGTAATTTGAACATTTAAGTAAATTTTTCAGAATTAAAAAAAGTTTCTAAATTTTTAGTTAGATTATTCTTCTTCTAGTTTGAGGAAAACTTGTATGAGTGGATTTATACCTGCACAGATGCGTGTCAGTGTCTGGATAACCATCCACTTGTGCTCAAAGGAGCTGGTCGACGTCTCCAGGATAGTCAGAAAAATCTCCCGAAAAAACACCTGAGCCATGGTGGACAAAAAACAGTAAGTGTGACAACTGAACTATGAACTTCCTTAATCAGTCTAAGATTTGTCAAACCAACACTGTTTGCATCCTGTACCTCAATCTGCATCTTCAGGTGGACCTTGAAGTGGGAGAGCAGGGTGAGGAAGATAGCCAGGGACAGCTCAAACACCTCAGGCACTGAGGACACACCATTTTTGGAAAGTGCCACACATAAATACTGTTTGATGGCGTTGACGAACATCTCATGAGTGCGAAACACTGGCCCAGCACCCTGCAGCACAGAGAGCAGCAGCTGTAGGGAGACAATCTTGGACCGCAACTCATGGGACCTGGAGAGGAGAGGAACCGTATGAGCATCAATTATACTACCTTAAGTGCAATATAAAGTGATCCACAAAGACACTTGAGACACTTATAGCAGCATGCTCAATGGAAATTCATGTGTTTTCATGTTTTATCTATAAATACGGTTCTACAGTTTACTCTGAGTTGAGGAGAACAAACAATACAGGGGTATAATGGTGTTTCATGGTATCTAATGTAGGCCAGGCTGACGTCTCAGAGGTTCCTACTTGGCTCAGTTTACTCTGGCCTATTCAGACTGGCTGGCTCAGAGTCTAATGTTACAGTAACTAGAGATGACAGGACTGCACCAGGATGGAAAAGGGCAAGTTAACCTGCAGAGACTGAGCTGAAGCAGTGTGCGTGTGCTGAAGGCAGCTACATTTCTTTTGGCAAGCGTGTCAAAAAGAAGGGACCACATAAAAGACCAAAGGTGCATCAAAGCAGGAGTGTTCATGATTCAGGACTCAAGTTCTGGGTAACCACAGATTGTTTGAGTGTTACAAAAAAATATCTTCACGGTATGATGTAAAAAGACAACTGACTAAACTTGCTTTCAGACATGCACTGAACTCCTGGAGGGGCTGCCAGAATGCAAATATCTGAGTGTGAGGCTCCAGACTTTCTCTGGAGATTCTCCAGCCAGAGTAAAAACTCCGGACATTGTTGAATGAGCCGATGTGCGAAAACAGCAGGAGATCCTCTGCAGGATTCACCGCGAGCAAGTGTGGGTGCTGATGGTGCTTCTAACACGCAACGTACTCCAAAATGAAAAAAGCTAAAAGAATACAAATATCTCAGGATGAATAAGCAGTGAGAACACACAGACAAGGATGTCTAAACAGCTTTTGGTGATAAGGGACTATGCCAGTATCGATGTGCTGTAAACAAAAACATGTGCTCTCCACAGCAGAACTAAAACATTACATTATGCCTCTGCACCACCACTCAGCTGACGCTCCAGAGATTTATGTGTTGTTGAGAACACGTCTGAGAGGAAAATCTCCAGCTGCATTGTTCATGTGTGAAATATAAACTCCAGAACCAATTGTGCGGACACCCTCCGGAGTTCATGCCTGAAAACAGCTCAACTAACACAATGTAAAAATGTACTGGTTATGCAAAGTTATAGAGGTGGGAAAAAAAACCACTCACTTTGGGTCTGGAGGTCCATCAGCAAGTGGCTTCATGGAGAGTTTGCAGAGCGAGCGGAACACCAGAAAAGCGTCCTTCTGGAGGATGTGTGAGAATCGTGCAGCGTTGTTGGCTCCCTGCAGGGTCTCTGCATCCTGGGACAGATGAATAAAGTCAATCCCACTTTATAAAACACATCAGAATCTCACATTTCACACCTGAAAGATTAGACCATGGTCCAAACCAAGTTTGAAGTCTTACACTGTATTAATTTGATCTGGTTTTGGTTTCACATTGCAATTTAAAGAGTAAAGTACCAAAGTATTTCGTATGACATACATACGTCCTGTAATCATAACCTACATTGACCATTGATTGGTTTGAAGATGAGCGTGTGTCTGACGTCGGTGTGTTCTCAGTTCGCAGGGTAGTAGTCTTTCCATTTGAATAGAGAATATTAATGAACCTGCCACTGTAATATCATTATGGTATGTTTACCAGCATCACCAACATCAGGTGCAGTACTCAACACTGGTAACACTATGCAACAAATTGAAAATTACATTTCTGGAGAGACCAGTTAGGCTTGTACTTCATTTTCTTCTTCCAAAAGTCGAAACTATCCCAAAAAGTATTTTCCCACTGCAAACGATCGGAAGCATGCCTCAATTTAATCCAGAACAAGTCCACCTCTTTTGGTGTGCCTTATTTTGCAAGTTTGTAACCAACCCTTCACATCTGTTATTTTGGTTCAGACTTAACTAAAAAGTCTGAAGGTCTGCTGAATGTCCCCTGAATTGTCAGCCTGACCCAAGTTCTGTGTCAGAACCCTTCAATGTTGATGGTTTGTGGCAAAGCTCCACATGTTTCCCTCGCACCAGAGGTTGAAGTCTCAGTTACTCCCTTTGTCTGTTTAGATCAACAACCTTACCAACAGGGTAAACATGCTCCCCACAAGTGTCTCTCATTTTGCCTTACTCATCACATTTGTTTCAATAGTAACTTTACTTTACCATCATATACTGGCGTCCTCTGACCCGCTGCAGTTTCACAATAAACCTTAAGTATTTTAATACTTCTCAGGGTTTTGAAGTATTTTTGTCAACCACCACACAATTAACAATGACCAGTTGACCACAACATACAGGTTTTCTTTTCTTTCTTTTTCTCCAAATGCATAGAAACTTAATTCATAGTAAAGTTGCATATGTGATCTGATGTATTTAGAGCAGGCCACTTGTGATGGGTTCGCTCAGGACAGATGTTAATACCAGGTCTGAACAGGGCCTTAGAATCTGCATCTGTCAATGAGCAGTTCATTTATTGTATCTCCTCCTCTACTCACAGGTAAATATTGAGATTCTGCACTTTTGCACAAGAAGACATTTATTAAAAAACATCTACAAGCACTTTAAGATGAACTGTGAAAAGCTGAATAGTAGGTAATGTTTTTAACACTGCTCACCAGCATATCTGTGGACGACACAGAGGATCGGTCCTCAATGATGCCATTCATATGCTGGCCCTCTGCTCTGACTGTGGTGGGGGCCGCCTCTGTCTGCTCCGTGACAGGGTGGGCTGGGTGCTCGTCTCCTGGGGGCAAGGCAGGAGAAGAGATTTACAGCTCACAACCATGAAAGAAAAACACAAGTGTATTGATGTGATAAGTAAAACAGGTTAAGTTCTGACCTGTTCCACTGTGTATCTGTGTTGGCTGCTGCTCTGCCTCCTCTCCTTCAGTCATCGCTGACTCTGCTGGATCTGCTGGATCTGAATTGCTCTCTGGTTTGTCCCCCTCCACAGCTGGCTGTGATGCAGTAGGAGGCGTCTCTGCACCTTCATCTTCAAAAACAGAGAATGAAGAGTGATTAAGGTGAAAGAAGCTACAACATGAAAGATGCTTCTACCTGAGTTACACCTTCAGACTTTTTTAAGTTGAGAGGAAAAACAAAAAGAAAGATTTACAAGCTTCTCCGAAATTGGAACTTATACTGAAAGCCAGAGTTGACACACACCTCTTGATGGTGTGGCCTGTTCTTCTCCTCCATTCATCATATTGTTGCCGTTCTCAGGTTCTTCATTAATTGATGCTGTGTCTGGTGGTTGATCCTGTTCCACGTCAGGGGCTGATGGTTGGGGTGTTGAGCTGGTGGTATTGGTGGTTGTGAGGTCTGGAGTACTGGTTGCTGGAGAAGGCGAGCCTTGGGGCTCTGGGGTGGGCGTCCGGTCGGACCAGGGGGAGCCAGACCTCTGATTACCAGGGACTGGAGATGGGTTCTGTTGGGGTGGTCGCAGCCTCTCCTTCTCCTGCTCCTGAGCCTCCAGAGCCTGTGGAGTCAGGAGGAGGAGAAGAGGAGTTAGTTTGATAAAGAGAAAATGCAACTCTTTCACTCTGCCTCATGCAATACAGGCAGATGTTAATAGAAACTGAAAGAACATAAATTGTTCATTATAATAAAGTCTCTTCATATTATAAATTCTGACAAGATGATTCACATCAAAGCCCAGTGATGAGCTTATCATCCCCTACCGTTCCAATAAAAATGAAAAATAGAACTGAATCACCACCAGTGTTCAGCAGGCCTTATTATAGGGCTACACCAGCTACATGCAGAGATTGTGCGAGTCCAGTGAACTAACATTGCTCTATTAGTTGGGCACAAACCTGATAATAATAACTTGTGTAGTGTATACTGTTGTAAGAATATATATATATATATATTGAATTTTCAATATTCTCTGTTTTAGCGGCTGAGGTGGGCGGATCTGAAGCAGAGTTTTCTAATGAAAACATGGTGATGTTGATGAGAGTAGTCAGCCTGTGGCAATGCACATTTCATTGGCCTTCTTCTTCATGTTGTTTTGTCATTCAGAAAGTATCTCACAGATATTTTTGATCACTTGCATTCCTTTTGACTTCAATCTCAAAACAGCATGCAGAGAGGAAAACATTACATTTCCCATGTTTTGCCAAAAAGTGCCAAAAGACTGTATGGATAGGTAATAGGTGATAGGTGCGTAAACTAACGGCCTGGTTCTCCATGCGTGTGAAGATAACATTGAGCATCTGTGTGAGCGTGGCCTTGGCGGTGGTCTGGTTGATGAGGTTGCGGCTGGCCAGGTAGATGTTGTAGCAAGTCCTGACGGTGAGGAGCACCGTGCCCTCGTGGATCTCTATGTGCGGGGAGGTCACTGCAGTCAGCAGGGCCTGGGCAGAGAGAAAAGGAAGTCAAGCGTTGTCACACAGGATGTCTTGTTGAGAAGATGCAGCGGCTGCACCTGCTGAGTCACAACTTCACTTCCCTACTTCTGCAAGCCGCAGATATTTAGTTTTCATACTCTGTTGCCATTTTGTTGTTAGACAAACATATTTCAAATGAAAGAATTCAAAATTATTACAACAAATACCTTCAAGGCAGATTAATTTGTTTTACAATATAATTTGTATTAGTCAGAGTTCATGATGTTTATAGTCTGACCTATAAATCTTTGATCAACAGTGATAATACTGCATGCTTCTTACAGGCCAGACTTTGACCTTTATAACCAACCAGGATGTGTTCGTCATTTAAATAAAACTCTGAGTAAACTTCAATACGCACCAGCTGTGAATCAAACCTAATGCATACACAAAGACACTTCTTAAATATGCTCAAGCACTTCTGAACACTGAGATATGAACGTAATCATTGAAATCATTGAAAAAGTCTAAAAAAAACCTTGAAGTGAATTTAATGTTAGATGAGTCAGGCCACAATCACTTAACTGCTGGGTAGGAAGTAAAGGTGACTTTTAAAAGAACATACTTTTTTTTTAAAGCCAGACATTTTTGAGTGATTGTAGAAATCACATATCCAATTAGTCTTAAGTGGTTGATGTGATAAAGATGCACATAACGACAGGGCATATTTAAATATTCAACATTATATAACTTTCCTAAATTCATCACATTAGAATAGATATGACACTAAAGATATAGAAACTCGTCTTTATTGTGAATCATGACTGAATCCTCTCAAATACAGTGGACTCAGTCCTGCCTCATTGACCCAAAGATAAACAAAAAAAATGAAATAAACAATGCCACTGACAGACAGAGGATCTGAAGCCTGCCAGATGTACAGAGAGGAACTGGGGGGGGGGTACCTTGATGATCTGTAGCTGGACTCCCTCATCAGTCTGCGGGCCTTGGAAGCAGTTGCAGATTGTTTCCACCAGGCGATCAATCAGCCTTTTGCCTGGGCTTCTGTTGTCCGGGGCGTTGCCTGTGATGTGGCCGTACGCGATCAGCTTCTACCGTAGAGCAACAGTGCACAGGTTAGAGCAGCAGAAGTGTTTGATTGTGTGTTTGTTTTGAGATGTATGCGAATTTAGGGTTTATATGAGCAGCGTCTTCATTTAATTGTGAATGAGTAAAGTTTCTCATAATGCAATTCAAAGAGTTCTTAATTGGACCCTCCCTGTCTGCTACTGTAAATATTCATAGCTGGGTCTCAATTCTGGGGCTACATCCATCTATGAAAAGCTATAAATAGATTAAAGGATGCAGTGTGTGTGTGTGTGTGTGTGTGTGTGTGTGTGTGTGTGTGTGTGTGTGTGTGTGTGTGTGTGTGTGTGTGTGTGTGTGTGTGTGTGTGTGTGTGTGGTATGTTCTAGGAGCATGTGTGACATTTGAAGCAGGTGTAGATACATTCCCACCAACCCACCCCCAGGTTGTTAATACAAGAAAAACTGCTGTGAGAAAGTGAAATAACAATTTTGACATTAAAAGGGGTTGAGTGGAACTGAGTGCAACTGAATGCATGTGCGTAAACCTGTGTGTGTGTGTGTGGGCGTGTGTGTGTGACAGTGAATAATAACCTGCAGACAGTCCAAAGAGGTGCTAACTATCCGGGGGGACTTTGACTGACAGGCCAACTCAAAGGGCAGCACATATTTGTCGGCCTCAATGTAGTTGGCTCTGGGTGGGACCACTGATCCATCCCTGCAGGAATGAGGAGAGATACAATGACAGCAGCTCTTTCTATTAACACTGCTTGTTCACATACCTAAAAAAAATACTCAAGGTCCTACTAAAAACTAATGGTATGTTAATGAATCAAGTGCTGTGTAAATATTAGAGCTCTGACTTTTACCTTTAAAACCTTGGAAGAGCATAATGGCACGTAATTAAGAAAACAGCTTGCCTATAGAAGCAGACATATGACCTGGAGCCCATCTGAAGTGCTGGTGATATACTACTAAGTAGCAGTTATAAAAGCAGCAAATTGCCGAAGTCACAAATCACAGTGATCACCCGGTGTTTACGACAGACTGCTTCAGGGTAAACCTGAACTCACCTTCTTTCTCTGAAGAAAAGCTTGAACCCACTGCTGATTCATTCAGTGGGTAAAGGTATGTGCAAAAGAATACTTACTTTTGTTTATCAAGCTCTGCCTTGATTTCATCTGTAAAGGGAGACACAGGAGATTAAATGTTATTGAAGTCTTTACTTTGACCATCGCAGCTCACAGCAATGTGATGTGATTGGACAGAAATCTGGCGGTTACACGGCTGATTACAAATCTGACGACAGTAACGTGCGTTTGTTTTTCTGCATTTTTGTTGTTCAGCAAATGTTTTTTCTGCTCAATTTAACTTATTCTATAGGATTTGACTACACCTGTACTTGATCTCACAATTTCAGATCTTTAGTCTCCCTCTTCTTCCCTGCACCACCCTTCCCATCTTTTATGCTTTCTAAAGAATTCTCCTGAACCAATTTCCTATTCTTCATGATTTTCATCCCTCACCGATCAATCGAAAGTTGTATGCGCACTTCCTACCTACTGGGTGTCACATTATTGGCTACAAAGTGAGTAATGGTGTGCATTCAGGCAGATGTGACCGTCCAAATTGATTAGATTCAAACACAACGTGGCAGAGAACGCTACTAGACTCATCTTTCATAACCTCCTCACACAGGAGGACACAGAGGAAATTAGTTTGTGGAATATTCACAGTAATATCAGTCACTGTTAAAGTGAGCATATATTTTAATGCCCTGATATTTTATGTGCACAAGTGCAGTGCTGATCTAAACCTGCCTGTTTGGAATTAGCCATTTGCTTGTCCTGTGTTAAAGAGGGATAGTTCACCGAAAAATGAAGATTCGCTCATTATTTACTCACCACTATGCTGATGGAGGGGGGGGGGGGGGGTGTTTGAGTCCACAAAACACTTTTGGAGTCTCAGGGGTAAACAGCGTTGCAGCCAAATACAATACAATTAAAGTAAGTAAGTAGAAGTGAGTAGATGATGAGTCAATTTTCCTTTTTCGGTGAACCATCCCTTTAATGCTCCAGAGCTACTTGAGAACTGTTCCTTGTCATTAGTGAGTCCTCCTCAAACAGGTCTACACTATACCGTCACTTTTTATTGTTTGTGTTGGACGTTGTGTGCAAAGCTTTCTATAAACAGAGTATGGTACAGAGTGAAGTTGTTCATCCTACCTGGTTTATCAGCAGTTCATATAATGAAACTAAATTTGCTTTATTACTGTTTATTACTACCATTACATGTGTGGCTTATATAGTTTGAATGATTTACTTATTTGCTGCCCACAAGTCCACAACTTTTCAAAGTAAAAGCTCTATAATTCAGCTCAAAATAAAGCATTCTAGCAATTAGGCTTTTGCCACTGTGCTTTTACTTTGAGGACAACTTTCTGAAGAGGATGTGATTCTATGAATTTCCCTGCCACGACCTGTGAATGTGTCAGTCTGACACGGTGAAATAAAAATGATCAGATTATCAAAATCATATGGCAGGACAGATTTTATTGGTTGCAGGTTTCCAGTTGCTGACTGCTGCTGTAGTTTACATAGGACGTGGAATACGTTTCAACTAAGTCCACAGGCTTAAGGCACATTGCCCCACCCCCACTGACTGCTACAGAGCACCGGTCGCTGGTTGTTTTATTCATATTGAACATATCCATGTCTAAATCACACCACACTCTGCACTGCATTTTTGGGGCAATTTACAATACGCATGCCAAATGTGAGGCTAAATAGATAAACAACTCTGGAGATATGCATTCCACAAACAGACACAGAGGTTTATGGAATTAGTAGGTAGATGAAAATGCAAAGCCAGTTGTTTTCTCTACTTTGGAAAAACTCTTATTGGACCAAAGTATATGAAGTTGATAGTACTTGCTCTCTTTATTTTGCCAACTGGCTAAGCTATGGTGTTTAAATAAAAGAAAACAGCCATTAAAATATAATCTCTCTTTCCACCGCATGCCTGATTGATCACAGAGGCAACAGATGAAAAGGCCTGCAGTCCACAGCACAACTTGGATATTTGAACTGAGAAACAAAGATTTGGCACTGGGGACAATCTGATGAAGCTGGGTATAGAATTTACAAAGACACAAGACACACAGGCACTACCACGGTGTGAGGATAACCACAACATGGCCCAAGATGGTGGCACGGGAAGTCGAAAAGCAGTGTTGGGTTCAGCTGGCTTCATGAATAATGAGAGAGTGTCCATGGCAGACAGGAGCAGCTCACACACACACCAACCTGTTTGCCCACCTCTCACATGTGACATGCATTTCGTTGCAGTCGGTCCTGTGGTTCAACAGCCTCACTGTTCTTCAACAAGGAAACACTACCTGTTGTTTGCCATTTCCTCAATCAACAGCTCATTGTACCAGAACGAGTGTCAGACCACTATCTGACTCTCTGGTAGTGGTTATTATAAACATGGTCACATTCACATCAGCAGCTAGGTCGATCACAATGTGTGTGTGTGTAACACTATCAGTGTTGAATGGAGGCGCACACACGTCAGAGTATCCTGGAGTGAGGTAGCCTGTTTGTCTGGGTGCAGAGCAGGACCGGGCAGTCTGGCCGGGTGACAGTGCTACGTACAACACAGGGATTGGTCTGTTTAGCTAGCTAACCTAGCTAACCCTGACGAGCTAACGGCGGCTACCAGCTAGCTGGTTGGCCCGTTGACAGCTGTGCAGACTGTTAGCATTTCAGACACAACATAAAGACATGAGAGTGATAACAAACACACGCCGAGCTGCTGCTGCCCGTGAACGTCAGCGGTTACCTGAGCCGACGACGGGAGGCCACTCGGATGCTAATGCTAACACTAGCTAACTCCGCTGTCTCCCAGACACGAGCGATGAGAGGCACATACAAGCAAAGGCAGCACACAACACAGACACGTACCGAGCGCCACCTGGCAGGCTTTGCGCAGCTGGCTGTGCTGGCTCCTCTTCACCTCCTTGTCGGAGAGGATCTTCTCCAGCGCCCGGGACAGAAACATGCTCTTGGTTTTGCTGTTTTCTGCCTTCGACTGCGAGTAGTGCTGCGGCTGCTGCGGCGGCTGCTGCTGCGGAGGTGCTGGAGCTGGTGGCCGGGGCTGTGGTAGTTGCTGCTGCATCTCTCGGGTCTTGTTGCGGCTCCTCTCTCAGGCCGTCATGTTCGGCCGGGCCCCGCGGTGACAGGAAAGCTAACGAGCGCCAGACTATCGGTGTCAGTCCTGTGGAGTCGCTGCCTCAGCTCAGCGCCGCCATGCTGCCGACACGTCAGGTCACATGACTCTCAGCTGTCTGCGCCTGGTCTGCGCTGACGAGCAGGTCACCTCAGACACCGGGTCACACCCCCCACACGGGTCACTTCTGACACCGGATCACACCTTCTACACCGGGTCACACCTTCTACACCGGGTCACACCTCTAACACCGGATCACACCTTCTACACCGGGTCACACCCCCACACCAGGTCACACCCCCGACACCGGATCACACATTCTACACCGGGTCACACCTTAGACACTGGGTCACTTCAGACACCGGATCACACCTTCTACACCGGGTCACACCTCCGACACCGGGTCACACCCCCGACACCGGGTCACACCTTCTACACCGGGTCACACCTTCTACACCGGGTCACACCTCTGACACCGGGTCACACCCCCCACACCGGGTCACCTCCGACACCGGGTCCCACCCCCGACACCGGATCACACCTTCTACACCGGGTCACACCCCCACACCGGGTCACACCCCCGACACCGGATCACACATTCTACACCGGGTCACACCTTAGACACTGGGTCACTTCAGACACCGGATCACACCTTCTACACCGGGTCACACCTCCGACACCGGGTCACACCTTCTACACCGGGTCACACCTCCGACACCGGATCACACCTTCTACACCGGGTCACACCCCCCACACCGGGTCCCACCCCCGACACCGGATCACACCTTCTACACCGGGTCACACCTCCGACACCGGGTCACACCTTCTACACCGGGTCACACCTCCAACACCGGGTCACCTCAGACACTGGGTCACACCTCCAACACCGGGTCACACCTCCGACACCGGGTCACCTCAGACTGGTGAAGTCATCAGGAACCTGTTCACTGCCCGCTAAAGAGCATCAACTTAAAACTCACAAAAATAGTGATCGTTATTGTCAATAACATCAGTGGTAAAGAGGCTGAGCATTAATTTACACACATTTATGTATATGTTTTCATTCATTTAATTTATTTATTAATTAATTTAATTAATAAATTATTCTCTAAAATGATCAATATTGTTTTATAAGATTCTTCTTCTTTCTTCTCTTTTTCCATTCAATATTTGAGATTTTGTGTTTGCATTTAAATTGTTTTGTTTGGTCGACAAATGAAATAAACTTAGAAACATATAGCATTTTTGTAAGATTCTTAGTTTTTATATATTTTCTTGAACTTCCCTCCTCGTGTTCTCCGCCAAATCATTATTATTATTGTTGATTAAGTTTTATATAGAAAAAAACTCTTCAATGTTTTGTCAATGCTTTGTCTCTTGTCAAATGTATAGCTAAAAATAAATGAATAAAAACCTCACAAGAGAGTAGCTCTGACCGTTTTAACTGCGCCAATTGTACGGGAGAACAACAATGATACCATCTGGGTTTTATCAAGCGCTCCCAGAACCACAGAGGTAGTTCCTGAAATGTCCTGCAGGTGGCGCAGAAGCAGCACGGTGAATCACTGTTAGAATGTGGAAACGGTGCACATGGGATATAATATATATATTTTTAACGAGGACCAAATTAACAGACTTAAAATAACTACGAGGGAGAATCAAGAAGGTGGAAGTGATGCAACACTGGATGCAAGCTGCCGTAAAACTCCAGAGAGGACAAAGTAGGAGGAGAAGGAGATGGTCGGGAAGGAGGAGAAGGACAAGAAGATGGAGGAGGAAAAGAAAGAGAAGAAGGAGGCGAAGAAGGAGAAAAAGGAGGAGGGCAGGTACAGTAGTATCTCAACAATCACACCAAACACTGAGGGTTGCTACACGACTTTATTTTATCCAGCTCCTTAAATCAGAAATTACAGGTGTACATCTATTTAATCATTAGTCTCCAGTTGAATCTTAAAACAGTTTTCATTAAACGTGATAAAAATGTACATCATCATCATATATAGCATCGATATGAAAATACTGACAATCTTCATTATAAATCTATACCATAGGATTTATCTGGCTAGCAAAGAAAAAATCATTGCTCAATCACTTAAAAAAAAAGTAAAGACTCAAAAGCAAAGAACAAGTCGCCTCTTTTAAAATTGTACCGACACAACGGTTTCTTTTCTCCCACAAAATAATAATGATAATTCACAGTTTGGAAAAATAAAAATAATAGTGTCATGTCTTGCACGGATTCTCCTCTTGCTTCAGGAGGAACAGGGAAATCAGCGATTAAAATCGTCTCCTAATGGGCAATATCATCTACTGTACCATGAGATGTACAACCAAAACAATCAATATATAAAATAAAGTCGTACAATGTGAACAGAGGATATGCAAAACACATTAGAGAATAAATAACAAATGCCGCCATGGTTACAATCCCAGTGTCCTGTGGTAAAGAGATAAAGAAAATAAATTAACATTGATTTTTAAAAAACCTTCCTTTCAAGAGTACCATTCATCACTGTGCTTGATGTCGGGAGTGAAAGAAGCCAGAACCTAACCATCACCAGCGCGACTATAAAAAAAGGCCAAAAAAACAGTACCTTGTACATATAGCGTGAAATACAATGGCGGATGCACATACATGTCCTGTGTGTTGGTTTCCAGTCATATACATATATATATTTACTGTGAGAGGCTCAGTGATTTGAATAATAACCAGAAAATAAAAATGAGAAATGGTGTGGTATTGACTATATGGTTATTACAAGTGAGTATTGGCTCAGATGAAACCAATAGACCTTACGGACAGAGACATTGCCGATTTTCAGACATTCACCGAACTCCAGATAATCTCCTGTCATTCTCCGGAGGGGCTGTAGGTGAGAACACAAATGTGCAAGTGACAGGCTCCGGACTTTATCCATCCAGCCAGCCCCCCGAGTAAAAAGTCTGCATAGTGTCCGATTGAACCCATGTGAGAAAACAGCAGGATATCGTCCGCAGGATTCACCACAATTGAGTAGGTGTTTGATGACGGTTTCACAACATTGTATTTTTGCATAAGTGCCATTCATGTAGAAGACACCGACAGAGATGTCATGAGAGCTTTTGGTGATAAGACAACGTCGGTGTTGATGTGCTGTAAACAAAGCACGTGATCGCTGCAGCAAACGTTACATCCTGCCTCAGCATCACTCATCACCTGAACGCTCCGGAGATTCCTGTGTTGTTGTGAACGCGTCTGAGCAGAGAAACTACTGTGCCATTCTCCATGTGTGAAAGGCAAACTGCAGAGAAACTCCGGACCCTGCTGTGCAGACATTCTCCAGAGTTGTCTGAAAATGGCTAATGTTGGGCGTCAACAATGTTTTAATGAGCAATAATGTTAAAGATATCACCTATTACAGGACAGCAAATGCTAATAAAAAGACCATCTGCTTTGACTTCAGAGAGGCAGTGAACAGCCGTATGCAACGGTAATGAATATGAAGTGTTGTGGAGCCGCTTCTCAAACAAGAAGTAATGTCAGCAGCAAATTAATTTGGATTCAAGGACCAATAAATCCCTCACATACAATTTAATGCCATGTGAAAGTTTGTTGGTGGATTCAGATCAACTCTGCGACCTAAAATTCTGCAAATGGAGTCAAGTCAATCAAATTTCTACAGCTCCCAAAATCTGAAATTTGCCTTGAAGGTCACAGGGATTTTCAAACATGGTGTTTGAGAAAGGTTTATGAAAACAGTATTGCATTAAAAAGACATGCAGTACTTTCAGCAGACCAGCCTCACCTTCGACAAACAAAGAAAGTGAATCAGTCTGTGCCCAGTGTACCTGCATGTGTGTTTGTTTCAATGTGACTCAACCGGGCTTTACTTTGAGATACAGGCAGTTTCTCTACTGTCACTGTGTGTGTGTGTACCAGTCCCTTCAACTCATTTCTGTGGTTGTGTTTGTTAAAAGTGTTACAGCCCAACTATCGATGTGAAATTTAGGCCCAGAGTCAACATCAAACATTCGCTCATAGAGTGACGTTAATTGAGTTCAATGAGAACGATGATACACAAAGGAAACGGTGCAGAAACACTGGAGAGATCACTTTTCATATGTGAATGACTCAGGACACATCCAAGTGAACTCAGGGCCTGTAGATAGACAGAGATGAATATACTGTACAGCACTGAGATAAGATATATCGTGTTGTGGCCCAGACAGAACCGAGGGGGAGAGAACAAACAAACAAACAAACAGAAACAAATTTAAATCACATTCACATTTTCTCATTTGTAGACATGCAGCAGGGGAAATAGCCCTTGTCATGGAAAGGAGAGGGAGTGCAAGATTAAGGATATTACTTCTAACATGTCCCATTCCCAGGGAGAAGCAATTTTACGTGAGTGACGTGAAACAGATGGAATATGGTCTATGTCGTAACCTGTGAGATACAATAATATGTTAGGGCTGTCACTTTATATTCAAAATCAAAACTTAAATTCCAACGCGGAAGAGAAGTTAATATTTGACCTTTAATGACATTTCAAATCATCCAGTCTAGAAGCGCATCAGACGATTGCGTTGTTTTGCTACAAAAATGGAGGAACGCTAGCAAGTAAAGCCGTCTTGAGTGGACACTCACGACACCAAAGCATCTGAGAAGCTGCTTGTGAAAGTATTTTAGGTTCTGCATCACGGCAAAGTAATGAACAGAGGAGAGGCTGTTTGTAAACTTTGTACCACGCAATCTGTTGACCCACCTGTTTGCTCTCCACCCGAGTGAGGCAGCGGAGGAGACACCACACCATGTGAAGTGTTCGTCCTCATCTGACTTGTGCGGGGGGGTCATATCGTATTGGTTCGACTTGAATTTTAGAAAAAGTGACAGCCCTATCATGTATTCAAAAAAAATTACATAAACAAAATATGCAAATCATATAAAGATACAGGCCTAATGTTTATGGGAAGAATAATAATTATTAAAAATCATCAACCTTTCAGTCATTAACACAGCAGATAAAGAGGAAAAACAGCTAAAAATTGTGTTTTTAAAAAAAGCATCTGAACCAACACAAAGAGCCCAGACTTGTTTTTGTTTGTAGGTCGTTCGCCCTCTAACAAAAACTAAAAAGTTTTATTGCAGGTCTCAGCTACTGGTCAATTGTTGTAGTAGAATAGAATTCTGTTGAAAGTACCACAGCTGTTGAGCAATGTGGGTGCTGTGGTCACCTGGGGGACGTAGTACAGTGGTGGAGGTGTGGGGAGACAAGGCAAAAAAACAAAACAGTACCAGATTGTCTATAAATGGTTTGATGACAATGTCTCATCTCTGCCCTCTAGTGGAAATTCAGCAGAAATACAGTATTGGGTTAAAAACAAGTGCTTCTAGTGGTTAAAAAAATAAAGTGGAGGGTAGTGGAGAACCAAACTACACTTTTTCTTTCACTTCTGTCTGAGACAATTTTGTGCCTGAAGAACTTGGGATGGGGGCCGGTCACCACTCTGGCACACATGCGTGATTATTGGCATGTAGAAGTGCAAGGTATAGGGTGCAGTGTTTGTTGTGTACATGCTGGGATGTCAAAACAATTCACATCATTGTGCTTCTCAGATACAGTCACTGTACGATGGAACCTGTGTCTGAACTGCCGGTCCATGACTCCCCCAAATGTGTGTGGAAGTATTTGTGTTTGTTTCCAGTGTTTAGTGTGTGAATGTCTACAGAGTTATAACAGTGCCATCTTCCTCCAAGCTCCGCCTCTCCATTGCTCTGTCTGGGGATGGCGTGGTCGAAGTGGCGTTGGCGTAGCTAAGTGATCCACTGCTGCCGCTGGCTGGCAGGGTCCCATTGGCATTGATGGAATGAGCAGAAGCGGAGTTGGTGGTAGTGCGGAGGTTGAGGTGCGGCTCATACCGAGGCAGCGAGGGCATGCTGTAGTTGGAAGGGGAGCGTCTGATTGGCTCGGCCTCGCCTCCCGCCTCGATCACCAGGTCCTCGTCGTCCTCGTCGCTCTCCAGCTCCCCGACAGGGAAGTTCTGGATGATGTGTGACGGCATGGAGGCCGCAGCACCGCCGTGTGATGAGTAGCCATAGTAACTGGCCCCGCTGTCTGATGAGCGTCCTGAGCTACCAGACGTGGCGCCTCCTCCTCCACTGCGAACAACATTGTTCCGCTGGTTAGCAGGCTTCACGGTGATGATGAGGTTGTGGCTGTTGGCAATCATCATGTCCGTCACCTGGTCCAGAGACTTCCCCGCCACCTCAATACCGTTCACTTCCAGCACCTCATCGTTGACTGCTAGCAGGCCGGTGCTCTCCGCCAGCCCACCAGGCACCATGCGAGAGATGAATATCCCCGGCACCTTCTCCAGGCCCTGTGGAGTGACCCGTACGCTGGAACCATCACGGATGTAGAAGCCCAATGGTTTTTCCTGGCCATGCTTGTAGAGGCGTACACGTCGGTGCGTCTCAGGGAGGATGTCCACATCGATGATGGAGGACACAGGGCGAAAGTCCTTAGGGAGGCTGATGATGACAGGTGGTTTTTTCCTGTTGGTGTCAGGCCGTAGAAGAACCGCAGAAAGCACAGTGTTTTTCTTCCTGGTCAGCGAGTTGGTACCAAAGGTTGTGTAATCAGCTTCCTCTGCAAAATAACAAGATAGAGGAAGTAGAGATAGAGAAGAGGAAGACAAAAGGGGGAAGGTTGGCAGGAAGAAGAAGAAGAGAAAAACAAAAGAAGATATTAACAAAAGCTGGTTAATTTTCCATTAATTTCAAGCTGGGCTCATTAAACATGAAGTCATTATTCAGGCTGACATTCTGTTGCATCATGTCGTTTCAGGAGAATGAATAATGTTTTGCGATAGAACAGCTCTGAGCCTGAGGTGTCACTGCAGGGTGCCTGTGTTAAACACACACAAGACGCTGATCCCCACAACTACCCTCAGGTCGTTCTGATGCAAAATGCCACAGCAGCCAAACAGGCGCTCAGCTCCACTCCTTCATCAGCACTCAGTCGTGCTGCGGCCCACAAATTAGACTCCATATGCTGCGCACAGCCTCGCAGGTGCACAGGGTGTACAGGGATGCTGTTTTATTGATTTAATGAGCATATGTTTGGTGTGAATCCTTTTAATCTCAGGATGCATTTTTTATAATGATGACGTTCCTACTAAATAAAAGGACATAAGGCTCAATCCTGTCACTAAGCTACAACTTTTAAAGGACTAGTCTGAAAGTTGGAGAAAATGATTATTGTCATTAGTTTTGTGTGTGTGAGCTAGATAATGATCATATCTGTCCATTGAATGTGAAGATACAACCAGGATCCAGTAAGCTACAGCTAGTATTGACTGGAGGCAGAGGGAAACAGCTGGCCTGGCTCTGTCCTACATAGAAGAACCTCTTAAGATTACTAATTAAAGCTAGGGTTGGTAATCCTTGAAAAGCTAGTAAGAGCAGACTAGACTTGAAATGCAACCGAAACTCCTCCCATCAGTCCTCTCATCAAAGCTACACCCCCAAACACATGACAAAGCACTGACTGACATCCGCCAAGACGACTTTTCTGTGATTCAATCATAAACATCTGGCTGTTGTCTCTGCTTCAGTGGTTTATGTATCTCTGGCTGAAGACGCCTGTCATGCACAGTAAGAGCAGGTGCAAGATGCGCACAGGCAGGCAGGTCAGTTATTGACAGGTATACTGACCATCTTTATTTCATTTGGACTGAATGAAATGATTGGTTGCGTCCATTACGTGAGTTTATTATGTGAGCTGTGGACAGACACAAGTGAGCCATTTTCCCATTGGTTATGTCCATGTAACCATCTCCTGGCTGTAGCTTCATTTTAAGGTGAGAAAGATTTTAGTCTCAGCTGAATTGGCCAAACCTGTAATTACTGGTGGTAATGAATACAATTTAGTTTAATGCCACAGGTCACAGACTTCAATTTATTGTTGTTATAATAAAGAAGTCAGGCAATAATTGTCCATCATTCAGAACAACAGTGATCTGATTTTATGCTGCACACAGCATGAGTCTGGGAACTTGAGGCCACAGTGACAGAAACTGGAAACGTTTGACATAATAAAAGTGAGTTAAATGATTTTAATGTGAAGCTGCAGCAGTAGGAAATGTTTGGTTTGCATCAGCAGTAACTTCATACAACATTTCTTGTGAAAATATCACTTCAGACACTCAATGTGTAATACTGTAAATATTGTTATACTTGTAATCAGTGGTTAAAGGCTCTATCAATATTGTGTTACCTCATTTGTCAATAGGGATTTAGCAGACATTTATTCAAATGAAAATCTTCAACACAGAAACAAGAGTGGTACCAATCTTCTCATCCACCTCTCAGCAAGAAAGCGAATGAGCAAATTCTCAAATGTTAAACTACTCCTGATCCCAGCCTGTTCCCTGTTCAAGGTTTTGAAGTTGCTGCAGATACAATCTGCCAGTATGCAGGAACAACAGACTGAGAAACGCACTTGTCCCAGCTGCTATTTGCATTTTAAATAACTCTGTGTGAGTTTTATGTTGTATTTATTGTCCATTCTTTACTGTTTGTCAGATGATTGTGTGGTTGACTGCTGACCGTACAACAAATTACCCCCATAGCGATAGTAAAGATCCTTGATCCTTGAATATTATGGTCATATCTTAGCTGCATGAGTCACTGAGATGCCACTGAACTATGCATGTTATGTAGATTTTGCACTGGGAGTGTCAACACTGTCATGCTACTCTAGACTTTAACCCAGTGTGGCTCATATTAACACTAGGCCAAGGGCTGGACAAGTAAGGGAGGGAAAACTGGACCTTGGTTCTCTAATAGTTAACCAGCATAATATCAGCAGCTAAACATTAACATGACTTTCAATTTATTTTTATGCTGGTCTCAGCCTGATCAACTCAAGTTTTTGTCTTGTTTCTGATGTTATTTTTAACTTCCTCGCCTTTACAGCACTTTGAAATCTCCATTATTAGATGAAAGTGCTCTATAAATAAAGCTCTGGCAGTCTTACACTGAAAACGTTCCTATTTCTCTGTCCCTCTTCTGTGTGTGTGTGTGTGTGTGTGTGTGTGTATGTGTAATCTAGTAAAATGTCCACTCAGGTGGCTGATAAAGAGTCCAGCTCTCAGGTTCTGACGGGTACGCACCCCACCACTCCCCCCTCCATTCCTAAAAACAAAACAAAGGATCGATTGTCCTGAGCAGTTTCGCATTTCAGTTCCCATGAGGCACGAGTCTAGTGTATACACATTTGCTAGATCTTTTCAAGTCCTGACCTTGGTATGGGCGACAACTACATATGAGGAAAATATAGCAACAGAACTTTCATGAGGTTCCATGACGCCAAAACGCTGAAACATGTGTTTAAATCACTCAATCGCTGTCACTGTTCTTTCTACATGCAAACAAACCTGGCCATAAAAAGGAGCATAAAGGGCATACAGGTGGATGGCTCACAACACGTGGACACACACATGCCTTCTTCCAGCGTTGACACAAAGGGTGCTCTTGCGGTGCAGTCATGCACAGGAGGAGGCAACCCTACACATGTCATGTCACTCGCTCTAGTCTTCTTTTCATCTGAACCATCCCTCCATCTCGAGCGTATGAAGGTATAGGGTTATAGTTGTATGTAATGGTCCCTTAGGGCCACAAACAGGTGCACACACACATGGCCAGGAGATGCTGCTCTAGCGTCAAATGGTATCAGCTTGCAGCTTCTTGACTACAGTGTGTGTACCCACACACAGAAACAACATTTGCAAGCATCTGCAAGCCCACACAAGCCAGCGTTCATTTGAAAACACACACACACACACACGCACGCACATGGTATCTATAAGGTTTATCTGTGGTTAGTGATGATGATGAGAGAAACCTAATACCCTGAAAACACCATCGCTACATTACAGCTCATTAGCCGCAAACAAGCCAAGCTCTCAGTCTAATTGGCTACAAAGACCTATCGGCAAATCACAATACAAACAAACACATACACAGTTCCTCATTTGTTAAAGGACAAATTACCATCTTTTGCTTCCATTTCTTTTGAGAATAACACTACCCCACTGTCCCAGTGATGCAGACATAAAAATCTTTGCACAATACTCTTGTGTGCTTTGAGTGCATATTGTATGTAAAATAGGAAACTTGATGACCTATAAATGGTTGTTCTGTATTTAGAAACACCACAGACTTCATTATCAGACCAGTCATCTAAAAAGGTAATTTCCTATTTTCCAAATGTTGGGACAAAATCTTTGGGATGGTCCTGGGACTGATCTCACAGAGGTTAGTGTGGAGGCCTGTTGCACAAGTAGCGAACAGAAAAAAAACCCTGCTTGTTTAGTGGGATGTTCTACATCATTAAATCAAACTGGCGCCAAATGTTTAAAAACCTGGACAGATTTCATGTTATATCATCATAAACAACCAGCAGTTGGTTTAAGATACTGGTATTTGCCCGTTCATCCATTCTCTCAAGGCTGTCGTCACGTAGCTACAACATTTGATTTGAAATCATTCTAAAGTCTGTCTGGGTTTTTAAATCAGACTGCCTGTTACCACCAACTTACCTTGGTCATTTAGGGCCGATTATAACTTGCATTTGTGATATGCATAGATGCTTTCAGCTTCTCTAAAAGGGACATGTGGAGATATGCCACTATAGGCTTTGGAACCATGTTAAGCTGTTTACAAACACAACCTCTGGAGGATGTCCGGAGAATTGGTTCGGGACTTTCACCAGAGTTTGTCTTTCACACATGAAAAACGCAGAAGGAGATTCTCCGCTCAGACACGTTCACAACAATACAGACATCTCTGGTGACAGTAGCTTTAGTTCTTATCAATATCAACCTTTTAGGTCAAGACAGCACTTTTCACCTGACAATCTGACCTTGGCTACAAGACAGAAACATCTCAACATGAGCCACTGACGAAGCTGCTGGACCAATGGTTAACATACTGCAGCTAATGAGTGTACAGGTATGCGGCTGCTTTAGATAATAATTAATTAAAACAATCAGAGGTCAACTATGACAGAAGGTGATAGAAAACTGTAAAATGTCCAGATTTAAGAGGGTATTCATCACATAGCTGGCGTTTGCAACAAATCCATTTAAACGTGAAGAATTTGTCAGTGAACATTTCACTTCCCCCATGTGAATATGTTACATAAATATATGTCAATTGCTATGACAGAGGTGTATCACAATCTTCATACTTAAGGAATTATTCACAAACCTAGAAGATAAAGGGTAACTACACTTGCCATGGCTCTGCACAGGTTAGGTATCCCAGCTATGCAATGACTGCTTTGCTATTTCCCACGCTGAATGGAGTCAGTGAGGAGCAGAGGAAGCGAAGTAACAGAGGAGAAAATGACAACCCAGCAACACAACGTCACAAGTGAGGACACACAAGGAATTGCCTTGTCATTCTTCTCTGTAGTATGTAACTTTACACACACACACACACACACACACACACACACACACACACACACACACACACACACACACACACACACACACACACACACACACACACACACACACACACACACACACACACACACACACACACACACACACGGGGTGAACAACTAATGCATCTCCTTCCTGACATTGAAGGGACTAATGCAACTCTGCCTAAGGAGAGGCAACTACTTGTGTGTGAACTGGCATGGATTGGTTGAACACATCATCTCCCTCGGTGCTCGGTTCTTCACACACTCTGGATGCATCATGCTCAAACTGTGGACTTTGGCTTTTAAAGAGCCAGTGTCAATAGCTCAGAATAAGTGGAATGTGCAGGCATTCAGAACACGCCCCAGCTTTTTACACCACCAATCTCGGTCCGGAACTGCTTATCTTGACCAAAAGAAATTATGGAAAATATGCTTCTTTTTTTTTTACTTGGGTCACACCCTTTTCTAGTAGCACTTTATCATTACACCCACTTGTCCTCTGGTTACACTGTGTTACAATTATGATGATACAGGATGACAAGCACTGGGTTTCACTGTAATATAATGACTCCTGACGACAACACCATATATCCATGACTTCCTGGTACTTGTTCAGGGGCTGTGTTAGGGAAACCTGATACTGTGTCAGGGTAAAACAACATCATCCGGACTGAGCACTGTGACTGTCAAAAGAGAACTATGACTACTACGATTTGTATTACAACTACTACTGGTAGGAAAAATGAAAAAGTACAATATTTTATTATATGACACAACAACTCACCACTACTGTGGCTACTACTGTGCCTGGGTAATTACAAGTGAGAACAGTGGCAGACGAAACATTATGAACAAGGTCACATAACTTATCTATGGAGGAAAACTAGTAAAACACGATACAAATGCATAAAAGGTTCCGCAGCTAATTTAACAACTTTTAAATTCTTAAAACCAAAAAACTAATGCTGTCAATGAAAGCAGTCTGCAGTATTGAAACAAAACCAGTCTCAACAATCAAAGGAACAAAAACACAGACGAAAGACGAGCAGTTTAAGTGTGTAGTGTTCTGGAAACAGTCAGGTTTGTTGATGACAAGCTCGGATGTTCACCACATGGCCGGTGCCAGGGTGTTCCTGACACAGAACGATACAAGAGGGGGAGGAGAGGGGGAGTGTACAGGGTGTGTGTGTCTGTCAGTGTGAACTTGTGCAGAGAGAAAAACCAGCGGTGGAGGAAAACTAAAGATGTGAAACAGGCAGGAGAGAGAGAAACACAGCAAATACACACAGCGGACAGAGAGAGAGAGAGAGAGAGAGAGAGAGAGAGAGAGAGAGAGAGAGAGAGAGAGAGAGAGAGAGAGGAAAGGAAAGGAAAAGAGAGAGGGAGGAGGTGATTAAAAAAAAAACTTTCAAAGGAGTACATTCCCGGAGGGTTACTATTCCTGGTGTAGTGAACATACCTCCCTGGCACAGCCCAGATAAAAGTGCCTTGTTGCTGCTGATAGGAGCAAGAGAAAGAAATGGAAGGAGTGATGTCAAAGGGAGAGTGCTGAGGAAGGAGAGAAGGACGGAATAGGGACACCAAGAAAAAAAAAAGACACGCAGTCTATACAGTGTACCAATATAAGTCCGGTGTCTGGGAAAGGGAGATGCTGTAGAGGCAGAGGCGGAGACATAGACAAAGCCTTGAACTGACAATTTGAAGAATTACTTGTTAAATCCATAATTAAAAAGAGTCTGGTCATAGACATTAGCCTTTTTCAGGCCTCTTCATATAATCTCACTCATGAATTCTCTATTACACTCATCAGTCCTGCTTTATTACTCTGTCATGGCACGAGTCATTTATCAGGAAATAAAGAAACTAAAATCTACACTGCAGGGAACCCAGCTATAATTTAGCAGTATCTGATGTAGAATTAGCACATCAATGCAGATTTAACACATTTCATTTGCTTGTCTACAACACTTTCCCTGTGTGCATGTTTGTATCTCGTCACTGCGGTATGATGCAACTCTTTTGTGCTGACATAGACACCTCTCTCCCTCCTCTGCAATTCCTTGTCACCTTCCACTCTTTCTCTCCTCTGTAGCTTTACTCATATCTGTCCTGCAGTCACTCTGGTACATCCCTCAGCATGAGTTTTCTGCATCTCCACCTCTGTCTGTCCCTCTTGGTCTTGCAGATTTCAGCCTCTGTTATCCCTCTCTTCCCTTGAACTGTTCTCTCTGTCTGTCCTCCCAATGCTGGGATTTTTAAAGATGCTACCACAGCTAAATCAAACACAGGACTCAATGGTCCTTTGAGGCCAGCATGTGGGAACAAGAGTTTGTCTGGGACAATAAGTTGATGACCACAACTGGGACTGGTAGGACAAGTATGGAGTTGATGAGGTGCTGAATCATGCTGCTAATAGTCAGCATGGGGCATGGAAACGGAGCTGGTAGTGGCAGGACTACAGCTGGTGTGTGGACTCAGGGTACCTAGGAGCAGGGATATGCCTGGGGCTGAGGCTGGATTTGAGCTTGGGACAGGGAAAGGTAGGTGACAGGGGCAGGTCCAGTGGGGAGGATGTAGATTTCAGTACAGTGTTACATGAAGCAGGTGGAGTCATGGGTGTGGTGGCGAGATCTGGGTCTGATAAACCGAGCCTTTTACATAGCCGTGCTGTGGCTAGCCTCCAGGAGGAGAAGGGACATGAAGGAGGAGATATTGGGGAGGATGGAGGAGAGGAAGGGAGGGAGGAGCAGCCACGTGGAGTGGGGGAACCCAAGTCTAGCCTCACAAGCCTGTCACTCATGTGTCTGTATAAGGACTACTCTGGGAGGACAGGCATGGGTACTGCTGACATCAGCTTCTGACTCTGGAAAACAACACAGCCACCTAGTTAGATCTGGCAAATAAGGTAATTTCACACTGTCAAAGTAAACACTGAGCTGAATGCACAGTAGGTGACACAATGAAAATATTTCCAAAAATACACCAGTGGGATCAAGGTATAAAACAGGTTTCTTCATCAGATTCTGCCTTTTTCACAGAAAGCATAGATGTAGGTTATGATGACTGGACTCCGCTTTGTTTCCCAGTCCTGATAAACTGCATACTGTTCCACTGTCACATTGACATGACTTTCTGCTATACTTGAAAACAAAGGAGCGGTCGTTGTTATTGTCATCTGTGCTTTTCTTACTGTGACTGGTCAAAATGTCTGCTGTGAGATGACTACGAATCTGTGCATATTTCAAATAAGGTTGAGTCCAATTGACAATAGGAAGGTCTCAACTCAGGGGCTGCATCCTTTGGAGCCTGCATTTGAAGAGTAATTGTGTCAAAGCTTATCTCACTACTACTTAAACTAAGCAACTAATGTTACAAATATATTGTAAAAAAACAAGGGGCATTAAAGCTTTCACGTTGTGTCCTTCTGCAGCTCTGTAACCATGAAAATCCTCTGTAGATCAGACCGTCTCATTTCAGTTTGGCCTTTGCAGTCTATACGGCCCACAGAGACTGCCTCCTTCATGGACAGTGTAGACCGCATCCTCCAAAGGAGGCAGCCACTGAATTGGGACACGGCTTTTGTATCTAGGGCTGGGCGATACGGAAAAAATATCAGTCGATATGGATATATATCTTCGCCACTGCACTGAGGTGGATTACTCTGCGCAGGTCAACAAGTGACTCTGCTACTTTGATGTTTTCTAATCACTCACACTTAGAACTGATCTTTATAAAAACCTGCTGAATTCATATTTATGTTCCTGGATAAACGGGGTGTCGCTTCTTCTGCAACAATAAAGTTAAAACACAGCGTTGCGTCAAAATCTGTGGAAGGACATTCTGTCTGCAGGAGTGTGTGTGTGTGTTTGTCTCTGTCCCTCTTCAGACGAACTGATAATCACATGTATTCAGTTATTAATCAATGATGTCGGATTATGACTCTGAATCGTTCCAGTCACTTTAACCCTGATGTCCTGAATGTGCGCATCACGTTACGTCTCGTGTTGTGTAGCAGGTTTAAACGTGTGCCTCATAAACTCTAGATCGAATCAAACTTTTGATCAGTGCTGGTGTTTATTGTTAAAGTGTAGAGTGAGCGCAGGTCAGAGGAGTGAGGAGGAAGCAGACTCTGACAGACTCTGACAGACTCTGACACAGGACGACCAGACCTTTTTTGTGTGTCTGTCCTGGTCCTATTCGAGCAACATGATTGGTTTGGCGCGGCGCTATTATCATTATCATTGGCTGTTCTTGTTGTCTGTCAAAACATTGATGGAATGAGTTCTATTGATGTTCTATTGACCACGTCTTCAATTTCTATCAAGGAAAAGTTCTATCGCGTTAATTATCGTTATCGTTTTATCACCCAGCCCTAGATTGTATCATGATCTTAGTTTAAATTACCCTGATTCATAACTCAGAATTTGACCTTGGTAATTACTGAGATGGCAAACACATCCATTGAAATCATTAGGAAGAGATCTTATTACAGGAAGGATGGATAGGAAACAATCACAACAATCAATAACCTTCTCACATTACATACAGGTATGTGAACATCATTTTATTTCAGAGTGTAGAATGTAGTAGGATGAGGAGAAAATTAAGTAAAAACAGTGGCAGAAGTTAAGCAACAGTGTTTGGGAGCAGCATGTCAGAGCCTGCTAGTCTGCTCATATGTAGCCATCCAGGGTAAATAAGCCAGAATGGCGTGCTGAAAGAAATTCACAGATAAGCATATCAGTTATCAAGCTTCATATCAGTATCGCTGTAGCACACAGCCCAAGGGACAAAAACAACAGAAAGAATGTTTCTTTTTAATTAAAGCTCGGCACGAAATACTGCCTGCAAGTCAAAATAAAAAGATGGCACACATTATTACTGAGGTCTAAAATGTGATTTTCCTCATTACTGCCACCAATTCTTAGAATGGGAATAAACTGCTGATCTTCATTTCAGTTCACATCCATGATTTTCATTTTTAGACACAAATAATGACTACACATTCATATCTTTGCTGAGAAAAGCCACTATCCCTGCTCAAAACCAGTGCCGAGCACTAAAACAAGTGTCTTTGTTTCAACTCTTGACACAGTCTGAGGCTTTCTCCAGCAGCAACAACATATCAGCTCACATTTATGACGTGCATGTATTTGACTTCCAAGCTGGTAAAGTTAATTTCCAAAGTCCATTTCCTTCCCTCCCTCCTCTATCCATTCATCTTCCCAAACCAACTGAACTGAGAAATTCGGACAGATTCTTTGACAGAGCGCGTGGGCCACCACCGTTTCCCCCCTTCCATCTAAGCCGCTCTCCCTCCATCTTGTTACAGCCTGTATTAAGTCTTATCGAGCCAGGTTTCAAAGGGCAGAGAGAGCAAGGCTGTGCGCTCTCTCTCGTTTCACCTGTTCTCCTTCACTTTCTCTATCCATCTGTACCCCTTGTTGACTGAGCCCGGCTCTGTAGTCCAGTCTGGCCTGTTGTCCTGTCTAATCTAGCCAGCAGACGTGATCAGAGACTGACCACATTCCACCAAAAAAAGGCCCCCTCCCTCCATTTCTCTCTCTCTCCCACCCTCCCCAGCTTGGGCCTCATTCTGCATTCCTCCCTCACTAATACCTCTCTCTCTCTCTCTCTCTCTCTCTCTCTCTCTCTCTCTCTCTCTCTCTCTCTCTCTCTCTCTCTCTCTCTCTCTCTCTCTCTCTCTCTCTCTCTCTCTCTCTCTCTCTCTCTCTCTCTCTCTCTCTCTCTCGTTGCATTCCTATCACACTTACACTAGTCCCTCTCCTTTCCCCACATCTCTAATTACATGCCTTGCCTAAACAATGACTTATACATTACTCCCTCTTTAATACCGTTTACCCTCCCTCTCTCTTTCATCCTTCCATCTCTCTTATTAGGCCGAAGATATGTTCCTCCTCCACACATTCCTCCACCGGTGCTATGAATTCATCCTTCCCTCTCTCATTACATACTGCATCCCAGGGAATAATCTGTGCTCTGTGGACAACTTGAGATCCACGGGAGGGATGGCTGATTATTATTTTCACAGATCATGCTCTTAAACTTAACCAGCTCTAAAACCAGCACTTTGTCTCTCTTGCATTAATCCCTTCATCATCTCTATAGATCTCCCCTTCCATACTCATTCTGACTTCATGCTTTCTTTTTTACACTTGAAACACTTTGTCCACCATGTCTCCCTTTGTTTCATGTGGCTCACTGTGACTGTCACACTCACCCCATCCTTGTCACTACACAGCTACACCATCTCTCCCCTCCATGACTTCACAGACTTTGTTCAGTACATTGTTTATCACACGTTATCCTGCTCTACTGCTTACTTTGCAGGGTGGGTAGACTGTTGTGTACATTTCCTTTTCTGTGGACGAATGACTCATGTGCTGGTGACTAATTACCAAGACAGTCCCTGCAGGGATATGCAAATAAAAGCATTCCTGTCCCCCTCCATACCTTTCCCCTCTAGTGAAGGGTGAAGACACCGAAACCGCGCAAGCAAATAGAAAATGTCACCAAACAAACTGACTCCCTGAGAGAGACCGAAAGAGAAACTGCTACATGGATGAAGACCTGGAAACTCTGTGTATGTTGTGTTTGTGCAAACTCAAAGAATGTTCTGGACGACTGATACAGGTAAACATGGGAGTCTCTTGAACTGAGGAAAATCTCCTATGACAACCATGTGAACAGTCAATCATTTACAAACTCGGGCGTGACCAACAGTTTCCCTGATGTCGGCTTTGGTTGTATCAGAAACTTCAACTGGAATATGACATTCAACATTTCTCAACAGGCCTATGTAGCCAACTAAAATATCAGAAAAACAACAATACATTTCTACTGAAACTTTCTTGCAAACCAATACAATGTTTTACTGTCTACTGTATGTACAAATACACAAAGATATGTGAAACACATGGACCACACACTGCAAAGATTATCACATCAATCTTGGAATATTTGTGGCAGTTATAACATGTCAGCCAGAGCTGGAGCGCTAATTAAGCAGACAGACCAACTATTGCAGTTGCAGTTGTGTGGAACAGAGGTGCTAGACTATCTCTACACTGTCACTGTATATATATCATACCAGTGGTGACAAAATGCACTCCACATTACCCTGGCTGCTTGTCAAAACCACACTTCAAACAAGTATCCTGTTGTTCAGCAAGAAAGCCATTTTCTGTGGTAAACCTGCATTCCATTGGGCTCTGCTTAAATATATGAACAAAAAAGATTGCACTAAGAATGTTCAGAAGGGTCTTTTCTGTCTCCTGAGATCCAAAGCTAATTAAATCTAGGGTTGGTAATCCAGGCTACTAAATGCTCCTGATACATCCCACATCCCAAAAACTGCTAGAAGCCAACTTTTCTGCTAACTTCTGGCTATCATCTCTCTGCTCTGCGACCAACCGTTTCATTTGGACCAAATTAAATGATTGGTTGCGTTTATTCCTTTCCTGCGAGGGCCACAGACACGGATCTTGTGCTAATATTGTTGGCTATCAAGATGCAAAGAGGATTTGGAAAAATAAGATAAAAACTGTTTCAGAAACAATTTACCAACCCTAACTTTGATTGAATTGTAGACCTCTAAAAAAAAAAAAAAAACGCCTCAGACCTGAACCTTTTACCAACCTTCAGTCAACAAATCTCTCATCTAAAACACTGAGAGAATATATCTATATGACTAAATATGTATTAGTTTAAGGCTTACTTTACATAAGCAACAGGGATTCTATTAACAATAGATGATAAGTAATAAATAACTATGGTATCACTACAAATCAGCCAACTAGTAAGAAGAAAATGCAGTACAGGAATAACAAACTGTGTCTGAGGTTATCTGGAAGCAGATTCACCATTATATAGTGTTTTTTTTTTTATATGTCAATATTGATATTATTAGTGGCTTTAAAAAGCCAATATTTACTGGGCTTTAATCTCAATATACCTTTAATAAATTACTGGATTATTATATATATTTTTTAAAGTTTTTAACCCACTGTGATGGTGTTTTGAAGATCAGTTTTTGTTTATAATGTACTTAAAAGCAAAGTATGTTATTATCACAATACTCCAAACGAAAGCAATGTGGAAGACAAGATGTTAGGACGGCCGACTAGCTGATTAGCAAAAGGCCAGATGTGAAACAGCTGCATTTGTCAGGATTTAAAACAGCAGTCATTGACAAAACAACACTACAGTTTTGTCTTCGGCAGCTGACTAATGAACACCATGTTCTCCATTTACACTGAGCGTAGCAAAAACAGTGTGAACCAGGAAATGGCTCTGAACAGCGATCAGTGAATGATAAAGTGCTGCCTGGAGTGGGTATGAATTCAGATTTATTGATTATCATTGTGTTTATGGACTAAGAGTTTCTGTAGTTAGTCTGACACACATACTACTATACTATTCAATCAGCTGTAGCTCTGTGAGAATATCAACACACTGAAATGACAAATAAAGCTGTAGCAAGACAGCTCAGACAGACCACTTGTGTTTTCAAGTCTGAATGCTAGCGGCCCTGCTCCCAGCATGCTTTGCAGCTCTCATCAGCCTTAAAGAGACTCCAACACTGTTAATCCACCTATGAACAGGCCTCTTCAGAGCTGCCATGACAACCAGTAAACAGTGGACACCTCACTGCCAGCTCAATAGCCATCGACACATTGTTCACGCACGGAGGGCAGGGCTTATAGTTGAGTTGTAGCTGTGTGTGTGCTATGGCAAGTTTAGAAATGATTGGCAGTGACAGAGTCCACACAAGCACAAACACTTAGGCCCTTTTTCAGCAGTGAACAATGGAACACTAATGGCTGATCAGAAATGTAGCAATGATGCAGAAACAACAACAATGTGGGCATTATTCAAGACCAAGACCATAACAATACACCAACAGACACTCACAGCCACATATCCATCCCTCTGTCCATCCACCTAACCACCTGCTCACCAATGAATGTACAAAACCCACAGAGCACCTATCTTAAGATACACACAGCCTGGGATAGTCTTCCAGACAAATAACATAACATGACGCACATGGACTGAACTGTCATCATAGCTGTTTTCAGACATTAACTGTTCACACGGGATGTGGACTTGGTCCAGAATTTGCATTTTATTATGTAAAGGAGGCAGCAGGAGATTCTCGGGTCAGACGCATTTTACAGAACATTCTCCAGAGTGTTCAGGTGAGGGGTGGTGCACCAGGATGTAACATGTAAATTCCACTGTGGAGATCACATGTTTTGCAAACACAGAGACACAGTCATCAGGCCTTATCACCAAAAGCCCTTGGACCATGTTGTCTTTCCAAGTTGGGATCTTTGTAGTTGTCCTCTACATGTACGGCATCTCTTTTTCATCCTGAGATATTTGTATTCTTTTCTTGTTTTGCATCCTTTGCGTGTTAGAAACGTTATCAACACCCCCATGTTCGTAGTGAATCCTCCGGATAATCTCCTATTGATAATCTCCTATTGATAATCTCCCAGATAATGTCTGCAGCAACTGACTCAGACGTATACATTCTCACTTACAGCCCAGTTCAGGGCAGGTCTGAAAGCAGCTCATGTCAACAGAGGCTGTCTCAAAGATACATTTTTATTATCAGTGAGACTAGAGACGCAGCTTTGGTTTTATTACCTCCAAACACATTTCCCAGATATCTGTGCAATTAGACTCCACTGGGCTTTTCTATGAAGTCAAGTAGGAACAAACTTTAGCCCACACTGCTGCCTCATCTCAAGTCCTGCTCTACTGCGACAATAACCAATCTAATTGCATCTGACTACCAGCCATCTAAGACATTTATGGTCTCTAAAGGACATAGTAGTCCGATTGCATTATAATCCAGCTTGTGACTGTAAAACTGAATCACTGTGTTGAACTAAACACAAACTGGTTTGGCGGAATCACTCAGCAGTCAGCAGCTAAAAAGTGTGGTAGGGTTGCACAGGTTAGTGTGGCCGTCCCTTATCACCTTCCTCTTATGCTGCTGGTAACAAACAAGTTTGCTGTTGTCTTGCCTGATTAAACACCATCTCCTCTTGGTGGGGAGTCATCTGTGCAGATAGCACTATATCAACAAACACGGTCATGACAAAACCGATCATCACAAAAACAATTTCTCCACCTCAAAATCATTTGTTTTTCTGTCAGTCTCACATCGTGTTCCAGAGAAAGCAGAATTTAAAGATGTGAAATACTATTCAGATAAACAGCTCTTAGTGCTCAGTGTTAAACATGTTCTGAGTGGGCCCTTGGCCTGACACAGCTCACTTGGCCCCGACATAAAGAAGCCATTACCTTAATACACAACAGAGTCATCACGAGATAATAACTGCAGATATATAATAAATGATCTATAAGCTGCCAATTTGCTGCCTCTGCACAGTGTAGGGCCTTTTAAGCTCGGACCAAATGGTGCTTGAAGGGGGGTTGGCCAAATCAGGAGGGAAACCAGGGTCTGAGGGCAATAGGTCCGGGGGGGGGGGGGGGGGGGGGTTGTGGCTGCATTAGTGTTTGTGTGCGACTCCAGGATTTGCTCTATCTTTTCTAGAAGGCGGCACACGTGTGAGTGCATGACTAATGTGGGATGCCTGCTTGCCTGCTTGCCTGCATGACATGTGTTTTCGTGTTATTTGTGTGTGTGTGCGAGCAGCAGTGAGCCCAGCATGGGGGCTAGTGTCTGGGGCATGTAATTGAAACACGGTCCCATGCAGCGCTACACAGTGACCCCACTAATCTCCTCATGACAACGTGGCTTAGCTTCTATAGGGTCATATGGCACAGGGAGGCGGCTTAAACACAACACTGTGCAGCCCGCCCTGCCCCGGCCAGCAGACCTTAGGGTCCTCCCTGCATTCAACAGGTCACACTCAGAAACTCATGAATTAGGATGCACTTCAAATCAAAAAGAGCAGTTACAATATTATATTTGCACTCTGACAAAAACAGGTTCATGCAATCCCTAAGCATGTGCAAACAATGACAAGTTAAGTTCAGTTATGAGCATTAATTACAGCAAAAAAAACATTTTTCTACCCCCTGAACAGATGAATGACACCATGCAGGACCATCAGTGCAGTAATAATTGGTAATAAGTCAGCGAGGAAGTGAGAGACAATGAGAGTATTGTAACCGAAAGTGTATGTAATGAACTTTAAACCCTCATTTTTCTAGAACTATCAGTCAGCAGGCAAACAGTAAAAAACACACCTCCCGAGTGATTGCCATGCTAAACTACAGGACATCTTATCTGGTTGAGTGCCCCCAGGGGAGTTTTATGAAGGGTGTTCAGAGAGAATTGAAAATATTCCAAGAAACAGCAAAGCATTCATTTATCTCTCTTGCTCTTTATATTACTGATTTCTTTTTTGTCCTGCCCTTGCAGTAAAATTGTCTCTGCAAGGTTGCTGACCTTAAACTATGTGGGACTGAAGGGCAACACCAAAGGGATTTAGTCATTTGTTTGCAATGACACCTCAATGTGGACAAAATACTCTTACGGAATATGCTTACGAATGAAAAGGTAACATGATCCTACAATACTTTTATCTATTATATTAATCTAGAACAAAAAGCACAATAATATATTTTCTATTTAAGGACCTATCCTGTCTTTCTAAACTGCATTTACAAAGCCAACACAAGACTTTCCTTTGTATTTTCATAGAAAAGCAGATTCCACCTGACAGTTAGTGGAAACTAGGCCTCTTTGTTCAAGCACTTCCTCTGTGCTTACCTTTCCTCTGCAGGAACAGCCTGAGCAGAGGGCTGGCAGTGGAGATGGCCTTGTGGTAGTTGTCATCGTTGTTGATGGGCAGCAGGTCGCCGTGCACATCAGCGTAGCCCACCAACAAGTCCACATTGGGGATGCGGTGTACGTGCTGCAGGAGGCCATAGAACTCATCAAATCGGCCCGGCTTGGACCGATCCAGAGAGAACCGACGAAACTCTGCACCAAACTGGGATGGAACAAAAGGATATCCACATGAGGACAAGTGTGCAAACAAAAGCACATATGAATATGAAAGAGACAGAGAAATAGTCTAATTTAAGAACCAGAAAAAAAATTGTGTGAGTTCTAGTTAAAGGCATACATGCAATATTAAGGAGCATCTCTTTAAAGAATCAGAGATTTAAGGCTGTGACTGAGGAGCAGACACTACGCTGCACTGGCAGCATGTTAAGAGTCTGTCTTCCACGTGGACACACTCTGACATGCCACATGTGATGAATTATTCATGCAGACTTTGTGACTTTCTATGCTTGTGGATGTAGCATGTTCACGACTGTAGAATGCTGCCTGTCAGAATGTTTGGTACGCACGTTGTTACATGACAGACTTGTGTTACTACAAAACACTTCGCTGGCTTTTGAGTTACATCTTATTCAGTGGTGATCTGACTGGATCAATGGCTGCTCAGGATGCCTGATCGCTGGCACACTGTCCCATTGGTGGTGTTGATAAGCACCAAGTGTTGTGGTTACTGTTGCCCAGCGCTGACAAAAGATGATACATATTCACTGCCAACTGTGGACACTGGTCAGTGTATCCATTAAGGCAGAGCAGAAATTATATTAATTATAGGTTAGGAAGCCGAACAGGTCACTGGCCTGTGTCTGGGGCATGAGAAGACAAAAGCATTAAAAAAGACCTAGGACTGGAGCTGAGCAAAGTAAGAAGTTATTTGGTGTAAAGTGGTGGTGGTGGGAGGGGGGGGGGGGGGGGGGGGCAAACAAAGAGGCCACAGTTTGTCAACACCTACAACTAGCTCTAAATACTAGTTTGTAGCAGCAAACAGCGCCTTGAGGGGCCCCGCTCCTCAGCATGAGTGTCATCATGCTGCAGGCAGGAGGCAGGCTGCCTGTGGCGGAGGGAGCCGTACGACACCTGCACAGAAGGTCGCTTTTAACAGGCTAATTTGACATGAACGCCTCATGAGTGGAGAAACCTTCCCACTGGGTTCTGCTAAGACAAAGACTTAATTCAAACTTAGACTCAGTATTATCTACATACAAATTTTTACATATGACTGCCCGTCTGTATGTCCGAATGTGGGACACATATCCTGTGAACTGTTTATCTAATCAGCTTTACATTTGGCAGGAGTGTTAGTAATAGCCCAGTATCAAATTTGGTACAATTTGAATACGTTCAATAATAATAAAAAATGTGATCGGTGATCTGAAGCAGTCAGGGAGGGCGGGGCGGGGCAGTGTGCGTTTAGTCTGTGGACCGAGTTGAACGTGTCTTCTTCTATGTCCTCGGATAAACTACAGCTGTGGTCTGCAAATGAGTCAAACCACAGGTCAACATCGCAGCCGGATCGTTTTGATTATTAGTTTATTTTCATTTCACCATATCCGACTGGTTCACAGGAGTCACAGGTGCCGTCATGGCAACAACGGTCATAGAATCACTTCCTCTTAGGAAATTTGTCTTCCAAGTAAATGCACAATGTTCACAGAGCCTGTATTTTGAAAAGCTGTGAACTTGGGTCTGAAGATTGTGTTGATTGCTTAGCAGAGCCCTGAAGTAGCCGACATGTTATGTATGAAAAAATAACTTTATTAAGTAAATCACCCAAAATTTGCCTATATATATATCAACCACACATGTGAACAAAAATAACAGGTTTAGAAAGAGCGGGTTTAGAACAGACGGGTTTAGAACAGTCAGGTTTAGAACAGATGGGTTTAGAACAGATGGGTTTAGAACAGACGGGTTTAGAACAGATGGGTTTAGAACAGATGGGTTTAGAACAGACGGGTTTAGAACAGACGGGTTTAGGACAGACGGGTTTAGAACAGGCAGGTTTAGAACAGGACGTTTAGAACAGGCAGGTTTAGGGTTTAGAACAGGCGGGTTTAGAACAGATGGGTTTAGAACAGATGGGTTTAGAACAGGCGAGTGTAGCACAGACAGGTTTAGAACAGGCAGGTTTAGAACAGGACGTTTAGAACAGGCAGGTTTAGGGTTTAGAACAGGCGGGTTTAGAACAGGACGTTTAGAACAGGCAGGTTTAGGGTTTAGAACAGGCGGGTTTAGGACAGGCGGGTTTAGAACAGATGGGTTTAGAACAGGCGAGTGTAGCACAGACAGGTTTAGAACAGGGAGGTTTAGAACAGGACGTTTAGAACAGGCAGGTTTAAGGTTTAGAACAGGCGATCGTAGCACAGACAGATTTAGTACAGGCAGGTTTAGAACAGGACGTTTAGAACAGGCAGGTTTAGGGTTTAGAACAGGCGGGTTTAGAACAGGCGGGTTTAGAACAGATGGGTTTAGAACAGGCGAGTGTAGCACAGACAGGTTTAGAACAGGCAGGTTTAGTACAGACAGGTTTAGAACAGGTGGGTTTAGAACAGGCAGGTCTAGGGTTTAGACAGACGGGTTGCGAACAGACGGGTTTAGAACAGGCGGGTTTAGAACAGGCGGGTTTAGGGTTTAGGACAAGGGGTTTAGGGTTTAGAACAGGCAGGTCTAGGGTTTAGGACAAGGGGTTTAGGGTTTAGAACAGGCAGGTTTAGAACAGGCGGGTTAAGAACAGGCAGGATTAGGGTTTAGGACAAGGGGTTTAGGGTTTAGAACAGGCAGGTTTAGGGTTTAGAACAGGCGGGTTTAGAACAGGCAGGTTAAGGGTTTAGAACAGTCAGGTTTAGGGTTTAGAACAGACAGGTTTAGAACAGGAAGGTTTAGGGTTTAGAACAGGCAGGTTTAGAACAGGCGGGTTTAGGGTTTAGAACAGACGGGTTTAGAACTTAGTACAGACGGGTTTAGAACTTAGTACAGACGGGTTTAGAACTTAGAACAGACGGGTTTAGAACTTAGGACAGACGGGTTTAGAACAGCCAGGTTTGGCTGGGGCGCTGCATTAGTGAGGTAAACAGCAGGGGAGGAGGGAGCTGTGACAGGTGACACGGACTCACTGTGGCGTCAGCTGACAATAACCTCCACCTTCAAACTTCCTAGCTAGCTTAAACTTATCACTTCTACCTGATATCAAAACTACCACACGGTCGGCGTCAAAGTTTTAAATATGGCGAACAACCAAGAGCTAGTCCGGAGTGACAGGAGCCGCGCAGGCTCGTTAAGCTCGAGCTCGTATGTCGGTCATTTGTGCGACATCATAACTCGCCATCAAGCCACTTAGCAGCTAATTTAGCCTGAAGAGTCGGAGCCAGCGGAGAGTGAGGCTGTGGAATAAAGTGATGAAGAAGAGTCCGCACGCACCTTGCTCTTCACCTCCACGGCACTGAGTGAACGGCTGCTCGGCACTCGGTGGTTCTTGTTCATGTTTCGCTAGCAGCGGGTCCCGCCGCCTCGCCTCACACACTCGCCCTGGTCCTCCTGGCGCCGCCGCCGCTACTGCTGCTGCTGAGTATCCGAGCACCGCGCGTGTCAGAGCGGCTGTTTCTGTCCAGTGTCCCCCGCGACTCCTCGACGTCCCGGGGCTTCACGTCCAGTCTGTGAATGCGACAGCCCAGATCAGCCCGGAAACTTAGCTCCTCTCATGCTGACTGATGTCACAGCAGCTCCAGCGCAACTGCTGTACACTGCGTGTGTGTGTGTGTGTGTTGTCCACCTCTAACTCTACCGCTGAGTGTGTGTGCGTGTGTGTGTGTGCCTGGAGAGCTGGCGACACCACATTTCAAAATAAAAGTCGCAGCCACTGACTTTTCCCACTTCAAAATAAGAGCCCTTTACCTTCCAGTCCCATCACTGTGACCTTCACTTCAGTTCAGTTTACTTAAGTCCACAAAAACATTTTTCTACAAGGAAAGCAATAAGTTTACAAAAATAAATAGAGAAGAAAAAAAACTAATTACTGAGTGAATAGGTGCAGGCTGAAGCATAAGCTTCTCATACCGACCCTGCATACCCTGAAGAATTCAACTAGCACCCTATTAGGTCCTGAACTATTTGCCATGATTTGGTAACAGTCCCACTATAAGCAATACAAAAATGAACAAAAGTAACAAGTCAGTGAAATCATTATAACATAATGAAAATTATCAAATTCATATATTTATGGGTTTGCAGAGTTAAAACAGATACAATGATGCCCACATAAAAACACACAGGAAGCTAAGAGCTCAAACAGAGACCTCTCCTTAAAACTCAAGGCAAAACAAACTGGATAATATGAAACATACACAAATACACATACTGTGCAAATCACAAATAATTCTCACTCCAAATGTCCATCAGTCAGCTGTGGAGTTAGGACATTATACTAGCGTTTGTTCAGGATGTTTCTTAAAGGGAAAAAGATGATAAAAGAGGAACAATATGGAAGTTCGATTTCCACAAAACATTAAAGAATCCTAATTTACCTGATTACCTGAAATCATTATTACATTATGAAAATAAAAGATATGGCTAAAATGCTCTTTGTACCACGTAATGGTTTTTAAAAGATGAGAAACTTTACAATAATCACCTGTAATAATTTTGTCTGAAAATTAAAAAAAAATATCGATATGAATATACATCAATCATGTGCTACAGTTCTAAGGTCTCACCCAGTAAGTAATTTGGGATACACAGGCCCTTACAATTAAGTCAACTTCAGCATTGTTCATACAAGATAAAATATCCTAATAGTGAGCCTAAATCTCAACTTGTAACCGGATGTGCATGTATCACATTATTTATACAATGTGTGGCATTATTTGCATGTTTTCTTGAGTTACAGTGTGTCGCATACTCCAAGTATATAAAAGGAATCGTTACAATGTCAGATATAGCTCCACATACAAAATTTATGAAGGTAATAAAAATAAAATATTTATAGTTGACTGAACCATGTTTCTTATTGTATAGTGACATCTTCTGGCCAAAGCTATATAGGCCCACTGCTGCAGGGCGCTGCACAGGGTATACATGCATTCACAGTTTAGTATGTGTGCACTGCGAGGTAGGTCGTACTCTCCTTCTACTATGTTGTGATAGAAATAGCCGGGAGTCAGTGTCAATGAAAACCAGTTTATCCATGTTCACTTCTCCTTAAAGAAAATATCATTGTACCTTAGATCAGTGTTTTTATCTCGTATTGTAAAATGAATTAGTTTTATCCAAGTCAGTCAAAAGTAGGTGACCGACTAGTTGGTAAAATGATGCTAGTAAATTTTTTTGTGAGGCAGTGGAATTTACATGATTTGCATTTGTGAATATAAATAACATATAATGCCTAAATGCGTAAAAATAATTATTCACCTTTTAAAAAATACAACGATGCCACCTTAAAACACCAAAACATAAATTTAGTCTTATTGCAATAAGATATTTGAACTGTCATTCTGCGGCTTTGTTACATGTTAGGTATTTATAAGGCAATACACCTTTTTAATTTGCCATAACAGAAAAAGCAAAGGTGTTACTATTATCAACAATGGCTCTGTTCTGTTTAAATGTCCCAGTGAACTATGACAGTGACAGTGAGTCAGCATGAACAACAGGACCCTGAAACTGAAGCAGCTAAATGGAATTCAGCCATAATTCATGTTAATATTTACACCTGTGGTTTTCTGCCTGTGTTAAAATGTCTTCTGTTGAAAAATCTCAGTTTCATTTGTTTATTTAAGGAGTAAAGCTCAACAAAATTATAAAGATGGGATTTGACAGGATTCATGATATTATGATTTTATTTTTAATGCACTTTTTCCAAAATAATAGTTACAGCGAGCTTCATTAAGCAATGGAACACGGTCATAAGATCATAATAAACAAAACACAGGATTAAATTGACAAAATGTGACGACATGTTGACATGACGCAGTAGGATTATTCTATTTTATTCTTATTATATATTAACTGATACTGATAGAGCAGGGTCACAGTTGGTGGACAAGAAGTCACGTTTGTAAAAGTCTAAATGTTAATGTCATGCACTGTAGCTGCACATTCACAGTGATTCCCCTCAAGGGAATTAGCACTACACCAGACAAGGCAATCAAATACATGGCAATCAATGTGTTGCCAGCACTGCCATATGAAGGAAGCAAGAAACTAGGTCATTAGGAGATGTGTGATTCGTTCAACAGCTCCTCCATCCACTTTTTTAAAACTTTTTTATACATTGCTCCAAAAGCAGCAAAATGTTTTACAGAAAGTCAACTAGATTGCATTTGTCATTCAGGCCATTGGAAGTTGCAGTTTTAAGCGTGTGCAATAAAACGCTTATGTTCGTCGGTTGTGAAAGAAAAGCACATTTGTTTTCAATTGAAATAACATTGAATTGATCATGTTGTGAATAATAATTGTGATAATAATAACAATGATCAACGATTTTTCATGGAATATCTACAAAGGCGTACAAGGGCTATTTTCAGCCACCATCACCCTGTGTTTCAATTGCAGATAATTTTATTTATTAAAGTAGTCTCTTTCTCCCATGTATGTTAGAGATTATGGGTTTGGCTATAGCCTACATATTGTTCTTGTTCTAACTTCAGATGTGATACCATGGTGTTCACTACTACCTTCAAGAGAAGATGGAGAGCCCACTGCAAAACTGAGAATGACGACAAGCTTAGTCTCTGGATTGAGAAACAGTTGAGGGAGCAGCTGGCAGCTTCATCACATGGCACCCACAGAACACCAGTGTCAACGTCAACACTGAAGAGATGACTCCAGGATACTGGGCCTCTGGGGAGAGTTGAAATCATACCTGAGACTGGAAAGGAAAAGATTAAGATGGGAAAAAGAACACAGTGGCCAGAGGAACATTTAGGAAAAAGGGATATGGATATTATTGAGACATTTGTGAGACATCGAACAAATGAAAAGATGCTGGAGGAGTGCTTGCCCAAATCTGTGAAGAAAGGTGGAGATTTTTACAGAATAGAAGGGTTCTTGAACAAGAACGCCACACCATCTCCTGTGGAAGCTGCTGGATTGGAGCCAGTTTGCTCTGACAACAGGGCAATGACCCAAAGCACAGCTCCAAACTATGCATGAGCTATTTAGACAAGAAGCGGTCAACTGGTGTTGTGTCTATTATGGAGGTGCTAGTCACTGAATCTCTATCATATTGAGCAGCTGTGGGAACAGTTGGTATGGAAGAAGTGCCCATTGAACTGTGCTGTGATGCAGCCAATGGATGGTTCTCCGATGAAAGCAAAGTGTAAAGTTTGAGAGTAAAAAACATAATTATTTCAAAACTTTTCAATGTCTGGACCGGACATTTTTCGGGAGACCCTAAACTCCAGAAACTTTTTCATAAAGATTTTTTGTTGTCATCACTTTGGAGGTTTTATGTCCAATAGTCAATGAAATGTCTTGGCACGAGGACATATTGTATCTTTTGTTCTACTGCAACATCAATGTGCAATGGGTGGCACAGTGGCTGGCAATGTCCCCTCACAGTAAGAAGGTTCTGGGTTTGCACCTGATGACCAGCTGGGAGGAGTTTGCATGTTCTCCCTGTGTCTGTGTAGGTTTTCTCCAGGAACAGCTTCCTCCCAGTCCAAAGACATGCAGCTTACATTCTTTGGAGACTTTGAATTGCTCATATAGGTGTGAAGGTGAGTGTGGTTGTTTGTCTTTGTATGTCGGCCCTGCTGGAGACCTGTCCCGGTTGTATATCCCACCTCTCGCCCAATGTCAGCTGGGATTGGCTCTGGCCCCTCACGACCCTCAAAGAAGTGTCATTGATAATGGATGGATGGATGAACTTTTCATCAAGTCTTGTTTTAGCATCCAGAGTTTTGCAAATGTAATCGTTTACATGGGAATTCTTACGTGAGAATTGGCCATAGGAAGTTTGGTGTGAACAGTTCTCCTGAGATCATTCCGTAGCACCCCTTACTCTGACTGGTCCACTGCAAAAACTGATTGTTTGAAGTTACTCTGTAGATTTACCTTGATATTTTGAGTCATTGTTCTGCTGCATCACCCAACTTCCACTGATCGTCAGCCACTCTGAGATTATCCTGTCAGATACCTGGATAAACATGGGAATTCATTTTCTCCCTGATCATGTTGAGCTCAGCGACACTGCCTTCTTCCCCGTTAGGATGATGTTTTCACGTTGGTATGCAGCAAGCTTCTTACACCATGCAACGTGCTGCATGTTCTTGCCAGACAATTGACCCTTTGTTTCATTAGATTCACCACAAAACATTTTGCACAGTGAAGTATCAAAGTATATGATTTGTGACTGGCAGAGTCGGGACCTGAGATTTGAACCAACTCTGATGATTTGTTGCTTGTAGCTGTTCCTCTGGGGTTGTTTTATGTTTCATGCCTTTTTGGATGTCAATGGAGCCACAGAACTAAATAGTCCTTATTTATTAGAGAACTTGTGGGATGAATACGAAGCTCTTTGAGATCTCTCTTTAAGGCTTTCCAGCTTTATGCAAATAAACAATTCTTCACTCATCATTTTGTGAGGGGTGGTTCACGTCAGCAGATGCTTGTTAAAGTTTGTTGGGCCATGGTTCTTTGTGAAACCACACTTCGGCCTACATGTGCCGTCAAAGCCTGAAGCAGCATGTCCCGCCTACAATCCTTCCACAGGAGGGAAGGCTGTCGAGCCTCTTCTCCAGCTCACATCTTCTCGTCCCATCCAACTCTTCGAGAGGAGCACAAAGGTGCAGCTTCCAGCTCATCTCACCAAGGAAACCTCCTCGCCTTCCAAGCTCTACCAACGTCCTAGCAGCGATGCGATGTCCTGCAGGAAAACTTCAACCAGCAACTGAGCTACACAGCTCAACAGAAACCAGCAAGACGACACAAAACTTCGAACTGCACAGCAACTTCCTTTTTCCCCTTTCCACGGACTGGTAACACATCTGGGCTTAATAATTATACTAGGCTAAGCAAGACTGTTTATTCGATTCTGTGTGAGGTTTGATTTGTGGTGTTGTGATATTTTGGGTACAAGTTATTGAGAAAGTAATGTTAGTCTGTTATGCTCTTCACAGTCTTTCGTTGCATCCAATCTAGTAACTTTCTCTAACTTGGCACACACACAGACACATGCATATCCCTTCACCTCATTATCTCTACAGGTCGTAAACATTCCAATAGGTGGGGGAAGGGTGTTATCTCTTTGGCCAGCCGCCATTTTGGAAGCACACAGACACACACACACCTATCTTTGTTTAGCAATTAGACCGTTAGTAATTTGTGTTTTTATACTTATTCATAATAAATGTTTTTCTTTCACAAATGTTTTTTCATTAATGTTGCATAAGTGAATTTTGCCAACCTCTACACTGTCAAGAACTGTCCTTCTAACTATCTATATGGTAATTTTGGTTATAGTTATTAATTTAATTGTTAATCAGAGTTCCAAATTTGTAGTTAGAACCTTTATGAGACTTATTCAATACATTGGCTATCTTTTCCCTTCCTTTGAAGGGTGGTGCCCCGAGGTAACTTTAATCAATTAAAGTTATTATTTAATATTAATAATAAAATATGAATATTTAATATTTTATTTTGATAACCAAATTTATTGAATACCGAAAGGCACACCATTTTATGGTATCACGTTTGATGAATTATGGCACAACATTTTTCACTCAAACATTTGAGTTGGTCATATGACACTCAAATCCTTAATCCTAACCAGACTTTAATACATTTACACAAATGCAACCACAAAACAAAGTGGCATCAGCACTTCCACGGACACATACAAATGTTATCTCAATCAAAGCGAGAGCATGCAGCTTCATCTGAATTCGGCTCTAATTTCTCTAAATTCACAACAGACCCTTCTTTTCTGAGACATGATAGAATAAAATGTCGTCAAACAGACCCAGAAGTATAGAGTCAGTTAGCAAAGCAAATGTTTAACATGCATGAACTGAAACATGTTTGAGCTGTTTGATGCTCCGCAGGTTAGTTTAGAGTTTTTTTTGCCTTTTCCCCAGAAAACAGCTGCATGTTTCAGGCAGAAGTAATACGAGAGTGAAGCAAAACAGTAAAAGTGGAATAATGACATGAACAACCTGAGGGGAACTTCAGAAATGGTGATGATCTGTGAGTTCATCACAAAGAGCAACACCTTTTGCTAACAAATAGCCATGTAATCCATATGTAATCAATATCAATATTGATTGTAGCTGCTTTAGTCACTTTCACTGCATGTATTTAAAGTTTGTTAACATAACTCACTGTGTTGTTTATAAAACTGAAGAAACTTCTCATTTAGTATGCTGGTCGTTACTGGCCTGCAGCGGTCTGGACCGAATGACTATCACCACAGCTTTTCTTCAGGTGTAAGCTGTACACAACAAACTATTCATCTTGCTCCAAGTTTCATTTTTGTGATGCAGTATTCTTTTCATCCATAAACATAAACATGGTCCTTGTTATTTTACCATTTTAAACTGCATAAACAAAACATTCCTTTCTTCTTTTTTTTTTTTATTGAAAAGGATACAGCTCAGTTCTTTGGCTTTGAAGATTCAGGTAACTGAAGATATGGCCCTAACATCAACTGGCAGTAGGCATTAATTAGTGGGGTAGAATATACAAAGGGTAAATCTCCATCTTGTTCTATGTTATAAAATGGGACAGTGTTTAGTTTAAAAAGGTATTAAGAGGTAATGATGTCTGATCTACTGAGCAACCACATGGCTTACATAGTACTCCCATACAAGCCAGTAGCCAGTCAGATTTACCTTCAGCCTCAGTGTACCCTCAAGTTCAGCCTTTATCATTAATTACAAGGCCAAAACACTTAATGACGCTAAGGTGCACAACTGAAGATACAGATCGCAATCACATCTACTGGTAACTTAAATTGTGCAGAAGACCTTCAAACGTACAAGGGATAAAAAAGTCTGTCCGGTGCTTGGCGTGTGGATCTTCTAGACAGGAAACAACTCCAAGGATCCAAGCAGCAGAGTCACACAGGGACAAAGGAGACCTTCCTTCTGCAAGACACAAGTTCAAACGTCCACCTGACAAAAATCATCTTCCTATAAGGTTTCAAGACTCATATAATATTTATATTCCAGTACTTATTAAGTTTAAACTTGTGCAGTGCTCGTTCTAAACCTGCCTGTCTGGAATTTTCTGTTTTCTTGTCCTGTGTTAAAGCTCTGGAGCTACTCCAGAATTGTTCCTTGTCATTAGTGAGTCCTCCTCAAACAGTTCTACAATATACTGTCACTTTTTATTGTTTGTGTGCTGGTTGTTCTGTCCACAGCTTTTTACAAAGAGTGAAGTAAAAAAACTTGAACCTAAAATGAAACTGAATTTACTTAGTCACTGTTCATGTGTGTGGTTTATATAAGTTTGAATGATTTACTTAACTGCTGTTATTTACTTTACTTTACTTTGAAAATAAATTACTGAAGAGAAAAGTATTCTATGGATATTGTTGCCATGACAGAGATCAGCCCCTGCAGCACCCGTAAAGTCAGTGTCAGTTATGATATGGTGAATGGAAATTTGTTATCACCCATCACACACACATTCATACAGTGAATCTATGTGCTGCACTTTTCTTTATGAGATGGGACAATTTTGGGGTTCAGTATCTTGCCCAAGGACACTTCCGCATGTGTAATGGGGTAGAAAGGGATCGCAATCACAGATTTTCTATGTGCTGCTTTTTATCAATCTAGGAAATGAGTGTACCTTCACAGTTATCAGAAATACTAATGACAGATCACTTCACTGTCCCTCACCAGTTGCTCCAACAGCTCTGAACAGAAGAAGTATCTGGCCTCCCAGCAGACTCCCTCTCTCCCATTTTCCTCCCATCATACGTGCACTTTGATGCAGCAGACATCCTCTCTCCACCTTCAAGGGCAGCCTGCAGCTCCCTCACTGTCACCGTGCAGAGCATATGGGACACTCACTGTCACACTCACAAGAAATAAATGTCATATTAACATGACAATCTAAGGTACAGAGGACGGTGTGCTAGATGGCTGAAAGTTATATCTGTAGAGTTGTCTGCAGTTCTGATATATGACTGTAGCTCTCTGCTGCGTTTTCTTTCACTGTTCGGATCGAGAAGCATAAAAAAAATATGTTGCTCTCTTTTTCCATCTTGGGTAGTAAAGGGAACTGGCTGCTTCTTTGTAAAATGGTGTTGATCTGAGGTTCCCGATTTAAGGGTTGGGACACACCAGGGGGTCCCACGATAGGGGTCACCTCGTGATTAGAGGAAGAAAGATCAAATATTCCACAGAAAATGTTAATTTCTTACTGGACACTTTCCCCCTTTTGGGCTTGACATGAAATCCGGAGATTGCCTGCACAGTTTCTTTCTCCAGAGTTTGTCTTTCACATATGAGCAACGCAGCGGGGTTTTCAAAGCGTTCCCCTCTCTCTCTCTCTCTCCCTGACCAGCTGAAGAGGGTGGAAATAATAGATCCAAGCCGACTCTGTACTGACTCTGTCCAGGTGGATGTTATCACGACGCACTCAGGGTTTCGTAAATGCCTGAGGCCTGGTTTCTTGTCACCTTTTCCATGACTTCCTGTCTAACTTAACATCTCATTCTCATTCTTTTATCACAAACCATTTACTCTCCCATGTTCTCCCTCACTGTTCCTCCCCTCTTACTGTTCACATCACATTCTCTCTTCCTACTGAATGATTCAATTCCACCATATCCTTTCTATGAATCATTTGCACATTGTGTGTGTGTGTGTGCGCCACTGTGTAGTCCCTCAGACTGCAGGAGGCGCTAGTAGCGGGGATAGATCTGCAACCATCTCTCTCTGCCTCCCTCTCTCTCCAGCCCACCCCCCACCACCCTCCAGCCTCTCCCTCTGCTGTGTCTCCCCCCTCAGCCCACCACCTCTCCCCCACTCATCACCCAGCACTGCAGAAGAGGCCTCTTGTCTCCCCCGCAGTCTGCAAGGCCTGTCTTTACCCCCCCCTCTCTCTCTCTCCTATCTCTGTGCTGCTGTTATTGTCCCACTTTGTGTGGCGCCCTGATCTGGATGACCCCTAGCCACATGCGATTTTCTGAGGACGCGAAGCATAAGATACAATGCTGTACCCACAACATCGCAAGCATCTTTTATTGACACACTTGCTGACATTAATTGTTTTTTCATAATTTTGCTGAAAGGAATCTCCCCCCCCCCCCCAATCTGTCTCATCCTCTCTCTCCCCTGTCCTTCCTCCCCCTCTCCTCCCTCTCTCTCACCCGCATCACCTCTGTGGGCCGCAGGTCAGTTTGGGGCAAACACAAAACTGACCTGAGTCCAGTTCAACCAATTATCCTCCCTCCTGTTAAGTACAAGGGCTGTTTTGTCTCTGCAGCCTGTACCTCTTTGTGTCTGACAGCACACGCACACAAACACACACACCAGGGCCTCTCCATCCCTCTCCTCCAGCTGCAGGGGGCGCCAGCCTCTACACCACCATCACCACTGGCTTCACCTCCCCTCCCCCCAATCCCTACCTCTTCCTCTCCCCTCTTTCCGTCTCTCCTCCTCTTCCCTCCCCTCATACCCCTCCTCCTCCCTCCCCTCATACCCCTCCTCCCTCCCCTCATACCCCTCCTCCTCCCTCTGCCCCAAACACTTCCTCCCCTCTCCCCTCCCTGCCTCCTCTCATGGCTTCTCCTCCTTGGCGCCCCTGTCCCTCTCTGACTCCCTTTTTCCTCCCCACTCCTTCGTCTCCCTCTCTCCTCCCCCCTTTGAAAGGCTGTTGGGCGCTCCTTCTACACACAGCACTGCAGATGAGGCCTCTGCCTCCCCCACAGTCTGTCAGGCCTCTCTCTCTCGCTCTCCTTGAGCCTCCCCCACCACTCCTTCCCTCTCTCGCTCTCTCTCCCTCGCTCGCTCCTCACAACAGCATAGCAACACTGACTAGCCAGCCAAGGAGAGTCTTGCCTCTCTCTCTCTCTCTCTCTCTATTGCACTGGGGTAATTTCCCTCCATTTTAGATTTCTTGTCCCTGGGCGCAGAAGGGTGGGATTTTAATGAAATAGGTACATATATACATAGCTAACCTAGGCTTCGACCTCATTCAATTACCCTGGGTTGGTAGAACAGCGTGACTCACTAGATCTCAGTCAGATGTGATTGATCCCCATACTCTGGGAGCGAACCTTTCATCCAACGGTGCACCTCAGCAAAGGGTTAATAATGTAGTGTTCTATTTCTAACCGAGGCTTCTCCACGTCTAATCACAGGTAACACACAGACAGGGTCCATTTGGTGTGGTTTATAAAACCAGAACACAAAGGGACATATTGAAGGTCTCAGAGCGAACGCATCACACATTCTGTTTCATGTTTCCTTTAAGCAGCTCACCCAGAGAGAGGGGCATTCAAACAAGGTTCTACACAGGTGCTGTATTTTGAGCATGGCTATCACAAGTCACAACTCATAACACCTCCATCTGGAGAAGAATCTCTTAGAATGATTTCACAGATATTCAGAGTTACTGATGAGCTTTTATCCAGCTGTGAGATTTACAGTAGAAAACCACACTGGTCTTACGAGGCTTGATTGGTGGCCATCTTCTTTTTGTTACCAAGCAATGTTGGATATTCCTGGAACTATTTTTGGCTTCTTACAGACGCAACTCCTGCATCACTAATTTTAACCTCATATGAGATGAATCAAGGTTCATATCCTTTGCTGGGACGAGAGGGTGAGGGAAAGTATGCTTCACTTTCTAAAAACACTATAACTGCCCAAGATGCTTTTGGTCCTGGCTTTGGTATCTTCATTGTTAATTTAGCTCAGTATTTCCACATACGTGCTCATTTATCGTTTAAAAACATAATTTTCTTGCATTTTTGTGCCATAAATAATCTAAAAATAAATTTGTCTTCCCTGTTGGCCCATTGGTTTACACATTTAAATGACTCCTCCCTCTCTACATCACTGCTAATTCAATGTTAGCTTTGCTGTGTTTTTCTAGCAGAGCAACACATTTCAACAGAGCAGACTGTTTTGTGATAGAGATATATGTTAACATTTGGTTGGTGCTTTGGAGATTAATCTGTTGACCTTTCAGATTTATCTTGGGACTGCTGTGGGGTGTTGAAAAGCACCGCAGCTTTGTATTTCAAACAGCAATCAATGCACCATTAACCATACAACCTCCAGCCTCCACTGAGAAGTGATTTATTGCCCCTTTTTAAACCAAAAGGAGGATCAGCCCATTCACTTCTGCACTACTTAACAGGTACGGACACTCTGTAGCACAATGTTTTAGCTCGTGTGTAGAAAGTTTCATTCTGGTCTCCTAAAGTTTGCAGCATGACGTACATACAGAAGAAGGTTTAAGGAGAAGTGCAAACAGTTGCAGACAAAGCGGATTTACAATAATCTAAAAGAGAGAAAGACAGTCCATCTCTCCAACTACTGCTGTGCATCAACAAGCACACAATCTTCTTTTTGTGTGAAATCTCTCTGTTCCTCACTTTGAACTCAGAAACTGGCACACATTGCCATCAGTTGTGTGAGAAGCACAATTACAGCACTTTATTGTTCATAAATGCTTAAGTGAAAAATGAAAACGTAAAACAAATACACACAATTCAAAGAACACATACTAAACAACTCTTTTTGGAAAAAAATAATTGCTTTCACGTTTATGGATGCCAATGTGGTGGTTACCGTCCACTCTTGTGGGGCAAAGGAACAAAGTTTATGAAAATAGAAAGCAAGTACAGGACAGTAGAGGTTTATTAGCACAAGGCTGCAAAAAGTTGGTGAAACGCTCCTTTATACTGTGAGAGGATGAGAATAGCACAGTGCCACTATTCTTTCAGAACTTAATTCATAGAAAAAAATAAAATTGTCAAATTAAAAAGCGGGAACAAATCAATTCTGTTTTTCATTCATATATAGATATATTATTTTGCAAAAGAAAAACCCTAGGTTTTCGTTAAAAAATAAACTTAAACATACATGAAAATATCAGCCACCAAAGCAACACCTATCGTTAAGCATATCAATATAGAACATATGAGGCTACCTTACGCACAGGTAATAGCAAATATTTAAGGGAACATGTACAGCAACATCTGTCCAAACATGTCTAAAAGACTGTACAAATTTACACTACCTAACTCGGTATAACTACATGAAAAACAATGGATTATCTGGTCAGCCTGAAAGCTTGAACTCACAACAACTCGTTTTAAGCCACACTCAAGTTCAGTGGCTTAATCAACGTTAATCACTCATCATCTCAATGTAATAAAGTATATAAGAAGGCAAAAAACTTTTTGTCTATTCGTTTGGTGTAACTTCACTGTTGTCTTTGAGAAACATTAAAACTTCACAACTCTTTACATCGACCCTAGCTGCTCGTTGAGTCCTGCCTTTAAATGTCATTGAATGGCTTGTTTTGAGTTTCTACTCAAGGAGAGTTCTCTCCTCCTCGCTCCCTCCTTCGCAGATGTCCAATCCAACAACGCGGTGTCCTTCCGTTCAGGCGAGGCAGATTTGTTGGCGTGGATCAAATCTAAAGTGTCTCTCAGATTGTGTGGTTTGGGTTTTTCCAGTCAGACCTGCTGTTTGCCCAGCTGAGCCCCGTCTCTCCGGCTTCGGGCAGATGATGGTACAAACTTGGGAATAATGATCGGCAGAGCGTCTCTTCCTTTAGCAACTGGTCTTCCTGAGCCCTCTGTGGGCCTGAAGCCATTCTCTACATGTTCTCCTTCATACTCATCGTCATCGTCGTCATCGTCATCATCATCCTCGTCATCATCGTCGTCGTCAGACATATCATCCAGATCTGAAACAATCTTTGCCCCTGTCCTCGGCTCCACTTCCTCCTTAGCTCCAGTAAGCTGTTCGTTACCATGGCAATGTAACTCTCCCTCTTGTTCCCTGTCATCTTTCTGCTGCTCTTCCTCATCACTGTCAGAGTCAATAGCAATTGGCTCGGAAAGGTCCAGAGGAAGTTTTTGTGCTGAGGTGCTGTTGATTGTCTTGGCTTGGTCTGTGCTGGCACTGTTGGGTTTGGGAAAAGATGTCGTTGCTCTAGAACCTTCCAAAGTCTCACTGGGCTTTCCCCTTGGTGAGGGGTCCACACCACCATTAGCAGCTACAAGCTCCCTGTGTTTTCGCAGAGCCTGTTCTGACATGCCCCTATGCGTCCTGGATGTCCGCCTTTTGCTATGTCTGTCCTCGTACACACCATCCTGGATGAAAGCAAGCTCGTGACTCACTTTGCTAACCTCCTGCATACTGAAGCCGAGCAACACGCTGGCATTTAGGGTTTCACATTCCTGTGTGCATTTCCTCCTCCTGTTGACAAAGTGGCTGGAGATGTCTGACTTCCACAGCCACAGACTGGCCGCTAGCTTCTCAACCTCCCGCTGTGTGGGATACGGCGCTTGATTGAAATACTGCGTTAGAAATGCCTTCCTAGACTCGTATGACTCAGTTTCATGTCCTTTGGGGTCAAGAGCTAAAAGTACAGGTTCATCTGGATTTTCTACAAACGAAGATGGACCGTTGATATCCCGTGGGTGGGCCCTTTCACCGGGGGGTCCCGGTCTCCTTCGCTTTGGTGCACTAGTGTCTGAGCTATGAAAGCCAGCCCGTTTAAGAGCACTGCTCTGGGCCTGGCTGACCCGAGAAGAAAGAGGTGCTCGACTGTCCTGTCCATTCTGGGATTTCCCTACACCTCGACAGTGCACTAAGTGTAGAGTGATGGTGGAGGCAGTCATGTTACTGGTATACACCCCCAAGCAGTGAATACATTTGTATGTCAGTTTCTTTTCAACAGGATGAACTGTCTGAATCACCTGGTGCCTCTCTCTCAGGTGGTGGGCCAGTGAGTCTGAAATTGGGCCCTTAAGGATAGAGAAGCAAAGAGGACATAGTGTCTTGCCCACATCCCTTTTGTAGGGCACAGATGCCTGTGGAGCAGTCTTGGTTGGCACATTGTCAGCAGCCACTGAAGGTGTTTTGGGTGGGTGCTGGGGCATTAACCTCTTGCTTGATAATAGCGAGGCAGACAAGGCCGATGATACAGGGCTGTTGTTTTGAGCATGAAATGCCACCGATTCCTCTGGAGCGTCCTTCATGTTGTAGGTAGTAACAATCAACTGAACATTCTTGGGATTGCCTTGCTGCAAAGTGAGGTCAAAGGTCAAGGGAGAGTCTGTGCGTGGGCCTACACTCTCATCTGGGTGTGAAAGCCGCATGTGGGCCACCATCTTCTCAACGTCATTGAAGGTTGCCCGGCAGTGTGGGCAAGACAGGCCATGGATCAACATGTGGTTTAACAGCGTGTCACTGGGGAGATAGCGGTTGCAGTAGAGACACTTGCTGGTGAAGTTGTGGATCTTCATGATGTAGTTGGCAACAGCAGGCACCTTCTCTGCTTTGTGTTCTTTTTCAAAGTGAGAACTGTACACATTCTCTGGGAAGAGCTCATTGCAGATAGTGCAGATTTTCCACTTCTGAGTATAGGACGTGCCAAGGACTGAGGAACCACCTTTTTTGGCCGTGAGAGACGCTACAGTTGTGGCTGCTGCCTGGACACGTGAACCCAATGAGTTGGATTTGAGTGAAGAAGAGGCACTGAGCACAACTGGACTCCGCAGGCTGCCGCCAGAAATAAGCTGCTTTGCTGCATGTGACTGCTGGGGCACAGAAACCTGAGCGTTCCCTGGTAAACTAACTCTCACCTGACTGCCAACAGAGAACTGGTGGGTGGTCCCGGCCTTTAATCCGACTGCATCATGCTTCATCGCAGCCAGAAGACTCTGAGAGTTGAAGCCCGTCTTTGATGAAATAATAACCCGACCCAGCTGCTGTGAGCTAGGAGACCTGGTAGTGGCCATTACTGCACCTTTAGGGCCCATCCCAATGATGGTCTTATCTCCTTGGGTTTTGGGGGGGATCATGATGATGGGTTTGGGACGGGGGACTATCACACTGGTGTGCCCAATCATAGCAGTTACCTGGTAGCCAATCCTCTCATGGTCCTCAATGACGTGTTGAACAAGTGCCTCGTATGTCCTTGGAACAAACAGACACTTCTTACAGTGAATCTGATTACTATTAACATTGTTTGTGTTATTACTCTCTGTATTTCCCGTTGCTCCTGCTGTACCGCCATTCTGAGCACTCGTCTTCTCACCTGGTTTTGCGATATAGGGCTGGGCAACTTGCTGGAAGTGTTCCCGGTAGATGTGCTTTCGCACTACATTGTACAATGGGTCCCTATAGGTGCACTTCTTGCAATAGTACACAGCCTGTTCCATACTGTCCCCACTCCTCTTCAGTAACCCATCCTTCATCATGATCCCGCCAGCCCCTGCCACCATTCCACCAGGGCCATGCCGCACAGTGTTGTTAGGCATGTGGAAAAGTTTGATGTGTGTTTCCAGAGTCTTTTTGTTGCCATTGTAAGTGCAGTATGGGCAGTTGAGCAGAATATTGTTCTCAAAGTCCTCACTGTGGACATTGCGGAAGTGGCTCTTGTATGCAGAGAAGTACTTGGATGAAAAGAGGCAGCCAGTGCAGCAGAAAGGCTTCGATCTGTAGTCCTGGAGATACAGAGGTAGAAAAAAGTTTCAACTTTTGTTACATTAGAGATACTCTGTTTTTGTGGTGTAAAAAAAAAACAAAAAAAAAACAAGATTTAAATGGGATATTAATAGGTGTGTATGTGTTTGTGCTTCACACACCTGGCATTTGGTATGCGATGGCTCCCACATGCACACATCTTCCCAGCTAGTGTGCTTTATATACACATCTGGAGGAGTGTAGTCTTTATAGTCCTGAACAACAAGAAATGAAAGATTAATACTTGACAATGAAATATTAGATTTTTTTCTTCTATAATGCATGACATACACATTAATATTAAACTTTAAGTCACTTTTCTTGCTATTGAGTGATGCTTAACTCCAAGCTACAGCTAGCTTAAGTAATGATACAAGTTTACTTGGGGACACAGAGGGTTTGTGGGTAACTGTTGGTAACAAATTTGCTAACATTCATGAATTGTTAGAAGTGTTAGTCAATTGTTATACATGTCCAAGAAAAGCTGATTGAATGAACAAAATACGAAAATGCAGAGATATTAATCATTAGTCAGACATTTCTATTATCATATGGGACACGTGTTTACTTTGCACATTTTTAACTGAAATTGGTCAAATGATAGAAATTGTGACATAATTCCGACAGTTCCCTCTAGTCCCAGTTTAAACCCCATCAACAATTCTTCATGTTTGTGCCTCTATGAAATCCAGAGAACCGAATTCTGAATTATGTAAAGCTCTTGGTTTCTGCTTTTAAGCCTGAGGAGCATCTTTCTCGTATATTGAGTGAGATTTAACAGAATGAGGACATGGTGTCAATGAGGATAATCGCATAATACTGTATGTGTTGTAAGTACAGTTCATAGATTCCCATCATCATATATTATCTGTATTCATGCAGAAGAGCCAGGCTCCCTGCTGCTTAACTCTTATTTCCTGCAGTGAGCCAAACAGAGAAACTATCTAACTAATTCCTAAACTGACCTTATTATCAAACCAAAACAAATGTCCCATATGTACAGCATGTATCCAGACATGATCTGTTCTTAAACCCCAGCAAAGATGAAAATTTAGCTTGGAACGTGATTTTGAAGGTTATTATGGATACACTGAAAGAGAAGTTATCCGCACAGAGTGGTACTTGCTGCATGCTCACCTCTAGGTGATCTCTGCAGAACTCCAAGCCAATGTCTCCCAGCACCTTCTTGACATTTTTCCTTGCTTTCCGCAGACTGACCAGGTTATTGACCGGGAGCTGGAACATGCTGCCCACCTGAACAGAGAAGACATACAGCGTGTGATTAACAGGTGTAGGGGTAATGTATGGAAAGGTGAGTTTCATGAGTCATAAAATCAACAGTTCTCTAAAAAAATACATTTTTAGTCTTTCATTTGAGACAAGATACATAGATTAAAGACCAGAGAAGAAATAATGATGACAGATTCAGTAGTCTGTAAAAGTATTTTTGGAATTTAGACATAGCTGTCTGCTGTGTAAATGTTCACAGGATTTTTTCTGCATAGAGCTGCCTTAGTCAAATTTCGTGCCACCTCCGCCTCCTGACAAAATTCTAGTACAGTGGAAACAACTTATAGTGATCACGTTGTCCGGGGCCACATTCATCACTATAAGCTGTTGATTACTATAAACAAATTGCATAGCTTCTGTATGATCCCGTCCCAGAACTTTAGAGAAAGGTAACGGCGCCAAACAGACAGGAACACTGATTCCGCTGGTCACTTCTCTCTCTCTCTCTCTCACTGACACGCAGACAGCCCTCCCCGACACACACACACACACACACACACACACACACACACAGTGTCCTTTGACACGTGTAAACTCAGACAAACTTTGACAATGTATGCAGAGCTGGAGGAGATGGCGGGGCGCACTCTGTCTGACTTGATTCGGTTGACAGTGCACAGCAAGAATGATAAAGACAAAGAGAGGAGCAGCAAATTACTACAGAGTTGCTAAAAACTGTAAAAGAAAAAAATATTTTTGTATGAAAAGACCCCAAATTAACACAGTCAGCAGACTTAGAGGAGCTGTGCATGGCACCCTGGGTGTCTGCCCCGGACATGGTGGTGCTGTGGCCGGGCTGTGTGCTCTCTGGCCCATGCAGTGGAGCTGTCCGAGGTCCCTGGTCTGTGTCCCGGCGCTGTGTGCTCTGGAGCTGGGCATGGCTCCCTGCGTGTCTGCCCCGGGCTTGGTACATGCCCCCCCCCCCTGTCTGACGGCTCAGTACCACCCCTGCCTAATTTTTGGCCAGGAAAAACCCGGACTTGTTGGCTTTATTCAGACATAAATAGGCTACAGATGTGACAAGCAGTACAGCATCTGCAGCAAGTGTGATATGACAAACAGTGATAAATTATTCCGCAGTAGAGTATCAAGCCTAATCGTGGGGATGGCAGGGATTCATACTGAAAACAAACCGAGTTAAAGTTGTGCAAAGGGCTGCGGTGGTTGGGACATGTTATTTAAAGTGCCCCTGACACGTTGAAAAACGATGCAATAAGTCCAGTGTGAATAACAAATGAATCCAGTTTAAGATTTATCAGGCACCAAAACACTGCACAACACTTTGTGATAGATACGATTTTACAACTCAGGAATGTTACAACAGCAGCAACACTTGTATCTAACAAAACTTTGTATGTATTTAATGTTACGTAATCTACCAAAAATATGTGCTTGTACGTAGGTGATGAGCCAACTCTGTTTGCTGCGTTGCTGCAAAACCTGAACATGGGGCAACTTTTGCCAGATGACCCTACATTGTTTTAAGGTAGTCCTTTGCATTGCTCTGACAGGGTAGATCCATTCACATGACTGAGGGCTGTTTTTGGGGGTTTTTTCCACAATGCTCCAATTGGTTGGAATGCTGCCTTATTTTGGAAAGGGACATTTAGAGAAATTTACTGCCATTATGGATGTTCAATTAGATTACTTTTCTAACTGGTAGCCAACGGCCATCTACAATGAACGAGGGTCTATGAAACATTAAAACACTTTTTTAAGCAGGGGTTATTTTTTTAAGGGTAAACAGCAGTATAGATAGTATTCAGACAACACACCTGCAACTGCAGAGTAAAACAGACCAATAGGCCTAAATAATGTTTCCTATTAAATACCATTACTCTGGCACCAGCCACAGACTCACTTGTCCCACCACAGCTGGCAATTTTTTTGACACAACTCACAACAACAGGTCTTTAACTGTTTTGTGCCATTGCTTCATCGTAGAGCTGTGTGCAACACAGTTTTCCTCTCATTCTCTCAGACAAACATCTGTCAGTCGGACTTACCATTGGCAGCAATCCGGCCATGTTAGTGACCATTAAAACACACAAAGTTTTGACAGGCAGGCAGCACTCGGCACAACACCTGCCAGCTCTTGTCACACACTAGTGAATGAATGTGAATGTCCAGCATGGAATCAAAACAATAAACCCTGTTCAGCAATATGTCAGCATGCTGTGGGGTTAGTCTGAGGTGCAACCTGAGGTAGTTATCTGAGAGAATTCCATCCCAAGTATTACCAATGTACCAGGAATGCAAAGATAGCACATCGCTAGAATGGCCAGTCACTGGAAGAGTCTGATATGTGTCTGATCTATATCATATTTTTAAATTATTCTCAGACATTCTGACTTGTCATAATAGGAAAAGCACATAGGTGTTATGTTTGACAACTCCGTGGTAGCACCCAACCAGACTGCTAGGAACCTGGATGTGACACTCGACTGTCAACTTTCCCTTACTGCCAACATTACTGCAACAACCCGCTCGTGTAGATTCATGCTGCACAACATCAGGAGAATACGTCCCCTTCTCACTCCGAAGGCAGCGCAGGTTCTGGTCCAGGTTCTGGTCAAGGTTCTGGTCATCTTATGCAAAGACTACTACACCTCCCTGCTGGCTGGTCTACCTGCTAGTGCCATCCGACCTCTGCAGCTCATCCAGAATGCAGCAGCTCGATTGGTCTTTAACCTAAGTTCACTCACCCTTCTCCGCTCCTCCGCTCCCTTCACTGGTTACCAGCAGCTGCCCGCATCCGTTTCATAACACTAGTACTTGCGTACCGTGCTGAAAACGGATAGGGTCCAGTCTACATCCAGGACATGGTCAAACCTTACACCCCAGCCTATCCACTCCGCATCTGCCAATCTACCAATTTATGATGTCCCAGTAGACCAGTCAAACTGAATATCTTATTACAACTACTCTTGTACTGTGACATGTCAAAGTACTCTGTAAAAAAGGCCTATTTAGAACGCTTCAATGAAGAGTTTGATAGGCTGAAGACAGTTTAGCAAGTAAACATCCATCCATTTCCATCATATCTTTTAGACACCACACAAATGACTGAGTAAAGACAGACCACATGTCTTCCCTTCCTCCCATTGTACAAAAAGGATGCAAAAAATATCTCAGATACAGCCGTGGCCACTGACAACTGGATTGATGCCGTGTCAACAATAAAGTGGCTGTGGTACCGGACAGTTGTGGTGAAGACGGAGCTGAGTCGAAGGGCAAAGCTTGCAATTTACGAGTTGATTTATATTCTCACCTATGGTCATGAGCGACTGTGAGAGTCTGAGAGCGCGAGTTCATGTATAAAGGGTCAAGAAGAAGTTTCCTCTGCTGGGTGGCTGTGCTCAGCTTTAGAAACCAATCAGAACTATGATGAAATTTAATATATAGCTGCTTTCAGACATGCACTGAAGTCCACAGATACTCTCCGGAGGAGGTGCATGTGTGAATGCAAATGTCAGAGTGAGAGGCTCTGCAGTTTTCCTGCAGACTTTGTCTGCCTGGCCCCCCAAGTATAAAGTCCATAGAATTTCAGGAGAATTTGATGTGAGAACACAGCAGGGGGATCTTGCTTTATTCACCTTGGGGTTTAATGGCGCTTCTAACATGTGACAGACGCAAAAATCCAAATCATTAAAAACTAAAGAAAACAAATATCTCCCAGTGCAAAAGCAGTGTCATACCCATAGAACTCACCGACGAAGATGTCAAGAGAGTTTGTGGTGACAAGAGCCGATGCAGGGGTCAGTGTGTTGTAAATAAAATCACGTGATCTCCGCAGTGGAGTTAATCCGTCACTTCCTGCCTCTGCACCTGGCTGCTACACCTCTCGCCTGAATAATGCAGAGGATTTGTTGCTGTTGTGAACACGTCTGTGTAGCGAACCACCCGCTGTGTTGTGCATGTGTGAAAGACATGCACAAATTCCATTCTCAATTCTCTGGATTTTACCCACAGGTCACATCTGAAAACAGCTTTTCACCAACAAATAAAAACAAAACAATGATGTTAAAGATAAATGAATGGACAAGTTTCAATGCAATCTTATTCAACAGCCTGCATTCTTCCCCTTAGCACACGCTGTATCTCCTAAGTAGTAAATCACTGTTCACAAGATAATTTCACTGCTTGATCTGATGCACTAATAATAATAATAATAATAATAATAAGGATCACCTAACATAGTTATGTGTCTATCAGTTATGTTATCCGAAGAAAGAAACAGATTTATGGACTTCATTCACCCACGATCCAATGAGAATGAGATAAAATGTGGGGAAAAGACAGTTGAGACATTGAGTTCGGCTTAGACATTCCCTGATGCGAGCCAGTCTGTAACACTGCAGAGCCGAGTGGCATGGACAGGCTGCTACAGACACCTGTTACCATGGCAACTGTACACAAAGATGGTGACAGTTGTGGCCTCCAAAAGAATTTAAGACACAACAATTAAAATTATGTCACAAAAACTTGACCAGCTTGTCCCTGAAAATATAACTTAACTTTCTTTAGTTTCCGTCAACTAAAACTAACAAAAACCATATCACTACACTTTAACTAAAACACAATGCAAAACCAGTTGCCTTCTAAAGTTTTTGATCTCTAGTAGAGGTAATACCTATTCCTGATAATGTTAACCCTGACCTTAATGTCCCAAGATACACAGCAATGTGCCGGCAAAGACAGGTTGGACGATATCTAACTTGTAAACATGCCTATAAACAATGCAGGGTTTGATTGCTGAACATAAAAGACAGAGACCCCGCATTTTAGTGAGAAACATGATGTAAACATAACCTTGGATTCTTTGTGAGAAAGGTCAGTGGTTTGTCATTACAACCTCTAACATGCGTTATGATTCAGTGCCATATATTTTGAAGTAGCCTAGTGGTTGTATCAATGTCTGTATGAAATAAAACAACCGCCTGTTAAATAAATTAAAGAATTTAAAATTCAATAGTATTTCAAAAATGTTTATTATTAATTTAAACATTGAACTGGAGGGTACTAACGTAATAAAATAAATGTTCCTTTCTTGTTTCAAGTAAAATAAGATAAAAAAATTATATAAGATCGAGTTTGAGTTTCCCCTTTTCTTCTCTTTTCCTACATGTCACATATGAACAATCTCAACAAATATTAACAAATAGACAGCTTTAACCCTCGTTCCCCACTTTCTCTTGTTCAGTGACAGAAGTAATGCTGCCAGGATTTACTACCGTAAAGAAATAAAACTGGCTAGGTTAAAATAAGACTACCGTAAATGCGAGAAAGGCGCGCAGGTTAAAATAGAAACGCTCCGTCAAAATCTAGTAACAGTTCTGGGTCCGTATCGAACGGCGTCTGGGTCCGGACAACAATCCTCCTATTGGTGACCTTTGCTAGATGATGGTGGGCAATTTGGTTTCGCTTCAGGTTTTTCTCCTGAGGTGAATCCATGCTTTGATGAGGCGCAGCCACCTTCCATACGAAGTGTTTCCCCAGCCCCAGGGGTTTGTATATGGATGTTTCTTCTATTATTAGTAAAAACACCTTTTACCAGAAGAAGTAAGGGCTGTTTGATGCACAGTCCTAATGTGCTCTGGTCAAATATCTCTATTCAAATCAGAGGCAGATACAGTGGGGTCAAAGGTCACTGAAGCATGGCGACGGAAAGGCAAAACAGTCACAACAAACAGCCCTGTCCCAAACAATTCCTGTGAACACCTCAGCTTAATTCCCTTCTAGAAAGCACTAAACAGAAAGGGGGAACTTTGTGTGTGTGAGTGTGTGTGTCTGTGTGTCTGTGTGTGTGTGTGTGTGTCTCTTTGTGGTTCCAGCAACTGTTGGCTGAGTAGAGAGGACCAAAGTCAGTCCTCTTGTTTGTCTGCTGTCTGTCTTACATTTAGAAAAGTGTTTGGGCCAGAGTGGGTGAAAGAGACCCCTACCCAATTCCCCCATCTGCCCCTCTGTCGTGCTTCCTCCCATTACTTGCAGATGGCGCTAGAGAGGACCTCCATTATGTAAGCCTCCCTATACTATGCCTGCCCCCTTTTTTCTCCCTGCCTTGCAATGCTATCACAGAATGGCGCCTCCTATTGAGTCAGCAGCAGCCTCTCCAATATGTCTGCAGTGGAGGGGGAGGGGAGGGGGAGGGAGGGAGGGAGGGATGTGGGGAGGGAGGAAGGGGAGGGACAGAAGGAGCGAGGGACAGAAGGAGCGAGGGAGATCAGGGAAGGGGGAGGGTGAGTGTGAGAGAGAGGATGAGGTGGGGGGTGGGTGAGGGAGGGAGGGAGGGAGGGAGGGTGGGTGAGGGAGGGAGGGAGCTGGGAGGAAGAGAGTGGAGAGGGGGAGGCAGAGCGGGTGAGTGAGTGAGCAAGCCAGGGTAGGAGTGTGAGGGGAGAGATGAGAGGAAAGGAGAGGACAGAGAGTGAGTGACGGAAGTGGAGGGGGGAGGGTAGGGGCTGGGGAGGCATTGAGGTCGGGCGGACAGGCTCAGAGGAGAGGGGTGAGGAGGGAGGGAGGGTGAGGAGGGAGGGAGGGGAAGAGGCTGAGGGGGGAGAGAGAAAATGGGAGAGGGAGAGAGAAAGAGGGGGCGATGGATATGCATGCAGGGGAGAGAGGGGGGGGGGGGGGGGGGGTGTGAGGAAGAAAAGGGAGAGCGAGGGAAAAAAAAAAGCCAAGGAGAAGCTGAGCAGGAGGGAAGGGAGGGAGTGAAGGGAGAGGAGAGGGAGGAAAGGAGATAGGAGGCTGCTCTGCTCGGCTGAGGGCTGCCGGCAGAAGACAGGTTTCTCCTTCCACTGTGGTGAGAATAAAAAGAAAAAAACACGAGGCCTAACAAACCTTCAACCACAGATTCCCTGACGCTCACGCAGTCCTCCACCTCCACTGTTAACCTGTGACACGGCTGTTCACACTCCTCCTTCAGGAGTGTGGGTGAGGAGCAAGGGGGGAGAAGCTCCTGGTGACACCCTTATTCAGAGTGAGCAGAAAAGTTTGAGATGCTTAAAATGCACCAGGGTGAGTTCAGGCTCAACACCTGTCTGCAGCCCACAGCCACGGAGGCAGAGGGCGGTCTGGAATGGGAGGATGCGTGTGCATGTGTGTGTGTGTGCAGCAGGAGGAGATGGATGTAGATGTAGGGACTGTGTCCATCACAGCCCAGAGTCACCTGGCTGGAACCCAAGCACCCTGGTGGCTTTGACTGAAAGGAAAAGTCGCATGATGCAGCTGATGTTTGTAGGATTCGCACACCACGGTCACGGTCTGTAAGGAGTGGAGGTAGGTGGAGGTAGATGTAGTGACCATGTTCATCATCTGACACTTGCTCTGACTGCCCCTCTCTCCGCCCCCCTCCCCTCCGCCGGCTCAAACACGAGGTCTGAGTGCCTCGCAGCCGCACGGTGTCACCTGGCTGGAGCCTGATCACCTCACAAGTGGCTTTGAATAAAAAGAAAACTCAGAATGCAGCCGAGGCTTGTACGAATCCTGTATCGTGTGCCGCCCCCCTCCTCCTCCTCCAAGACAACACTCCATGTACAACAGCTGCACTTTCGGCGCTCGCACTATATTCCTCATATCGAAAACTCGTGGTGTGGTTGTCAGTCCAGCTGATCCACATCTGGCAGTATCCAGACCCATAGCTGTGGCAGGAGGCTGCTGCCACTGACAAAGAATGAGGACACACCGCGCTGAGTTAGCATGCTAAGCTAGCTAACTCGCAACAACAACATTGACTACTGAAGAACTGACGCTGCCATTTGTTTCACTCAATCTCCCGCTGAGCCCGTTTGCCTGGTTGGTTGTTTCTTACCGGGGCTGTGGTGGAAGCAGAGCTGCCGGAGGAGTCGTTCAACTTGACGGTGAATGGAGCAACACAAACACAGCGTCAGCCGTGTTACGGACAAGTTACCTCCGCTGTAGTTCACCGCCACCCGCCGCATCAGCGCAGGTAGCCACCGCACAGCTAGCAGCACACTGTGGCTCCGTGGGGGACATGTCCAACATTATGACAGACAAGTTTACCTGCTTTCACGTCCACTGCTCCCGCCCGAGTCAGAGGTGTCACCCCGGGATGGCTGACACGAAGTACGGCCACTTCTTCTGCTAATATCCCGCTGATATCCTCTCAGGTGATCAGTAGCTCCGTCGCTGCTCTCCCCAACCCTGGCGGTCCCTCGCCGACAGGGGCTATCCTCTCCTCTTCCCTCCGGTCGGGCTCTGAAAGCCTCCGAGCCTCATCAGACTGTTCCAGCCTCCGTTCGGCGGAGCGCAGAGGGCGGACACATGTCCTGCTGTCGGCAGCAACAACCCGGGAGGAGCCGCTCTCTCAGTCAAAAAGCTCGGAGCGCCTGAGTCTGCCGGACAGCGCACAGCGGTGAGACCATTCTCTCTGACAGACAATACACATCCAGCCTAGAAGCTGTCCGATCCAAAATGGCGCAAATAAAAGGGGCGGAAGTGACATCTACTTGATTAGCATAAATAATCTCATTGTGAGGTCCTCGCGAGCCGGGCTCATTGCGACTCCTGATTGGTTTCTCAATCAATTTGGCCAATTAAGAAAATGCCTGATAGAAAACTCACCTATCCGCTCCCTCTCAGGCCGGGGAAGGTCTGTGTTTTCTGTATGCGAGGCTGGGGGGTAAACAACCCGGGGTAGCAGTGGCAGGATCTCACCGCCAGCGGGCGTCCTCCTGGAGTGGGTTTCGCCGATTTGTGCGCATGCGCGGTGTGGCTACATCTGGCGCCCCACTCCTCCTCCTCCTCCTCCTCCTCTTCCTCCCTGCGGAGGGTCCAATGCACACAGTGCCTCAGCACTCAGCTCAGGAGTGGTGTCTCTGGTATCTCCGGTAGGTGGCGCTGTACGGTGCTGTGCTGTTAGTGCCCAGTCAAATCGACCGGAACTACTTTCCTGAGCGGTGCCCGGTGAGGGACAGCTCCCGAACCCAGCGCTGGACACCAGCACTGCAGCCCACGTGACACTGCACTGGTTAGAGTGGCGGTAAAAGTTCTCCATCAGCAGGGGGCGATTCTCATCCTCATCCTCATCATCATCCTCATCATCCTCATCATCCACCACCTATTTTTAAATAGTTCCTCACTGATGTTGCAATGTAGAAATTTAAATAAGCAATATAATAGATTTCGACACTCATCAAGACAAGGCGTGTAAACAGGGTATGTCTAGTAGTGTTTGGAGTGTGGAGCTATCAGGGTGGCCAGGGTCCCTGTTAGAAGAAAAGTGGGACATTTACTGTCCTAACCTCATTCATGCACAGCCTCCATAGACACATACTGCTGTACTTCTGTAATCATTGCCTTTCTTGTCCTGTATGTGGTATTTAAGCTAGGGGATGCCCAAAATTCCTTCGAGATCAATTAAATATACATCTACAGAAACCATCCATCCATCTACCTACGGTATCTATCCATCCATCCAGTTTTGGTATCCTTCTGTCTATCCATTCATCCATCCATCCATCCAGGTTTGACCCCTGGGTGACATTTCCATTCGTGTGTGTGAGATGACTACTACTGTCTCAGCACAAAGAACACAACACTACATACTGGTGAAGACCATAAGACATGGTTGAAAGTCAAACTACGGTGTCCAAGGTCAAGAATCAAGTAGAACTGTGTGTAAGGGAAATGTAACCTTTCGATAATGCACAATGTAATCATGTTCATTTCCCCTATGATTGATCATGTTGAATCTTATACAATGTAACCTTGATCATGTTGAATCCTGTACAACTGAATGAATCTTGACCCGATTTCCTAAACTAAGGTATTGTTGCCTGATGTCATCAGAAGATCCTGACCTTTGGCTTAGAAACAACCTCAGGCAGAGGGGGAGGAACGAGCCAAAGGTATAAAGAGAGAACCGCTTCCCATCGGTGTGCATATTGCAAACCAACCTTTGTCCTGTGCACCATGCTCTGAGCGTTAAAGTGTGATAATACTGTAAGAGATTTGTGTCTCTTCCTCGTTGTCAGAGTGGGATTGCAGAATTGCCACGACACTGTTACAATATTATCATCATGAACATACAGGAGAGGCCTGAGGTCACATCCATACACATTGTAAATGGTCAGTATTTATAAAGCTGCCTGTGTTTAAAATCAACAGCCCCTTACACTTTTTTATCAGTGATATCAATGAGAGAAGCCGGTTGCTCTCTGTGACCCAGTTCAGGTTTGGACTCACTGTAAAACAAGAGCACGGTCAGAGGAAAGAAAGAAGAAGAAGAAACCAGACAACGATACAAACTGTTTAATTGGATAGACACAATGACAGGTGGAGCAGTTCACTGTAAACAGCGTGGAGTCCACTGTCTTGACTGGAAATGACGAGAAACTGTGCTTTGTTCACCATTCATTAAAGAGGATGATGGGAATGTAAAGCACTATGTTCCTTCAGTACTCTGGACAGCTACTGACAAGGAATTACTTTATATTTACAGCTAACAGGGGACAGACATGTCTCCATGTCGTCTAACATCATGTAACTTCTGAACATTAGGCAAGTGGAGCTTGTTTTTCTCCCCTCATTACAATTCTGACATAACTACTGTGCACAGTATGTAAGAAAGCGTCATGGGATATCCACACTTCACACGGGACGTCACTGATCATCATGTTGTGGCAAAGAGTGTGAGCAGTCCTTTCACAAAGGACACAATCTCGTTCCCTCCCAGTTTGGACTCTCCATAAACTCGATCCACAAAGGAGATGGGCACCTGTTTGTTTCAATGCAGAAGAAGAAGATCATTGTTTTTTCAGTTCACACCATAAAGCAGAGTCACAACACTGAAGTTAGCTTCGGATTCTGAGGTTAATGGACAAGTTAAGCTAAATTTAAAACGAATTTCCCCATTTCTCTACTTACATAGTTGTGAAAAAGTATTAAACATCAGTTTCAACCCAATTTCAGAAAACGTACCCAAGAAAGGCTGGTTTCACAGATTTGTTTTCTACACCTGAAGAAATTAGACAATTTTTTTTCTAACTTTCCAATTCTGAACTTGCAGATCCAGCCCAGGTTTGATAAATCTACACAGAGTGTTATAAACCTGCGTTTGAGCTTAGACCTGGTCTATTGTTGTGTTGAGGCAGAAAACGCAGAGAAAAGACCCTTTTTAAAATGAATAAGTAAATCTGAACCTGGGCTTTAAAATGTCTATGGAAGCAACTCGTTCATCTAGTCCACATCTACCTATCTAATCTATATAATATCAATCTACCTAATAATTGCAGGAATCTCTGTCTCTATGTGGAACGCATAACTCAAGAACCCTTTGTCTTATCGGCTTCACACTTGATATGTGTATTGTTAAGGAAGTGCAGCTTTGAATTTGGTGCAATTTGGAGCCTTGTTCAATATTGATAAACTTTAAATAAACAGGAGACCAACGCTCTGTAGCAACGGCTGCTGGAACTCATCAATGTAAGTGAGGTTGGAGATCATGACAGCAGCGCGTTCACAGCAACTGATTCTCCGGGTCAGGGTTCTGCGTTCTGAGTCGAGCTTCACTGAACTTTGAATAAACAGGTCAACAGCTCTTTGTGCAGCAGCGATGGCTTCATGGTTCTGTGGACTCAGTCCTGCAGCTAGTCTTTACTTTCTGCTCAATTACTGCAGGTCACTTTTACAGAAAGCAAACAGCTCATTCCAAACAGGCTGGTTTAGAACTGCACTGCACTTGTTTGACAAATCTTAAGTATCGTGGTTTTTGAGCTTAACCTTGTGGCCATGTGGTCTGGAGGCTGATTGTTTTTATAATACAACACAGGTTTCACTAATCTGAATGTGGGTTTTAAACAGCCTCTCTAATCTATTTGTTAATCTAGTCCTGGCTGATAAATTGAAGTAAAATAGACCCAGAAGAGTAAAGTTTGTAAACTACACCTAGTCTGATGTGGTCTTCAACTCCCACCTCGGTTTTTACAAACAATAAACGCTTTTCAACAGAGTCATTTCACTCAGTTAGGAACCTTCTTAAGCAAATTGGATTATTCAAACACTCCCTACGTCTAGAATTTGTTATGTTTCACTATTGTTTGTTTAAATGGTGTTAAGGCCTTCACTATGATTGCTAATGCTTTCACGTCTATAAATTATGTACAATGATAATCTAGTGAAATAAATAAAAATAAAATTTAAGTTGTCACTGCTAGGTCCTCATTTATGGACGCAGGATTAATGTGAAAAGCTTAAATACAGAAATTAGTGAGAAATTAGGGCCTCACCTCTCCGATTGTGTAGTTGAGCTGTCTGGCGCGGACGATCATCTCCATCTGAAAGACGTAACCTTTGGACACGCACCGCTCAACCAGGTTCTCCAGCACGTTCTTCTTGTACAGCCTGACGGGAATGAGAATAAACGAACAGCAGGGGTGTGAAACATCTCACTTCCATGCACGTTCAGTTCAACAGGCAGCAGCGTTTCACAGCAGCACATACCTGAAGCTGCCTGTGAGGTCTGAAGCATCGGGTCTCAGCAACACTTGCGTCAAAAAGTTGGCTCCTCGGCTGTGAAAGTGAGGGAGACGGAAAGAAAATGAAACCTCAGGACTTGTCCACGTGTACACAAGGAGCATTCATAAAATCCATCCAGGGTGAAGATTTTTCACTGGTAAACATATTGTTGTCTGTCTACAAGAACCAGTTTTTTCTTCCAGACTCCTGATTGGCCATGGTGGCATTACAGATAGTCATATTGTGTCAGTGGAAGACAAATAACAGAAAATTAAGGACAGTGTACCGTCGTTACCTGATTAGTTTCCTGCGCAAGTCCCAGCCGTATACGCCACCATTGCCTCGGTAACGAGTACCAGAAACCAGGTCGTAATTACCCTCCTTCTGCTTTCTGGCAAACAAGGAAAAAAACAATCTTTAACAAAAAGATATATCGACGACTATAGTTTAAATATGGAGATTTTTCACTGTGGATATCAATTACAAAATCAGGAAAAAGATAACACTTACTCAATAAATTCTGGAATAAATTTGGGCTGAAAGAAAAAAAAAAGACAATAAAATCTCAGTCACTGACAAAAAACGAGACACGTACTACTTCTAATACAATTCAGGAATCTGTAAATCCCCCTTTTCCACTGGTATAAAAACCCACTAACACCCACTAATATCTGGCTTCTGTCTGCGATGGGAATGGATACAATCTGTATTAACTCCTGGGTCAAATGACTCTGCAGTAGACACAGATTTTTATCGACTCTGGCCCAGATCAGTAGTGAGAGAAACGAGAAACACGGGTGAAGGTGCTAATTTTGCAAGACAGTGAGGTGAGAGGGCGCCTCAGTTGCCAGTGTTCATGATGTCAGACATGATGTGCCGGGGAAAAAAACAGAAAGGCAAACTCCTCTACTGGCAATCAGTAAGGAGTACCCTATTAAAATAAAATGATATACCCATAATTGTTGTGTAAAAGAGGGATAATAGAATCAGTTAGAGCTAAAATGTGTATTATCTAGTACTAATAGTTAATATAAGAACAACAGTTATAATCGATAGTTTTAAAATAAGTGGTTTCAGCTTCTTGAACATGAGGATTTGTCTCATATCAATTTATAATGTCGCCAGTAACCTGAATCTCTTTGGGCTTTAGAGTAATGTTCAGACAAAACACCAGTTTGAAGACATCATGTTGGGCTGACACATTGTGGATCTATCCCCACTCTCTAACATTATATAAACAAAATAATAAATCCATTTATCAGAAAAGCAACTATTTAGTCACTGTCAGTTTACTGCACAGGCTTCAGCTTCATGTGTTGTGCAGCCATGGACTGTTATCATACACAGGAGAAGCCACACACACCCACAGCATGTGAGGGAACTATGAACATACTGTGTGCACACAATGAAGCAGGCTCCACTCACATGATGGGAGAGATCTGCATCCATTATAAAGATGAAGTTCCCAGTTGCGTGCTTCATGCCATGGATGTAGGCAGTGCCTTGGAAAAGAAACAGGACTTTATCAGAATTTGGCAATGGTTACTAAAGCCATTTTAAGGGATGAACTCCGGAGAATGTCTGCACAATGGGGTCTGTACTTTCTCCGGAGTTCTGCCTTTTATGTATGAAGAATGCAACAGGAGATTCTCCGGTGAGACGCATACAAATCAACACGGAAATCACTAGAGCAGCATACAGGCAGCAGGACGTAGCAGCACATCGACACCAGCGTCACTGCTTGAATCTCTTTGTCTTTCCAAGTTCTAAATTTTGTCTGGGTCTTGTTCGTGTATAGCATCTCTCTTTTATCCGGAGATTTGTATTCTTTTTGTTCTTTCAGTTTTGCATCCGTTGCTGTCTAGAAACATCATCAATGCAAATCCTCCAGAGAATCTCTTGCTGTTTTCTCACATGGGCTCACTCAGACATTATCCAGAGTTTATACTAGGGGGCTGGGAGGAGACACTCCAGAGAAAGTCTGCAGCAAGTGACTTGGACATTTGCGTTCTCACATAAAACCAGACTGCATAATTTAAGGAGATTTTCCCGACTTCAGTGCATGTCTGAAAGCAGCTCAAGATGAAACACAAATTTGTTACAGTCTCAAACTTACCGAGGCCTAATTTCTTCGCTCTAGGTCGTAGGACCTGAAACACAGAACAGAAAGAGTAAGACTGTGCATGTACACAGACATCAGAGGTGGTGCTACAGGGTAGGCAAAGCAGGAAGTAGCCTGGGGCTCCAAGCTAAGAATGGCTGATTACTTCTGTCCACAATTTTGTGAGACGCCCCTTAGATTTTATGATCAGCTTTGTACAGGAGACTGCAACAACATGATGAGAAAAACCCTAACAAGTCCCCAAGTCACTAGTTTTTTAGGTTTTAAGTTTTAATTGTAGAGGTTTGGTGGAAGACAAGAATATCTAAATGTGTGTGCATTATGTGTCTGGGATGATGGTGGGGTTTGCACTTGAACTTTATTATTTTACTATTATTCATGTCTAAGCACTGTATGCACTTTGTTCATAATATTAATAATAAAAGGACAGTTTGAAGTAGGAAATGATGTGGTTTGGTATCATGTGTTTCTCGGGGGGCCCAGTGTCAGATTGCAATTCAACATCTGACCCAGACGATCAGTTCTAGTCTCTACAGTATTTGAAAGACTTCTAATACATTCTTCACACAATTTTATGAATTGCTTGATATGACTCTTCTCAAAGAAAGACAGCAGTGATTCTTCACTTACTATCCTGTCCTCTCCATATATCTTCTGCAGCTGCTCTGCCACCTCCAGTGTTCCATCTGGGCTTCCGTCATCAATCACTATGATCTCATAGTCATATCCACTGTAAAAGCCACACATAAAAATTGCGTTGTGTTTAATGCTCCACACATGAGATCTGCTGCAAATCGTAGGTCTTTTTAATCAATGCTGAAGACTTTCCTGTTTGCCACAGCCTGCTCTCAGATCAATCAATCCCTCACTTCTTACACTGCACTGTTACACTTATTTTCTTATTTATTGACATTTTTCTTCTCAATGCAACTCTTTTTAAATGCTTCTTTTTTTCTACTGTCTTATGTTGCTTTTACAATTTGTCATGATAACTTTGATACTTCATGTAAAGCCCTTTGAGTTGCTTTGTTGTTGAAATTTGCTATAAAAATAAACTTGCCATGCTTTGCTTACTGCATGATGATTAGTATTTAAATAATTATAATCATACGGTAATACCCATTCCTCAATGAAACCGATCTGTAAATACGATCTCAGTGTTATTAGGTTCAGTTTATTTATGCAGCAGCGCTGAAATAGTGACATTAACCACAACTAAATAATAAAATATACCATTTTGACATAGTCAGCCATGTTTTTTGTTTACGTGTGACGTCACCCTGAGAAATCGTGTCCCCAACTTCACAGGAGTTTACATGAATTTAAAGAATTAATCAAGACTCTACAACTTATAGACACATGCACCTAAACCTGCTCTGAAGCTTGAAGCCAGGTCTCTACCGTCAAACAGCCTTCAGGGGTTAGAACGAGCAGCTTCTCTTAGGTGTAGTGACAGCTCCTTTCTGCTTTAGCACTGATGCTAGCTAACGTTAGCAGCAGCCTAGCAGCTCCGCTGGCTGAGAGCTCACCTCTCAGTGAAACACTTCACCAGCAGCCACACGATCAGAGGAAGGTTCTCCCGCTCGTTGTACGTCGGCAATAACACAGAGTATCTGTCTTGTCTGTCCCTGCTCGGCTCTGAGGTCTTTCTGCTCGCCATAGTGACGTGGTCCACTTCCTGTGTAAAGTCACCCACTCAACTTCCTGTTTGTCCTTTTCAAAACAAGTGGGGGATTGGCGCGATAGTATGGGTAAATGATAATGTGTGCCACGACATTTTTACAGTGAAAGTACTTAATACAAGCAATACCTCAGTGATCTGCCACAAAACTCAAATACTCAAGAAATAGCTTACATAGGTTTTTACCATCAATCACAAAATCAATATTGTTGCAGCACCAAAAATGTAAGTACTTAAAAAGAAAATCAGATATTCAGATAATATCATTATTATTATTGTTGTAATTGTCATTAGTATTGATAGTTCTTTATTCATGTCTTTTTTAAGATTCTGAATCTGCAAAATAAATATAGTAGAGTTAAAAGTACAAAGTATTATAAAATTGAACTACTCGAAGAAAGTACCTTAAATTTCTATAGTTGAGTATGTCAACTTAGTAATATTCAACAGCCATATTAAGTAATTTTTACATCAGCTACAATGATTAATCTGATAAAAATCACAGCCCCATTTTCATGTCTTCTATTAATATATCCTTTAAGTGAAAATGTAACATGTGTATTAGCCTAATCATTCATTATACATTAACAAACTGTTTTCCATGTTGCCTACTGTGTTCCTCTATTTTCTTAGAACCTTCAGATTGCTATGAACAGCCATTGTCCACCTTTATTTAAAAAAAACAAACATTTTAAACTAAATTAGAAAAATGATCCCATCACTGAAACTAACCTGACAGGTTGGAACTTCTGTGCTGCTCTTAAAATAAACCCCACTCTCTCTCCAACATGGATATGACTGTGACTCTGTTATCATAAGACCCTTGTTCATTACTTTATCTCCTCTTGCCCTCCACAGAGAACATAGAGCACTTAAGCAGATGACAAATCTGCTGTGTTAGTCCTCCAGGAGGAGAAGGGTTTAACGGTACCACATGATAAAGTTATTTTGGATAAGAAAAATACTACACGAGACACATATCAATGGAATTTTATTAACAAATTAATAAAAAAATATACATAGGAAAAATTCAAACAGACGCGCACACACACACACACACACACACACACACACACACACACACACACACACACACACACAATGTAATGCTTATTAACCAACCCCCAGAAAATCATTAAATGTAAACATTACTTTTCAATGTGAATAGATACAGTATAAAATATTATAACATGAATAACTGTATACAGTAAATATAATAAACACAAAATATACAAATTATTATACATATGGCAACAAACATTCTCACAGTATAATTTCTACCATGCGACAAAGAGGAGCTTTTACACCATGGGTGTTTTTGTTATCCTTGAGGCAGTAAGGGTTAGAATAGCCGATAGAACAGGTAGAAATGAAACACTAAACTAAACTACATCAATACAGTGCATGAGTACATTTACATGGTGTGGATAAGATTACACTTTACTGGTCCCAGTGGGGAAATATTTTCCTTAATTGATGCTATTTGTCCATCAAAACACTGATCTATATGAGGAAGCTCACCACTTGTTCTGTTAACACATCAACAGTCGGACAGAGATCTCCTTCCTGTGTTATTTCCTTTTCTCACATATGATGAAGCGTCTGCATCAGTCAGTGGCAAGTTCAACACGCCGAACCTCGTCAGTGGTGCTTTTCTTAAAGCTCCATACCCGGTCTGTCATTCAGCTCCAAAGGCAGCACGGTCATTTCAGACAGACACCATGCAACCGCTACCTGCTTCTTCATATCAGTGCTCGTAGCCATAATAAGGGTCTTCTGGGTGAAGAGAGCAAACAGAAAATAAAGTCAAGTGGAGGCTAAAAACAGAGCTAAGAGTGTTTCTCCGTGTGTGGTGGGCACAAACACAAGTCTAATACTATATCTTAATATTGCCAGGAGCTGTCCTTGTTGCTTACCTGTTTGCTGGGGAACTCGTTGGCAGCCTCCACTACTGTCGCACATGCCCGGTGGTCCAACTTCGCCTGGCTGCCCAGGATGACCAGGGATCCCCCCTGGTCCTGGTTTACCATCATCTCCTTTGGAACCTGGGACTCCAAGCTTGGACTCACCTAGAGGCCCTGCAGACACACGCAATACACAACACATATGCATCAAAACCAGTTGTCAGTACAAAAGAGTTGTTAACTGATCATTTATCAGACCGTTTTGTGCCCTATTAGTTCAGACATAATTTCTTGCAACTGATCAAATTTGGTGCAGTGTCCGTTCTAAACCTGCCTGTTCTCTTGTCCTGTGTTAAAGCTCTGGAGCTACTTGAGAATTATTCCTCGTCGTGAGTGAGTCCTCATCGAACAGTTCTACAATATACTTTCACTTTACACATGTGCAGAGTGAAGTTAGAAAACTTTTTCTTCATCCTATCTGGTTTGTCTGCAATGAACATTTTATAGTCAATGTTTTTCATAAAATGAAACTGAATTAGTTTGATTGCTGTTCATGAATGGGGTTTATATAGAGATTTGAATAATTTATTGAAGTTATTTTTTCAAACTTTTGATTTATGAGTGTCCACAATCTGAGCCCCAGCTTGCAATACTCAAGCGGGTACGGAAAAAAAAGACCCATGAAGAGATACCTGCAAATCCTTTGAGCCCTGTGGGCCCCTGGACATTGGTCCCTGCATCACCTTTCCCTCCGGGTATACCTCTCTGCCCTGCAGAAAAAGAAGATCCAGATCAGCTTGTAATATTATCATAAAATGAAAAAGAAGGTGACATCATCAAAATGTATAAACGTCAAGCGTCAGAAAAATGTGTTTGGTTTCTATTCGTACAAACCCTCGACTAGATAGAGTCTTACCCTGTTCTCCTGGATATCCAGACCTGCCAGGTCTCCCCCTCTGACCAACGTTACCCTGGTTACCCCTGACACCTGGTGGCCCCTTCGGCCCTGGGATACCCGGTTCTCCTGGGGGCCCCACTGGCTCCTCAATAGGAGCTGGCTTACGACTTATATCGTTCATGAACATGTCGAGCTTCAGCACCTCCTCTGAAAAAGCAAGAGTGTTGATTCATCTGGAGTTTATTCTAAGTTACAGCTGCATAGATAAACACACAGATACCATCACTGTAGAAGATTCCTGTTTTACCTGTGTGCTACAGACAACTTACTGTGCACTAGATGTTCACAGGCCTGTGTGACCAGTTGGAAGATCATGGCCATTGACTGAGGTTCCCCCTGTAAAACAAAAGCAAACTCAACAACTGTGGCTCCAACAAAAAACAGTGTTTCACTTTAAGAAACCTTTAATTCACTAGTGCAGCATTCTAAACCTGCCTGGTTGGAATGGGCTGTTTTCTAGGACCTGTGCTAATGCTGGTTGCAACTTTCTCTCTGAAAGTGACCTGCAGCGATTGAGCTGCGACAAGTCAAGACCGAATGCAGAACCCTAAAGCTGCGCCACCGCTGCTGCACAAAGAGCTGTTCACCTTTTTAATTAAAGTTTGCCATGAATGCGTTGTTGTCGTAGTCTGCTTAAGAAGATAAGTCCCAGCTACCACTGCTACAGAGCGCTGGTTGCCTGTTCATTCAAAGTTAATAAATCTTGAACACATCGCATGTCCAGATCGCACCAAAGTCGACACTGAATTTCCTTTGGTCCTTAACAATACACATGCCAAGTGTGAAGCTGATGAACTGCTGTTGAGATATGCAAACCACATTTAGACAGAGATTTCTGGATTTATTAGGCAGATACAAAGAAACAAGGTAACTGACTGTGCTGATAAGTCATTTTAAAACAATCTCTGTGCTGCAAGAAAAAAAATATAAGAAAAAGACATAAATTATCACCCACCTTCTCTCCTCGTTCCCCTTTATTACCTGACAGACCCTGTAAAATGAAAGACACATGTGTATAGACTATAATAAACAAATGTGAAGACAGATAATGGCTGATGCTGTCATTTGTCCCTCTGGTCTTACCGTAGGTCCCACAGGTCCTGAGCGGCCCCTATCCCCTATAGGCCCTGGGTATCCTGGCATTCCCTGGAAACCCTGCACAATACACACAGATGGATGAGTGGAATGCAGAAAAATGACAAAGCAGACAGATAGATTTAAACTCAGAGATACCAAATCCCCCGGCAACAAGGAGAACTGGGTATAATGCGGAATATGCACAGTGGACGGTACCCCACACACTAACTATTTCAGTTTAATGACATAATGTTAATGTATGTTAATACATTTGGAAACAGTGCATGTCAGAGAGGGGAATCTGTGGCATAATCTTATACTATGAACAATACAGACATTATAAAAAGGCCAGAAGTTTAAATTCCATTTATCATTATTAGTATTATCATTAGTAGGTTGCTATCTTAAAATAGTGCACGTCAATAACAAACAGCATTAAAAAGACAAAATTTAAAAAAACTGCAAACTGTTAAACTGGGCTACATGCAAAGTTTATTTCATGGCAAACTGTGTGAAAAAACGTGAAAACATTTGTGGCCTGAAGGTGGTGCCAGAGGAACGCTCATAACATCCAAAATGAAAAGGCTTCATTTTCAGGACATCTGTGCATGAGTATCATTCCATTCACTTTTAATAGTTGGGGTTGTTAAGTGTAGATTGGGCCCTTATGGTGGCTTGAGACACATATAATATTAGGAATTAGGAAGACAGATATTCACAACAGATTTCATACGATGTTTTAATATTCTGTGTTGTGGACCAAACCGTTAACAAAGGGGAAATTTGTACCCAATGCTGGCACCAAAGTGGAAAACTCTAACATTTGACACATTGATAAGAATAAAATGTAGTCTTACCCTGGGTCCAGTGAGACCAGGTGAACCGATGTTACCTTCGATCCCCCTGATGCCCTGTGACACAGAGAGGAGAACAGACACAGAGGTAGAGAGGGTCACTGCATCAGCTCAGCCAGGCGAAGAACTGCTAACATCTACTGTTCTGTAAAACCTCAGCAAAAATCTAGCTGGGCTCAAACAGCTCACCTGGGGGCCTGGGATCCCCTCTTCCCCTTTCGGGCCTGGAGGTCCCGGTAAACCCTTCAGGAAAAGACAACAATAAGAGTCACATTAGTATTTATCCAACATTACAACATTCTGTGTTTTTTTTGTGTTTTAGTGATTATCTTCCGTTTAAACTCACCTGGACTCCTGGGCGGCCAAGATCCCCCTTTTCCCCACTTGTACCCGGAGGGCCCTGACAAGAAAAACATGAAAACATAAACCAGGTAAATTTTTCACACAAATAATAGATTCATAAGTAACTAGTACAGCGTCTAATGTATCATTGTAATGTATTGAAGCATAAGACATCTCCCCACCGCTTTTCCATGGACAGTCATGCCACGTGGTCCTGTGCTGCCAACAAGTCCAAGGCCTCCCTCAAATCCAGATTTTCCTACAGGACCCACCTCCCCCTGAAACACAGAGAAAAGTAATATGAAGATATCCATTTGGGAATCCAAGCAATCCTCAGAATACAACACAAACTAATGTGTAACTAATGTGTAAAAGCTGAACTGATGTGACATGTTCAAAAAGGTCATGTGATATTTAGTGTTTAGTGTTCTGAAGCAGCAGACTTAACCTTGACGAGACTTCTGCAAGCTCATACGCAGAAATCAGAGGAACAGCTTGATATAACAATCTCTTCTACATTATTAGATGATCAGACACTGTGGTGGTTCTGTTATGGAATACAACCTGTTTAGTGCAACTGGCATTTACTAATGATTTCACTGCATTTTCTTATGTATAAGTACTTAAAATATTGTCACACCTTACATTAAAAACTGTTTCTTTTAATCGATGTTGTTAATATTGTAATTTTGTTGATTTGTTCAGCTACATGCAGCATCTATTCCACCTCTGTCCATCCTGGGAGAGGGATGCCTCTCATGTGGCTCTCTCTGAGGTTTCAGCGTTTTTCCCCGTTAATAGTTTGTTTTTGGTAGTTTTTCCTTACTCCTGTTGAGGGATTGAGGACAGAGGATGTTGCACCTTGTTAAAGCCCTATGAGACAAATTGTTATTTGTGAATATGGGCTATACAAATAAAATCTGATTGATTGATCGACTGCTGATAGGTGAATGCAGAGGTAACATTGGACATTTCATCATTTAGCAGGACTACGATCCTATACATACGGCTGGGGAAACCAAACAGCTTTTCAGGTTCAGGAGGTGGAACATCTTGAACTGCTTGAGTAAGTCACCTGATATCAGTCTAATTGAGCTGCAATCCAGTGAAGCTCTGGGATAGAATCACCAGGGGAGACAGTGTCAGCTGGTGCCCGGGTGTCCAAGACTTCACACAGGCACTGATTTAAAGGATTTCCCACAAAATAATGATATTGTTTGAATACATGTGTTATTGTTTAAACTAGTTGGACTTTTGCTTTTAGGACACTCTGCATGAAAGTGTTTGTATCTCCCCCAGTTTTCTCTGCGTAGATGTTAACCTCAAACCTCAAATTATACCTGAGACATTATACTTTAGTTTAGTATCCATTATTTCAACACATAAATGTTTGCGGAGCTATCCTTGTTAGGGCTTTGCGTTGACTTCCATTCATCGTGGACAGCCTAACCCGAAACCATATCCCTATTTATTTTCATATCACCTTTTGGCCATGCTCTCCCTTCTCGCCTTTTTCTCCCCGAGGACCTGGTTTTCCCTGTAAAAAGAAACAAAAAAAAACACAACCAAAATGAATGTCACCAAGTTATTAAACTAAAAGGTGATTCAACCAACACTTGAATGGTGACGTACATTTGGTCCAGGGGAACCGGCGGCTCCAGGGACGTCAGAGGAACAGGAACAGGTGTAGGCAGGGGCAGGACAGCTCTCCTCATCTCTCTGATGCACCCAACAGACACACAGCAGACAACAAAGACATCAAGTCTGCCCTTGTATAATGTATTAACTGTGCTCTACTACCCCTCACTGTTGCTTAAAAATAATATTCTACAGCTTATGAATAATGGTTTATTTTTGTTCTACAGTGAATTGTCAAGAGGGAAACAAGCAGTGTGATAAGAACTTCCTAAAACAGTGTTTCCCCAAGGATAGTTTACTTCGTGTTTGTTTGATTCGCTCCAGAGTTTATGAGGTCGCATTTAAACAAAATGTCAACAACAACATTTTGTGCTCAGTACAAAACGAGACGTGACACACACAGTCAGGACTCAGTGTTAAAGTGACAGGAGCGACACACATACATTAATAACTAAATGCATGATCGTAAGTTTGTCATCAAAATCATCCCAATAAAAAACGGACAAAATGAACTAGTTAATTTTTGGAACTGTGAACTGTATGAACTGAACTGTGAACTAGTTCTTTTTGAGTGTGAACTGGCACAACACTGTCCATCTTTATGTGTAGTCGATGCTTCAAATACTGTATTCACTCACAATGAGCTTATACCAAGTAAGAATGGTAGGAGAAGGTAAATGTAAACAATAACAGACTGACCACTCCAGGCAGGTCACAGCAGGTGTCCTCTGACGCCCACGTTGTGTTACAGACAATCTCGAAAGACTGCAGCTGGAACTGGATTCAGAGAAGAACACAGGATGGAAGTTGAGAACAGGGCAGAGGAAGAGACCATCAGATGTTTTTAGGCTACAGCCACATTACTACATCCTCATTTGAAAATGCATTAACTCTGCTACAGATAGTTTGGAAACGCTGCTGGCCCAGTTTTACTTTGAAAACTCCAGGGCAGAAACTGAGATGTTTGCAAACTATGATGTAGACACTTGCAACCGCTTGCTGATTGGGTCTTTCCGTTAACGACATACCCTTCGCTGATTCGCCAGGTTCCTATCACATGATCCCTTCCAGAAGAAAACAACAGGCTTTAGCCTTGGGTACCAGTGTAGAATGCAACTTGGATAATCAATTACACTCATTGCTGACCCTGTTGTCTGTGCTCACAGCTGTTGTGCAGTTAAATCCAACAGTGTAGTGTATGTGAGTGGTCACATGATATGCGTTTTCAGGTGTGTTTGAATGGATGAGGAACAAAATTGATATAGAGCCAAATTGCTCTGGTGGACAAAGATCGTTTTAGTTTGAAAATGCCAATTTCAAATGAAAATGTAGTGGTATGGATGTAGCCTTAGAAACGTTCAATGTGTACAACATTACTGACAGACTGAAATAATGAGTACTGAATAGAGAAACGGTACCGGGGCGGATCCACTGTTGGGTCCTCTGGTCTTCACCAGTTTTCCCAGCATTTCAAACCCGTCAGTGGGCAAGGTGCCTAGAGGGCGGGCAGGTCTCTCCCCCACACGCTGGCAGTCCACAGACAGGGAGACACTCACCTGGCTGACAGACAAGTGAACCTGCCGAGTGGAAGAGACAGGACTGATTAAAATGACCGACAAAATTATGTAAAATCCCAGACTGTGTTCTCATATTAGACCAGAATTTCAGATTTACTAGACCAATCCTCAGAGGAAAATGCTCCCAACAACACATTGTAAATCTATTGTTACTGTTAGGATATTTTTTCTTTCTTCATGCTTTGGAATAATTCTCTAAGAGAAAAACATGATCATTGTTAAACTAATCCAGGAGTAATGAACATCTTTTTTGTATGATTTCTAAGTAGCACGTTCATTCCCACTGGATGTGGGTGTTAGTGTAAATCACACTTAATCTCAAAATATGTGCATCATGTTTGTGTTTATATTTGACCGAGCAAATCGGGCGATAGGGTGCCAAGGGCTGGTAAGTAAATAAGTAAAAGGAAAGTAAGCGAAAGAAAGTAAATTGGCTCCATGAGCATAGAGTCACATCTGTCATTTGTGTTCGTATTGATGAAATTATGATGTTTTTACCCAGTCAGAGATTAAAGGTGTGTCTGATCTCACTGTCCTTCTGTGTGTGTGTGTGTGTGTGTGTGTGTGTGTGTGTGTGTGTGTGTGTGTGTGTGTGTGTTGGTGCAAGCAAGATATAATAGATATAGAGAGAAAAAGAGCGAGGTCAGCAGGGGCTGAGTGAATCAATGGGCTGTACACAACTCTACAATGCCTTACGTTTTTTACCCATTTGAAAAAAAGTACAAAAAATGATGTGGCAGTCAGTGTTGACATTGTGGTGGTGACCACAAACCAATCAACATGTGTGTTTATTTTCTGTTATTGCATGTCTTGACATTTCTGTTTTATAACAGTAGGGTTAGTGAGTCATGCAGGAGATAAAAATAACGTCAGTGTTTAATTTCCTGCAAAATGACGGTGGGGTCAGTTCTGTGTATGTTGTCTCTCACCTTGTGAAAGCTGCCGTAGAAGAGTCTGTAGACCTGCGGCTGGTCGAAGGTCAGTTCCTGCACCTCTCCCCTGTAATCCAGACTGAAGTACACCAGGTGCTTTGTAGTAGCTGTGGATAAAATTCACTCATTTATTACGTTATTTCTTACATTAAATCATGGGGGGGCGCTAAAGACAGGAATGTCAGCTATAGTTTGGTTTGATTTTGCTGGGTGCAGGGAGAAACTGTCTGGGTATAATAAAAAGCTTCAATACATAGCTTTTTTCTCAGTGAATTGCTTTGTCTGCAGGATGTTAGAAAATAATGAAAAATACAGCTCCAAACTCCCTAATGCCCGAGGAGACATATTCATTTGTCTTGTTTTGTCTGACCAACAGCTCCGAACCCACAGACACTCAATTTGTTATCACACAAGACAAAGAAAACCAGAAAATCATCCAATTTATTTTATAACTTCCAAGTTATTGGCTTCTTCGCTCGTCTTCACTCTTCCAACAATACAACCCTACGACAGAAGCTGAGACTAGAGGGATGAGAAGAGAAAGATAAGAGAAAGTCAGATGCATACAGTAAATGTTACTCACGGTCTAGCACCACTCCCATCTTGGGCTGGAAGTCATTGTCAGTTAGCTGCCACAGAGCGAAGGGTTCCCTGGGTGTGTCCTGCAACATGCGGAAGGCGATGCTGATGGTGTGTTCTGGAGAGAAACCTGCAGGGTGGATAAACCTGGAGCGATAGAGGGAAAGATTGATCAGTTCATTCCCAAGGTTTTCTCTTCTGAGGAAACCATTAGATGTGTGTGGAATCTGAATGATAAAATAATCATAAATACACTTCAGTCAGACAATTCACATTTAAATGTTTATTGCAACCGTAGAACAGGTTAGTGTTTGGCGTCTACGGTCTGACTTAATCACTCTCCCAGATATGATTTCATAGATATGATGGGAGTGATACGCAATTATTTTTAACCCCCCGTCGGAGCCTACAGGTGGATGCTGGGGGGGTCGAGGGGCTGAAGCAACTGGCAGCAACACTGACGCAGCAGCGGGGGCAAGCAAAGAGATTGATGGGAAATTTTCTCTGCTTAAATAAACCACAGAACCATGAAGCTGCAACAACGCTGCGGCACAAGGAGATGTTCAGTTCAGTTGTTGTCGTGAATGCCCTATTGTCATGATCTACAGCGTCCCTTACGCCGATGAGTGTATGTATCTATTGAACGTGTCACGTATCTAAATCACACCAAATTCAACACCACGCCAAATGAGAAGCTGATAAGATGAACGGTTCTTGAGATGTGTGAGCCACATACAGACAGAGATTTCTGGAATTAGTAGATAGATAAGACAGATGCCTGCATTTTAATGTTGTTCTTTTAATTTTATGAAATACTCACTCACATATATTTTAACTCACTGTTGTGGAAAATAAACCTCTGTAGATTTGTCTTTCTTCCTTCCATACTCACTCATTACACAGATTTGATTGCTCCAGGCGCATTTGGAGGTTGTCATGGCACCAACAATAAATTGCTTGTGCAACTTTTACTTTATACACAGCAAACCTAATGAAAACAGCTGTGATCATAGCACAGATAAAGTATTTAAGTCTGTAATGAAGACTACAGGCTCTGTAAATTGTTCATTGATCGAGGCTGAAGACCAAGGGTGACAGGGTCTTTGCAGGAACTCAGATTGGTGACTTCCCCGTCTGTGCACAAATCATCCCTAAAAACTCACTTTTCCAAACGGCTTTTATAAATTCTTTTATGTGCTATATCCATTGTTGTCTATGAATTTAAATGGTATTGTGTTCTTTTGTTTCCCATTTTTTAATTTCTTGATTTTTATTTGTCCCTCTTTGTGAAGGACTTTGTAACGGATGTTTTGGAAGGTGCTACATAAATAAAGTTATTATCATTATTATTACTTCGGTTAGTTAACGCAGGGCTGCATCAAGACAAGGTCAAATCCACAGTAGAGGGTGAATGAAATGTGTCTCACTTGGTGCTCTGTGTCAGTTGGACGTCTCTGAACAGGGTGTAGGTGGGGACCGTGTTGAAGACAAAAGGCTCGGCTGCCACACCTTCCACGGACGAGTGAGCGCTCTGTGTCAGACCAAATGCTTCCATCATGTCAAACCCTGACACAACACACACACGACAGAAATAAAAGAAGGCACATCATGTCGACAGTTTAAATCTGAGGTTTCAATCATTTTAAACAAGTCTTTTAAGAGACAGTTTGTAGTTCTGAGTGAGGACAGCTGCTCTCACCTTTAACAATGCTGTTTCTGATGGTGACTTCAGGGCACACTGAAGAGAACACAAGAGGGCAGTGTTGAGCTTTCAAAATAAAGGCTGACAAACCATCAGGTGAAGAAATGTTTTTTTCAGCATTTTCACTTCAGACAAAAAACACTCAATCTCACAATGCACTCCAGGTATATTAAGATAAAATTGCTCTTGGCTATTAAATATGATTCATTGAAAACTGTATCATTTTCTTTAGAAAAATATTTCAATGGCCTCAATTACGTTTGAGTGGTCTGAAGTCATGTAAGAAGCAAATTAAATTGAAACTATTAAATAAAGCATGTATCATAACGACAGTACTCGTGATTTCAACCACTTCGCTAAATCTAATTGTTACGCATTTTCTCATTGTAGTAATATTTAGAAAAATAACAAAACTGATGTATTCCTTCTTTTGCAGTGAACCTGCTGTAGTCACCTAAGGACCGCCTGTCAATGTCCATTCAATTTTAGACTGAAATGACACAAATATGCTTATTGTTCTAATCATGAGATAAAGACAATGAGCTGATGAGTGACCTTCGTTGTGGATTGGATACATCCGGGGATGGATGGGAATTCTGGCTGGAGCTGTGGCTGTAAAAGGAACAAGAAAAAAAAACAAGATGCATTCAAGCAACAACAAAAATATAAAATCTTTAATTCATTCTTGTTTAAAGATCATTCACTGTATGTATCTGTCTATAGAAACAGTAACTCAATTCAACACCTACTGATTGATTTTGTACATTATATAGAGGAAAGCAGCCAAGAAATTATGTGTGTAAATCATTTATTTAATAAGAAATTCATGAAAAGCAAATGCCAGCCTTCATGGTAATCTAAAGCTGCTTTCAGACAGGCACCGAACTCTGGACAATCTCAGCACACTCTCTGGAGGGGATGTATGTGAGAACGCAAATGTCAGAGTGAGAGCCTCCGTACTTTCACCAGAGTTTCTCCTGCCAGCTCTCTAGCAACAACTTTGGAGGATTCACCACGAGAGAGTGGGGGTGTTGATAATGTTTCTAACATGTGACAGACAAAAAAAAAAAAAAGTGTCAAAGATATCAAGAGAGCTTTAGGTGATAAGGGCTGACACAGGTGTTGATGTGCTGTAAACAACATGTCATCTCCGCAGCAGAATTATTACGTTACTTCCTTCCTGTCTGCTCAGCACCCTTCACCAGCGGCCTCATTGATAACCGTTGCGTAGGCATAAAACGGGCTCTGAAAAACTGCAAATGTTGGGATCTATAAAAGCAAACTTGACCAGAGAATGTGCGCTCTTGTACACTAACTCTGACCCATGCATATGAACATTTTGGAGACGGAAAAAAAGGATGCAGATGTTTGGAGGTGAACTGAAGCCAGATTATTGATCCACTTCATCATTAACATTAAAACCAACAGCGTTAGTTGTGCAAAACAGTTCCATAAGAACCTTCAATCGAAAAAGATATAAAACAATTTACAGCAATTTACATTCAGACACCATTAAACAGCAATTACAAAAAACTATTCACTTTCAAACTTTTCAAACAACATCCACTGATGTGTGAAGTTATCGGTCTGATTGCTATATATGAAAATATATAAATACTGCAGTGACACTCGTGCGTAAGACTTGGACCTTTGTGCTGAACTGACTCCCACTATAACGACTCGACAGAAACAAACCATCCCAGTACAAAGACAAGTTCTCACCACTCTGGTTTATTAGCCGAGAGGTATGTGTGTGGTATGATTTACACTGTATAATATTTACCTTTCTATGTAGAGCCTCTTTTAATTAATTTAAATATATAATTCTGTCAAATTTTATAGATTGGGGACATCACAGCTGTCTCTGAATTTAATAATCGTGCAGTTTTGGATAATTCAAATAAGTTCATATTCTGACAGTGTAGAGCGGTTATTTTTTTGGCTCCACCTTTGAATTAGATCCTTTATTTAATTTCAGGTTTCGTTCTTTCTATCGTCTTCACTCTAACTCACTGTATTATCCTTACACTGTATCAGTGTGTTTTCTTTATTAATGACATCCAACCAAACACCAAACAATCTGTCTTTCTTGTTGCGCTCCTTCTTCTCATCGCTTGATTTGAATGTGGGCGTGTAGAGGACCCACTTTGATGCAGATCCACGTACGAACGTTTCCAGGTGGACTGGGAGTTATAAAAGCTTTCAGTTGTGCGTGAGCACGGTTTTATAAATCGGAATCTTTTTTTGCGTACGCCATTTTTCGGCTTTTGTGCGCACGTACACTTTTAGTATGAATCCTTCACACTGTTATATACATGAAGCCGTTGAACACTCTGGAGATTCCTGTGTTGTTGTGAACGCACCTGACCGGTGTCTCCTACTGCGTTGTTCATGTGTAAAAGGCAAACTCCAGAGAAAGTCTGGACCCCATTGTGGGGACATCCTGAGGAGTTCATGTCTGAAAATGGCTGAACTAACTTCAAAATATAACACACTGTGGATGTTTGTGAGATCAAACCTGTTGGATGGAGAATGGAGACAGCAGCCCCCTCTGCTGAGCCGAGCAGCGAGTGCACACTGATGCGATACAGAGTCTCTGGTTCCAGATCAGTGAAACAGTGACTGCTGCTGGACTCATCGACACTTTCTTCCTTTGTTTCTTTGTCTACACACACACACAAATAGACATAACACACATATGTTCACACCGATGGGTAAATTAATAGTGGTTACATCAGCTTTACGAGCTGCCAGTTAACAAACTGTAACTGATTTAACTCAAGATTACCTTTGACAGAATGGATGACAATACGATATCCATCGACAGCAGACACGGGTCTCCAAGACACACAGATGCTGGAGTGGTCTGACCTGACCACGCTCACACTGCTCACCCGCAGACTGGCTGGAGAGAGAGAGTGTGAGAGAGAGAGAGCTAAAACTATCTTTCAACATGAGATCTTTTCCAGCAGGTGATGATTTCAAAAAGTCATGTGTATCTCTTCAGAGTGTTTGACTCACTGGTTTTTCCCTGAGCTGAACTGCTGCCTCCTTCTCTGTTGCGGTACTCGGCGGTGACCAGGATGCTGTAACGTGTATCTGGTTGTAATGACTCGAGCACCACCCGCTTTTCATCACCTGGGACCAGTACCTGAGGACAAGAAACTTACAGCTAAGCTTTAAAACAAAACACACATCTGTCAATACAATCACAGAGATTTTTTACAGTGAGCTCAGAGCAGCAGAATGATTAAAATGACAAAGGATGAAGGACAAAGCAGAGGAGGAGGAGGAGGAGGGGACGATTACAGTCCACTTACAGTGCTGTCCTGTGTTTCAGCTCCAGTGAGTGCAGTGTAAGACACACGATACTGGAGGACGTGAGCGTTGGGAGGTACCCAGTTGACCACCAAGCTGACCGCAGTCTCCTCAGAGACTGTTGCGCTGGACGGGCCTCCACCTGACACTGCAGTGAAGATACTTATTATTATATTATTATAAGATTAAATCAGTTCAACATATATTATATATAATATTCATATTTAATCTCTATTGTCCCACAAGAGGAAATGATGCAATAATTTTTGGCAACAATTTGGCACAATAAAACATCTGCAGAGCTGCCGTTCCCTAAATGTTTTTCACCCTGCACCCCAATGCTTGGGTGGAATTTGACCAAACTTGGTGGGAAAAGTATTTATTATTAATATTCTGGTATCTCCAGATGATTATGTTTTGCAGCTGATAGGTCAAGGGTCAAGGTCAAAATCAACAAAAATATGATCTGAAAAACACATCTATTTCTCTGCAAATAATAGAGAGACAATCTAAAGCTTAACTTGTTTAGAAATGATTCGCCATCATATGATGTCACATTATAAGCAATGTCAGAATGAAGTCAGAAAATAACGTCAACATTTAAAAACAAAATGTATTTTTCAAGTTACCTCTGCAGCCTATAGGACGATAGACACAACCCAAAGCTTCAAACAATAATATATGATCATATGTTAGAAATGACATCAGCATGACCTCACAATGAAGTCAGCAAAATGATTTTATATAGTGTAGTAATGCATTAACTTTAACTGTAACAAGTAAGACCAGAAACACATTCTACAACTTATTACCTCCCTCAAAGTGGGAGAAGCAACAACACTTAGTGGAAGGATGAAGTATGGGTCAAGAAGAACCAATTCAATCTTAGTGCAGTAATTTCTTTTCACTTTATTTAACATTTGAGTTTTTCAATATTTTCCCTTGATTTCTCAGATAATAATTTATGGATCTTGATAAAAAAGAAATCTGGCATGTTTATGACACTAATATGTATGAGTTTGTGCACTTTGGTGCAGATCCAAATAAAAATATGGATCAAATGATGTAGTGGTTTAATAAGGGAACTGTTAGGCCCTTCTTGAGGGTATGCGCTCTACTGAGTGTGGGTTTGACTCACAGGTGCTGTAGCGTATGGCCACAGCTTCACTCTGAGCTCCATCTCCATAAAGTGCAGACAGAGAGATCTGGTATTCCTTATCGTCCTCCACCCCCTCCAGGATCGCTACTTCACTCTCGCCACTAACCCTCAACTGAAACACACAACAGGGACACAACAGAAACTTTTATATTGACCATTATAACATATAATGTGCCGCAACCATCCATTTGTTCATGCTTACCTGTCTCAGGTCTCCTCCACTGAGGGAGATCCACTTGATGAGGTAGGACACTACATCACCGGCTGCAGCCTCCCAGCGGACAGTGATATCACTGCCTGAGAAGTTAGTCACCCTGAGGTCTGAGGATGAAGGCACCTTCACTAGGAGAGAAGGAAAAGGTGGGAGCATTAAAATAAAGGACACTTTATCTGCTCTGAGTTTTTTCATGCAGAATTAATTTTAGGTTATTTTTACACTATGATTATAATTCTGATTACTTTACATATGATTATGCTTGTCTTACGTGTGGTGACGTTACTGGTGAGTGCTGTAGAAAGGCCTTGTGGGTAGTGAGACTGCACTGAAACCAGGTATCTGGACAAAGACGACAGATTCTGCACCAGCACTGAGTTCAGTCCTGCTACCTCCACCTGGAAAGATATTTTGAATGAATGACTGAAACAGACCGTGCTATAGTTACAATACATTTTGGTTCTTTTAGATGTATGTCAGAAAATAAGGAAATAAAAAGAAAAACATAAAAATGTTTTGTGCGTCTGTGTAATAGTTTATTTTAAGTTAAACAAAAATGCATTTTATTCACTTCTGGATATGTGTTACCTTCACATTTCTTTTCTTGTTTTTTTGTTTTGTTTATGTTTCTCTTTGAAAATAAAGACACGCTCTCAGCTCTGAGGATGGTTTTGGAGACAGAAGGTTTAACGTTAGTGTATATTGTTAAATGACCTGCTTGACATCACTGCCGTGGTTGGTGCTGTAGGTGATTCTGTGCCCAGGGACATCCACAGCTCCAGGCACCCAGCTCACCCTCAGCATACTATGGGTCACCATAGGAAAGTAAACACTCACAGGTGACGGCAGAGGGACTGCAGGGAGGCAAAAAGTGAGGCAATAAAACAAAGAAAGACAAATGAGTAGTGAGTGCAGTGACGCAATTATTTTATCTGTGTCATTGTTAAGCTTATATTGTATTTTAATAATAGAAATGGAAGCGAGAATAGTAGGGAAGGTCTGTAAGAAAAGAATAGAGAGAAATGGTAGGAAAGGGAGATGAGAGAGACCCTGTTGAGAACTGGTTATTAACATCCGCCCTGAGAGACCTGATCACAAGTGGAAAATGTTTGTGTTATTGCCCAGTATTAAAATGTGTCCTGAATGTCTCCTGTGACCACTGGTGATAGGATCTCATTTCCCTGCTCTGCAAGCAAATATCACATACGTCATTTGTGTTTGTGAAGTCCAAATGATATTGTATTTAACCAGTCTGGGTTTACAAGTGTGTTCAAGTGGGAGACAGATACAGAGAGAAAGAGAAAGAGAGCAAGGCCAGCAGTTGCTAAATGAATCAACTATATATTGATCTGATCACTCAGGACCGATGTAAATACCACGTCTGAACAGGGTCAAAGAAAAAGAGGAAAAGATGGAATGACAGCAGAGTGAATTATAATGACAGAAGTAAAGGACAAAAATGGGAAGGAGAAATACAAAAATGTGAGATAGAAATGACAAAAGTAAAGAAACGAGGGATGGGGATCTTTTGGCATTGTGGGGGTCTTACATGTGGTGGCTACAGCAGTGACAGGGTCGCTGGGATCCTCATCATAGAGAGCATACAGGGTGACTGAGTAGTCTGTTTCCGACAGTAGCCCGGACAGCTCCACCACTGTCTGGTCTGCACTGAATTTCTCCTGCAATTATACAGATACACAGTACACATGTGGAGTTAGAGGATTACTCACATTAGTGCAGCCTGGAACAGAAATCATGTGGTAATAAACCTGCTACAAGTTCTCACGGTAAAATGACATCACAATGAGTGAAAAGGAAATGAACGATTACTAACAAGAACATGTTAATCTCTGTTAACCAGCTATTTAATTTGGTTTCTAGCAGTAAATACTCTATTGAGATACAATTTCAAGACAATGTTGGCTCTTTTGTTGCATCATATGTGTGAGGACCAAAGACAGGAGGCAGGGAGGAAGTGATAGGAGGATGAAGGGAATGACAAGAAATATATTTCTACTGACACACACATCACTCCTCCGTCTGATGGGACCGATTTTTTCCACATTAAATAAAAACAGCAGTGAGAAGTTTATTTTATGTAACTTTTCTACACATAGAGATCAACATCCATCCATCCATGCTGCTAACAGAGCAAACAGTTATAACTTTCAGTGACTTCCTACAGGCTTTCAGTCATGAGGCACCATCTTACTTCTGCTGGTTCCTAGAGGCTGATTGGTGAATTAAATCCATCTCTGTGTGAATTTCTATTTCCTTTGATTACATTTGTTTGTTGTCTAATACCTCCACACCAGAGGTAATACACCAAAATTAGAAGGTGTACATGGGTTTTTTAAACACGGGTAAACACGCAAAATCTTTTCCAAGGACACTCTGGAATGCAGATATGAGGAGCCGGACATCGAACGATCCCCCATTCAGTTAATGGACAACACTCTCTACCCCCTGAGCCACAGCTGCCCCAATAATGGGGCAGATCCTAAATTTTCTTTCACCTCCTTTAACATTGTACGGGTGTTTTTTTAAGTTCTCACCAATTTACCAAGAAATAATTCATAGATCTTGATGAAAAAAATAGGGCGCATTTAAGGGACTGATTTCTTGAAGTGTGAGCCGTTGGGCTTGATAGAATTTGAAACAGACTGAAATAAACCTTAATGTGCTTTCAACAGAGAGAAATCCATTTCCCACCTCTTTGGCGTCGTCAGGCTCTCCATGGTTGAGAGCTGAGTACAGGATCATATACTGTGTCGCGCCAGGCGTTGCACCCCAGCTTACACGCAGCGTGCTGAAAGAAGAAGGAGTCACCTCCAGGTTGGCAGGCATGACGAGGGGCACTGAGTCATGGAGACAGGAAGACACAGAGGAAATAAGAAGAGAGATGTTTCAGGAATAAGAGCGACTTTGACGAGGGCCAAACTGTGATGGCTCGACAACTGGGTAAGAGCATCTCCAAAATGACAGGTCTCGTGGGGTGTTCGCAGTACGCATCAGTTACTAGCTAGTGACGTCAGTCTTACGTGTAGTGACAGTTCCTCTGAGCGCCAGGCCAATGTTGTTTTCATACACAGGAAAGATGGACACATGGTACAGTGTCTGAGAGGAGAGGCCTTCCAGTAGCACAGTGGACTCTGAGCCAGCCAGTACCACCTGGAAACAAAGCATCGCTTACACTCACAAAAAATCCAACACTTCTAATATTCTGTAAAAATTACAATTTTCTATGAAAAGATTGTTTTCCCATCCCACACGCGAACACCAGTATCAACACAAAAAGTGCAAATGAAGCATATTTCCTCCGAAGTATAAATGTAAGTACAAAGTAGAGGCTGCTTGGAATTATTCACAGTGAAATATGAGTCTGCTTATGCACAACTACCTAATTTGGTAATAATGTGTGCATGGGGAGGTTTCTCACCTCCTGTGGTCTCTGACCCTCTGCACTGTGGTAAACCACCCTGTACTGTTGGACTGGCTGAGCAGGATTGGTCCAGTGCAGCTTCACTTCTCTTGAGCCCAGATCAGAGAAGCGCAGATCAGTAGGACTAGGGTAGGAGAGCACTGGGTCGTCTGTGGGTGCAGGCTCCATTCCTGAGGACACAGCAACAAGGAAATTGCACATTAGACCTCAGTGAGATATCATTAAAAAACAAACGTCTGACAAAATGCTGAGAATAGAAAGACAGGTGGGCAGACAGACACTAGACAGACAGTTGATTGATAGATTACGTTTTGAAATGCCACGGTCCTCTATCCTCCCACACAGGATGTGGACCAGTCGTGCCACCAGTTTACTGAGCAGAGGGAAGTCGTTGACATTGTAGACGTTCAGATCCACAGGCTCTGAAGCCACATGTCTCAACTCAGCTTCATCAGCGTTCTTCACACCTGAATAACACAAAAATATAAATACTTCACACAAAGAGCATTTAGAATACTGTACCTTCAAAAACACTGAAAACATTACAGGAGCTGTGTTACTGGGTAACATCGATGAAACCACATCAGGCATAAATTCATCATATCCCAGAGGCTGAACAAAATAGATGTAGACTACTAACAGTCCCATGGCCACAGAAATATTATATTACATTACATTACATTTAGCTGACGCTTTTATCCAAAGTGACTTACAATAAGTGCATTCAACCATGAGGGTACAGACCCAGAACAACAAGAATCAAGAAAGTACAATTTCTTCAAAAAAGCAAAACTACAAAGTGCTATAAGTAAGTGCCATTTAAGTGCTACTAAATTGTTAGTTTAAAAATGTTATTCAAGGTATAGTTGGAAGAGGTGTGTTTTTAGTTTGTGGCGGAAGATGTGTAAACTTTCTGATGTCCGGATGTCCAAATACAGCAGAAAAACCAAGCAGCCCCAGGAAAATGCAACAAGGTACATCAATCAGCCACAAAATGAAATCCTCTGATGGGTGAAGTGAAGAACACTGATTATCTCAATGCAATGGCACCTGTCAGGGGCTAAGACATATTAGGCAGAAAGTGAACAGTCAGTTCTTGAAATTGATGGATTGGAAGAAAGAAAAATGGGCAAGTGCAAGGATCTAAGTGACTTTGACAGGAGCCAAACAGCTGTAACACTGAGCAAGAGAATTTCTAAAGCTGCTTTTGTTGATGACTGATGTAAAAAAAAAATTAACAAAATATCTCAGGATGAAAAAGACACGAAGATATATAGGTCTTGTGGGATGTTACGAGTAATACAGTTTTCAGGACAACATGAGAACTGATGACAGCACAGGTAGATACTACATCTTCAGGTGTCCTCTGGAGTTCATGCCTCAACGAGTTTGAGCTGTTTCAGTGGCTCCGGGGGAATGACACAATATTAGGAAGCTGGTTTTAATGTTGTAACCCATCAATGTAAAGGCAGTTCGTCTTCACAACACCTCACACTCTCTTCTTTTCAGTCTCACCTACAGCGATGATCTCCACGCCGGCATTCTTTAGCCTGTGGGCCGCAGCAATGGCATCATCCTGAGATTTCCCATCAGTCAACAAAACCAGGAAAAAGGGTGTGTCCGACCTTGCTCCTGCCTCGGCCCTCATGTTATCCTCCATGACGTGGAGCAGCGCCTGGCCTGGGAGATGGATGGATTGGTGACACTGACAGACATGTGGTACATACTGTAGATTGACAAATAGAATTAAAGGTGCATTGTGGGATGTGTTTACCAGTAAATGTGTTTCCTCCTTTATACCTAAAGTTCCTCACTGCCTCCAGCAGTTGATCTTTAGTGGTGAAGTTGTTGAGATGCCACTCAGTGCGAGGATCTCCACTGTACTGGGTGAGACCTGGGACAAAAATATTACTTGTGCTTTATCACAATCTAAAGAAATAATGAGAAAATCCTGACTTGGCTGTTTGAGCAAACAGCAAATTCTGCTCTCTGAGCTCACTTCTTTCGTGAATGAATAAAAAAAAAAAGAAAAAACTTTTCATGTTCCTAATTAGCTCTCAGCATATAGGATTATATAGAGTGGTTGTTAAGAGGCTCCAGTTGGTTGCTACGGCATTTATAAGTTGTTTGATTGGGTGCTCTGTGCTGTTACTAGGGCATAAATAAATGACTATTTTTGATATTTAACTTCCACTTGCAGCTCAGTAACATGCAGTGACATGAATGGAGCAGAAGACAGGAAACCCACTGTGTGGCATTATGTCTACGTGAATGCAAAGAATCCAGAGAGGAAAGTGACCAACGACCTCACCACCACACAGTCTGATTCTCACCGATCTGAATGTTGTTCGGCCCGATGTGAAAAGGTGTCACAAGGCCTTCCAGGAAGTCTCTGACGCGCCTGAAGTTGGTGCGCCCGATGCTCCAGGAGCCATCCACCAACATCATGATGTCCGCCGCTGCGTTGCTGTCGCACTCAAACGGTTTCCTTGGAGAAATGCCTTAATAAAAGGAAGCATTAATGAAATATTTTTGACCTGTTCCAGAAACGTTTTGAATCAAAGCCGAAGAGCATCGAAGCTACTCCGGGGGTGGGGGGGTCATAACACCTTAAAAACACACTTCATGTTGGGTAATCCTTTCATTTGTCACCTATCTGTCTTTTAGAGAGTACAAGAGTAAACATATGGTTTTAAATCAGGAAACAGATGGCCCTCTGCATTTAGGCAGGCACAATGTCTGTGTTTACACGTGTTGACAAATATATGAACATGACTGAGTTTCTATACATGTGTATGTGTGTGTGATCCCTTGGATTATGAGGGAGAGGACATATGTGCCCTGCAGACAACAGGGTGGCCTGTCATTATCCTTTCTTTTACCTGTTCCTCCCTGTGTAAACACTGTCATCACATCTCAAACCAACACTTACTGCTCTAAAGCCGTTTGTTCCCCCTTAACCCATGTGATGATGGCCAGATGTTCCTTAAGATAAGCTGCTAACTTCCTGCTTTATTATTACAATCATGGTTTGGCTCATGAAAGTAATAAATACAAAATTAGCTATTTAGATCTGAGGCTACAGCCACATTACTACGTTTTTGTTAGAAAAGCATCAACTCTGCTGCAGAGTCTTAGAGCCACTAAAATGGAGAACTTTGCAAACGCTGCTGGCCCAGTTTTAGTTTGAAAACTCATGGGCCGCTTTTTAGTCTAGATGAGCATAAATAGAAATATTTGGAAACAATGACCGCTTGCTGATTGGGTCTTTTCAATCATGACGTAGCCTTCACCGATTCGTCAGACTCCTATTACAAGGCCCCATTCTGGAAGTAAACTACTGGCAATAGCTTCGGCTACAGATAATCAATTACAAGCGTTGCTGACCCTGTTGTCTTTGCTAACAGCTGTTGTTCAGTTAAATTCTGGATTTTACTTTTTCGAAATAGCTGCCTCTCGATTGTAGCTTAGCTCTTTCTGCAACTGACAACCAAATGCTTCCTGTGCACACTAGCACACGCATGCCCAGTGTACGTGAGTGGTCACGTGATATGGGTTTTTGGGCATGTTAGTATGGATATGGATTAAAACTGATAAGGAGCGACAACCCTCATGTGGACAGAGATTCTTTAGTTTAAAAATGTTGTTTTCAAATGATAATGTCGTATGGATGTGGACTGAGTTCATCACGTCATGTTTTTTGATACACTGAAGAAAAGAGGTCACCTGTAACTGGCTGGGTAGGGAAGGGTGTCTTCCGGGGTCTCTCCTCAGCTGGTTTACCCTGTGTTGTCCCTTGCTCCTCCTTGTTCTCCGCCTTAGACCGACCCCTATCTTTATCTTTCTTCCTCTTCCTCTTCTCTTTTGCAGTTTTCTCTGTGGCCTCGTCAGGGGGCTCAAAGGGGGTTTCTGTAGCCGGGGACGCTGGAGCAGAGAGGGAATGGCAAGCACATGGGTGAGGTTACAGTAAGATAAGCAAAGATTGTTGTTGAGGCTGTACATGACAGGAAATCTTCTGTTGACGTTACATCAATCTGATTTCCTGTGTATCAAAGAGAAAAGTGAGAGAAAACATGACTTCTTTGTTAACATATAAACATTGTTTTTATGATTAATAGGTTACATCTTTTTTCCTTTTTGTCTCGCCCCTGCTTTCATTGCGTGTCCCCTCTTGTTCTCTCAAGAGAAACACTCCCCCTACTGTTGCTGGGCTGTCATTATTGTGTGTGTATATGTGCCAAAGCCATTTGGTGTAGCCCTGCATAACTACAGTATGCTGTATGTACAGTGCACCTATGAGTTTGCTTGGCTGTTGGTGTGTTGGCAGCTTTTCCGCTTTCCGCGTCCGTCTCTCAGCATTATAATGAGAGAGGCCGTGGAAGATCAGAGCAGACAGGCTTCTGACTAGGACAAAAATAATCTCATAACATCACCGATGGCTTCAGGCTCTTTGCACTGGTTACTTCCTCGTGATAGTGAATCACTCAGTTCGAAGAAGGCTTTGTGTAGCTAGACACAACTCTTTACATGTGATGGGTTAGGCCTGTGAGCTTTTCCAGGTTAACACCAAGGGATACATTAAACTGAGCTGGCAACTTAGATTTGAAAAAGACTATAAGTTAATATTCATATAGTTGCCACTGTCTTAAACCTTAATATACATTTCTATATACTTGCCTTGGACTGACTCGATCACATAATACAGATGTTCTTCATTTATGCTGCTCATGTATTTTTTTTACAAAGTAAAGATTGGTTTTATGAGTAACTGGGGGTTTATGCAGTTTCCCTGGATATCACTTTATGATTTTGCATTATGTAAAAAAATTGTTATTAATATCAGGATACAATATCAATACAGACACCAAAGTGTAAAAAATAACTATCAAAATATAATTTTCATCAATAGCAATATAACAAAAGTTCAGAGTTTAAAACCACAACCTGGAAGAAAAATCTGCCTTTAAACTTAAAATAAATAAAAATGTGAAATTTATCATGACAATATCTACCAAAGGAACATTTTTATCTTGATCTAATTTGTTTAGCTATAGTTAAACACAAGCAACAATGAATGATTTGACAGCTGAGGTGTCCAAGTTCAAGTTTTCATACTGTCGTATTACTAAGATGTGTGTGGGGCGTTATTATCTACTCATCACACTACCTGTCGTAGTAGCAGGAGCAGTGGTGATGAGGTTGGGATAAAGAATTGTCGGCATGCCCAGCACAGCCTCTGTTGCATCGTCCAGGTCTCCTGACCCAGACCCACCTGGCAACAGCTTCTTCCGATGCTCTCGGCTCCCACTGCGAATCACCTCTTCCTCCCGCAGACCCTCCACTGGAAGACAGAAAGTGTATCTACATATGAGTACTCATGATGAAGTCATATCAATGACAATAATATAACACTTAATAATCTCAGAATTTGTAAAAAAACAGCAACTTTACATTTACATTTTTACAAAATTAAATAATTACCAGGTTATTATAACCATATTGCTTTTTAGTACAAATGTAAACCTCAGGGTGGCAAAAGAGGAAAAGTCAGATTCATCCTCTAATCCCCCTCAGATCCCCCTCCCTACAGCCATTCCACTGACGTGGCTAAAAAAACATGCCAGGAAAACATGTCATTTCAGTGTCAGTACCATAGGTCAATACACACAGCACACAACGTGATTAATATGTAACCAAACAACCACCTATGTGCTGGTATCAGTCACATAGTAACTTGACATCATCACTATTGGTAGAAACCTTATGGCAGTGGCCTCTGATTGGTATAATGTATCAATTAATTAACTTTCTGTTATTTTAGTTTCTTCATTTCACATAATTAGCTCAGTCTGATGATGAGTAAATAGACTCTGCATAATAACACAGCTAGTCGTGTTTTCATTGATATTTCAACATTTCTACAGCCATATAAACAAACAAACAAAAGAACTGTTACACCTCTTTCAGTTCATCTATTCTCTCTCTCAGTTTTTATCAAGTACTTCTGTCTTCCCCATAGTCTTTGTGGCTATTGTTGCTTCTGAATTATGTCCATTTCTTGTTTCTTGTAGTCTTATGAGTAAACTTTTCCATGACTTTCCTCTACAATCGCTTACCCCATCTTCTTTTGATTGCTTTCTTACAAGCTATCCGCAGAATTTTAGCCAGGCACCTATCCCCTTTTTGTATCTTCTCTCTGAGATCAAAGGCCCCTGTATTTTGAGTAAAACTACTGTAAAGCCTTCTGGTTTCTGGCAAAATGAGTGGTGTATTTTCAAACTTGGTTTCAGTTTTAGAGAAGTTGGACATTAGAGAGAGAGAGAAAAAAGAAAAAGCTGGAGGTAAAGACAGAGCTGTTTCATATGTTACAATTGTTCACTGGCCTTAACAGGTCTTGTTTGCTAATCCTCGCCTGGAGTGAAGAGACAAGTTCAACAGCAGCAAAGTGAGGGGGACATTTCCAGGGAAGTAAGAACTATCTTATCTCAGTGACCTACTATCACTGGCATGGCTCATAATAAGTACTGGGCCCAGAGGGGCTTTAAGCGATTGGAAAAGGCAAAGCCACATCGGAAAGGAATTCCCAGACTCCAGCTAGACAGTCCCATGTTACAAATTTCCGAGTCGACATGTTTTTCTGGCATGCCTGCACATGTTCGTCTCGACACAGTAACCTACTATCACTGGCACGGTTCGCAAGCAACCACGGGTTAGCTCCACATATTATTCAATCTAATGAGCTGGGGAAGGGTTACCTGTCTAACAGTCTCAAAATAAAATGTCATAAGTGAAAAGGGAAATCAGGGAAAATCTATAGACAAAGTGCTGTGATGAGATTAACTGTCACTGCTTTGGAAAATGACAATGATGGATCCAGCAAGTGTCTGAAATAACCTGAGGAACAATAGGTGACGATCATTTGACGCTGATCGCCAAGCAGAGACAATTACTCCAAACAAAGGTGCAAATTAGCATCCTTCCTTTTTTCCCGTCAGAAATAACCTGTAAACTAAAGACAAACTCTCTGCAAGCTGCTCGTCTGTCATCTCAGTGCAAAAGCCATTACTGAGGGTGTAATTTTGATGGTAAGGTTTCCTTTGTGATCCACAGAGGACCAAATGGTGGGCAGATTTACAACCCTGGAACATGCTTATCGACTCACAGTAAATTCAAACACAACCCACCTTCAGCCTGTAATCCAGCTTCAGTTTGTGTGTGTGTGTGTGTTTGTGTGTGTGCGTAAGAATGTGAAAAATGCACTATCCCCTCCTATATGACTACCCACTGAGTGAACAGCAGGGCTGATGGTATTTCTTTGTGTCTCTCATCAGTGTTGTACATCTCATCGGGCCTGTGGATTCTATGTTCCTCTTTCAACCCCGCAAAAACACTGTGGCGTGTTTTGTGAAATTCCACTGAATCCCAAATAAAAAAATAATAAAAAATCTTACACTATGATATGAGATGGACTATATAGATATGTGGTTTCATGCACATACCATTAACCTAACTTATTTCTCCTTGTTATTCCACACACTGTGTCTATTTCTTTTTCCTGTCAATCCATGGTGAGTAAACAGCAAACCCACAGTGAATAGTTCAACATCAAAGATAAGAACTACATTTACCATCCTTGTCTGACATATTCATATAGTAAGACTGCATTTTCATACCTTCCCACCTGTGATGATTTACCTTAATGGTTCATTTCCGTAAATCACGTTTGAGCCCAGTGGCCTTGATCCCAATAAGCTCAAATCATTTGTTCCCTTTGTGTTCATCTACCTCCCTATGTGCTCTCCCAACCACCTCACTGTGTTACTTACTAGTGAATCGTCTCTTTGCCAGAAGTTTCTCTGTGGTCCCATTGAGCACCAGGATTTGGAGGGCGTATTCCTGGCTGGAGTCCAGTCCTGCCACGGTAGCTCGGCCCCGTGTGGTGGTCAACATCAGCTCTGGCTGTGGGACCTCTGAAAGAGAAGACAAGCATTTTGGGGGATT